>NC_092153.1:59036629-59391629 GCF_045791955.1 Oncorhynchus clarkii lewisi
CTGGGACACTGTAAAGTCCATGGAGAATAAGAACACCTCCTCCCAGCTGCCCACTGCACTGAAGATAGGAAACACTGTCACCACTGATAAATCCACCATAATTGAGAATTTCAATAAGCATTTTTCTACGGCTGGCCATGCTTTCCACCTGGCTACTCCTACCCCGGTCAACAGCACTGCACCCCCCACAACAACTCGCCCAAGCCTTCCCCATTTCTCCTTCTCCCAAATCTGCTCAGCTGATGTTCTGAAAGAGCTGCAAAATCTGGACCCCTACGAATCAGCCGGGCTAGACAATCTGGACCCTTTCTAAAATGATCTGCCGAAATTGTTGCCACCCCTATTACTAGCCTGTTCAACCTCTCTTTCGTGTCGTCTGAGATTCCCAAAGATTGGAAAGCAGCTGCGGTCATCCCCCTCTTCAAAGGGGTGGACACTCTTGACCCAAACTGCTACAGACCTATATCTATCCTACCATGCCTTTCTAAGGTCTTCGAAAGCCAAGTCAACAAACAGATTACCGACCATTTTGAATCTCACCATACCTTCTCTGCTATGCAATCTGGTTTCAGAGCTGGTCATGGGTGCACCTCAGCCACGCTCAAGGTCCTAAATGATATTTTAACCGCCATCGATAAGAAACATTACTGTGCAGCCGTATTCATTGATCTGGCCAAGGCTTTCGACTCTGTCAATCACCACATCCTCATCGGCAGACTCGACAGCATTGGTTTCTCAAATGATTGCCTCGCCTGGTTCACCAACTACTTCTCTGATAGAGTTCAGTGTGTCAAATCGGAGGGTCTGCTGTCCGGACCTCTGGCAGTCTCTATGGGGGTGCCACAGGGTTCAATTCTTGGACCGACTCTCTTCTCTGTATACATCAATGAGGTCGCTCTTGCTGCTGGTGAGTCTCTGATCCACCTCTACGCAGACGACACCATTCTGTATACTTCTGGCCCTTCTTTGGACACAACCCTCCAGGCAAGCTTCAATGCCATACAACTCTCCTTCCGTGGCCTCCAATTGCTCTTAAATACAAGTAAAACTAAATGCATGCTCTTCAACCGATCGCTACCTGTACCTACCCGCCTGTCCAACATTACTACTCTGGACGGCTCTGACTTAGAATACGTGGGCAACTACAAATACTTAGGTGTCTGGTTAGACTGTAAACTCTCCTTCCAGACCCATATCAAACATCTCCAATCCAAAGTTAAATCTAGAATTGGCTTCCTATTTCGCAACAAAGCATCCTTCACTCATGCTGCCAAACATACCCTTGTAAAACTGACCATCCTACCAATCCTCGACTTTGGCGATGTCATTTACAAAATAGTCTCCAATACCCTACTCAACAAATTGGATGCAGTCTATCACAGTGCAATCTGTTTTGTCACCAAAGCCCCATATACTACCCACCATTGCGACCTGTACGCTCTCGTTGGCTGGCCCTCGCTTCATACTCGTCGCCAAACCCACTGGCTCCATGTCATCTATAAGACCCTGCTAGGTAAAGTCCCCCCTTATCTCAGCTCGCTGGTCACCATTGCATCGCCCACCTGTAGCACACACTCCAGCAGGTATATCTCTCTAGTCACCCCCAAAACCAATTCTTTCTTTGGCCGCCTCTCCTTCCAGTTCTCTGCTGCCAATGACTGGAACGAACTACAAAAATCTCTGAAACTGGAAACACTTAACTCCCTCACTAGCTTTAAGCACCAACTGTCAGAGCAGCTCACAGATTACTGCACCTGTACATAGCCCACCTATAATTTAGCCCAAACAACTACCTCTTTCCCTACTGTATATAATTTATTTATTTATTTTGCTCCTTTGCACCCCATTATTTTTATTTCTACTTTGCACATTCTCCCATTGCAAATCTACTATTCCAGTGTTTTACTTGCTATATTGTATTTACTTTGCCACCATGGCCTTTTTTGCCTTTACCTCCCTTATCTCACCTCATTTGCTCACATAGTATATAGACGTGTTTATACTGTATTATTGACTGTATGTTTGTTTTACTCCATGTGTAACTCTGTGTCGTTGTATGTGTCGAACTGCTTTGCTTTATCTTGGCCAGGTCGCAATTGTAAATGAGAACTTGTTCTCAACTTGCCTACCTGGTTAAATAAAGGTAAAATAAAATAAATAAATCTGGAGCATCAGCATTTGTGGGTTCGATTACAGGGTCAAAATGGCCAGAAACAAAGCACTTTATTCTGTAACTCGTCAGTCTATTCTTGTTCTGAGAAATCATGGCTATTCCATGCGAGGAATTGTCAGGAAACTGAAGATCTCGTACAACGCTGTGTACTACTCCCTTCACAGAACAGCGCAAACTGGCTCTAACCAGAATAGACAGGGGATTGGGAGGCCTCGGTGCACAACTGAGCAAGAGGACAAGTACATTAAATTGTCTAATTTGAGAAACAGACGCCTCACAAGTCCTCAACTGGCAGCTTCATTAAAGCTTCGCAAAACACCAGTCTCAACGTCAAGAGGCGACTCTGGGATGCCGGCCTTCTAGGCAGAGTTGCAAAGAAAAAGCCATATCCCAAACTGGCCAATAAAAGATTAAGATGAGCAAAATAACACAGACACACAAGTCAGCTCCTGAAAATCTAATTATTTAGCCTATAGCATTCTTTATAACACTTGAATAAACATTGGCTTTGGCAAAAAATGAATAGGCCAATTAGCATATGCTTTTTTGCATTTCGAACTGTACAAATCCTAAGTATAGGCCAACAAGTTACAAAATAAATAAAGTAGCCTGAACAAAATAAGTACTAAAATAACAAATTAGTCCAAAAAAGCTATGCATGTAAGTCTAAGGGTTTGACTGAATGTTTTAGTTTAATCTATAGGCTATGTCTTTCGAATAAGATGCATCTGGATCTGAATATAGGCTAAATTTAAATAAAGTGCAATGAGGAACCATAAACAAACACCAGCATGTTCACCTTTTTCTGCCCAGAGTAGCAAACTCTGCAGGATGATGGACTTGTAAATGTTGGAGGTTTGTAGTCTGTCCATCCATTGCCTGAAACCGAAGGACTGCTTAACACCACCAAGTCAGCCATTGTTTTTTTCTGATTTAGTATAAGGTAGACTATTCTATAGTTACTAAGTGAAATGCCTTTTTATTTGTATTATTTACAGTCTGAAGTAGCCTAAAGGAAGAAAGAATTACGCAAATGCCCTTACCCAGATGCTTAAGATGATGAAATAGCAATAGCCTGCACTTGATATGGCTGTAATATTAGTTTTTAAAGGGTAGGCGAAAATGTAATTTCAGACATCGCCTATCCATACTCTAAAGAATAACAACATTTTACCTTCCTGGCTCCTTTAATTAGTAAGTCTTACAATACACTCAGGTGGTCAGGCTGACTCATTATAGTTTTTCCTGTGTCCATTTTTGTTCCCTCTCTATTACATGCTCTCTTCTGGCTTTTGCAGGTGGACTGTGTTGATGGGAAGATTGGCAAGGGCCCCAGAAACATCCTCCCTTGTACTCTGGACAGCCCCACGCAGAAGCTCATCCAGCTCATCTTCAGCAATGACATGTTCAAAGAGGCCATGGAGTGCATGAACCTGGGTGGGTGTCAATCTGTCCACCATACCACCTGTACCCCTCCAGCACTGAAGCAACTTTCTGTTCCTCAGTCAGTAAGCCTGGGTGTGGTCTGTCTATGTACACATGTTCTGTTATGTACCATACCTGTTGGACTGGACTGCTTGTTGTATTGTGTTTTACTCTGTCAGTGCAATGATATACTTGGCTGTTAGAGCAGATGCCTGGGCTTCCCTGACTTCAGTTTATGTGATCAGAGAAGAGCATCCTAAATCATTAGTCATTTTAAATGGGGGGGTAAAGCCTGGCGATCTGGAGCTAAATGTCTAATCCATATAAAAACCTAGTCTGCCTGATCGATAATGTAAGTAGGACTGTAAAATGTATACAATGTTTATTCAGCTGTTGCAAGTTCCCTAACTACCACATTTACTAATGTAGAGGAGAGCAGTCAACATAGACACCTGCACAGTTTATATAGGCCTAACATATAAACTCAGACAGAGCAGTGATATGTGTGTAATCATATCCCCCTTATTGCCTCTCTCTCTTTGGGCCACCAGACATAAAGAAGATGCCCCTGGGGAAGCTGAGCAAGATGCAGATTGCTAAGGGCTTTGAGGTGCTGGAGGAGATTGAGGGAGCCATTAACGCCAGCAGGCCCAAACTGGAGGAACTCTCCTCCAAGTTCTTCACCACCATCCCACACAACTTTGGACGCACCAGGCCCCCGGTCATCGACAGTTCTGAGATCGTGGAGAAGAAGAAGGAGATGCTTCTGGTGAGATCACCTCGTACTTGATTAGACGCTGTCACAGTATTGTGCTTTATGGAATGACATTGATCTTGATCAGTACTATTTAGGGCCAATAGTTTTTTAATAGCCTACAATAAGAACCCAGTTTTCCCTGATCAAGTCTGGTGAAACTCCTGGCCCTAATCATGATGAGTGGTCTTGTCCAGGCCTGATCCCATTCCTGACTGTGCTGTCCCATGCAGGTGCTGGCTGATATAGAGATAGCCCAGAACTTGAAGGCTGAGACTGAGAAGGCCCAGGAGCAGATGGAGGTGGAGAAAGTACCTCATCCACTGGACCAAAACTATCTGTCTCTCAGCTGCAAACTTGCTCTACTACAAAGAGATACACAGGAATTCAAGGTACCGTGGTCTCTAATAGAAGTTGAATTCTATACAAACACCACTGTATTGTTCAAAATCAGTCTTTAGTGATATGCAGATGGTTATATGTAAATGGGTGACTATATTTACTGTGACAAAGCATAATTTATACTACAAAAGAGAAGAATATTGTAAATGTTAAGCTTCCATTGTATTTCCATTCTTGCCTCATTTAAAGCTAATAGAGAAATACCTGAAGGCCACTGCATATAGCCACAACCAGCCAAAGATTATAGATGTCTGGGAGGTGGACAGAGAGACTGAGGTGGGTAACATATGGCACAACAACTTCATGTCATAATTCTTGTAGTGTGTAATACAGCATTCATTTTTTTACTAATTTGCTGTGATCTTGATTTTTGTGCTGATGCATGTACAAAATAAATACAAAATAATATATTGTTATAACTGTAGGTTTGTTTGACTTAGCGTTAGTATTTAAGGTGATTGATCTCTCTGTGGGGATTGTTCTCCCCAGGCGGAGAGATTCAGGGAGAACGACGGTCTAGAGAACCGGCGTCTGCTGTGGCATGGTACCAATGTGGCGGTGGTGGCAGCCATCTTGAAGGGCGGGCTGCGGATCATGCCCCAGTCAGGGGGCCGTGTGGGCAGGGGCATCTACTTTGCCTCGGAGAACAGCAAGTCAGCTGCATACGGTGAGGCTATAGCTACCATGTGGCTGAACTACCGGGATCTATTTTAGACGTCATCTTCGGAATATCCAGTGAATTTCCAAATGTATGTTCATGTAGTGAGTATAAGACTGTTAGGTGCACTACTACGACACTGTTCGTTTTGTGAAGAAATACCGTGCTACTTACTACATATGTGTCCTGTCCCTGTGTAGTGCGTACATCTAAAGACAGGGGGGTGATGTTTCTGAACGAGGTGGCGCTGGGGAAGGAAAACGCCATCACTATGGACGACAGCTCCCTGAAGGAGGCTCCTACCGGCTACGACTGCGTGGTGGCTAGAGGACGGTTGGAACCAGGTACAGTAGCCTGAGCTATGTTAATGTACATTAAGAAGAGCGTGGGTCCTAGGATCGAGCCTTAGGGTACTCCCTTGTTGACAGGCAGTGGCTGAGATAGCAAACGTTCTGACTTTACACACTCTGAAGAGGTAGTTGGCAAACCAGGCCAAATACTCCTCAGAGACACCAATATTCCTTAGCAAACCAGGCCAAATACTCCTCAGAGACACCAATATTCCTTAGCCGATCCACAAGAATGGAATGGTCTACCGTATCAAAAGCTTTGGCCAAG
Source organism: Oncorhynchus clarkii lewisi (assembly GCF_045791955.1). Taxonomy (NCBI): domain Eukaryota; kingdom Metazoa; phylum Chordata; class Actinopteri; order Salmoniformes; family Salmonidae; genus Oncorhynchus; species Oncorhynchus clarkii. The sequence goes on from NC_092153.1 coordinate 59,042,660, forward strand.
TCAATAACTGTAGCAGCACAACATTGCTTAGAATCAAGAGCAATGGTGACATAATATAAGACCTTTACGTTGCAGTGACACATCCATAACCTAAGGAGAAACCAGATTGCATACCAGAGAGAATACTATAGACCAAGAAAGCCAGTCAGTTGACTTTTGATAAAAAGGACAAGATAGAAATTGACCTATGACAGTTAGGATTTCCCAGTGCCTTCCAAGCACTGGGAAACTCCCCAGAGAGGAAAGACATGTTAAAAAGGTGAAAGAGGCTCAACTATGATAGGGGCCACAACCTTAAAGAAGAAAGGGTCTAAACCATGTTAGGTAGGGCAGTTTGGATACAGGCGGGTGCTGATGGTGGGTGATAGCACTCAGCAACAGTCAACAAATAGCTATTTGAAAGCTTAAAACCAGCTAATCAAGTTGGTTGGGAAGAGACTACCGAGCACTGAATGTGTTCCTTGGTAAAGATTGCCACTCCACCACCTTTGGAAGATCTGTCTTGCCGAAAAAGGTTATAACCTTTTATAACACATCTGGATTGGAGCTGTGAACCCACACTTTCACTTGATACATTTTGGGTAATAAGCTTCTAGTGTTAATGTGCAGAAAACCCAGGCATTTACGTAAGCAGAAATCAGTGAAGCAGAATTCGGAGCACAAGTCAGAATTGTGGCTAGCAACCGTAGACGGACCAGTGTGTACATGCACATTTCCAGATATCATCAGCAGTAATACAATCAGTGCACTGCAAAGAACAGGAGGAGATCTCCGGGGTTGATTTTTCTATGACATTTTGAATGTGCATCAGATGGCAACAAGATCATATGTGACTCACCACCTGGATTCGGTCTTATGTAGCAAAAAGTTGTATTGTTTTTTTTCCATTGGATAAAGTAAAGACTGAGCTACAAAATGGGATATCATACAGCATTTTTGTCGAACAATGGGGAAAGTTATTCTGCTTTGAAAGTTGATACACTTGTAAACTTAGTTTTGAGAAAAGGGCATTGGAATGTTTTGGTACCTACTGGAGAGCTCTCCTTTGACTACACCCAACTGGAAGCTTCATTAAATAATACCTGCAAAACACCAGTCTCAACGTCAACAGTGAAGAGGTGACTCCGGGATGCTGGCCTTCTAGGCAGAGTCCCTCTGTCCAGTGTCTGTGTTCTTTTGTCCATCTTAATCTTTTATTTTTATTGGCCAGTCTGAGATATGACTTTTTCTTTGCAACTCTGCCTAGAAGGCCTGCATCCTGCATCACTGTTGGCGTTGAGACTGGTGTTTTGCGGGTACTATTTAATGAAGCTGCCAGTTGAGGACTTGTGAGGCGTCTGTTTCTCAAACTAGACACTCTAATGTACTTGTCCTCTTGCTCAGTTGTGCACCGGGGCCTCCCACTCCTCTTTCTATTCTGGTTAGTGCCAGTTTGCGCTGTTCTGTGAAGGGAGTAGTACACAGCGTTGTACGAGATCTTCAGTTTCTTGGCAATTTCTCACATGGAATAGCCATCATTTCTCAGAACAAGAATTGACTGACGAGTTTCAGAAGTAAGGTCTTTGTTTTTGCCCATTTTAAGCCTGTAATCGAAACCACAAATGCTGTTGCTCCAGATACTCAACTAGTCTAAAGAAGGCCAGTTGTATTGCTTCTTTTATTAGCACAACCGTTTTCAGCTGTGTTAACATAATTGCAAAAGGGTTTTCTAATGATCAATTAGCCTTTTAAAATGATGAACTTGGATTAGCTAACACAACGTGCCATTGGAACACAGGAGTGATGGTTGCTGATAATGGGCCTCTGTACACCCAGCTACAATAGTAATTTACAACATTAACAATGTCTACACTGTATTTCTGATTCATTTGATGTTATTTTAATGGACCAACATTTTTATTTTCTTTAAAAAATAAAGTAAATTTCTTAGTGACCCCAAACGTTTGGACGGTAGTGTACTCTCTGAAACTGTAGTTAGATTCTTACCCATATACATGGATGAAAGCTTCACGGCAGCCTGCAACCCCTTTTATTAAATAAGACATCCTGTGTCTTTTCCATTTAGTTTGCACAGCTTGTTTGGCCCGTTGTGATCCACTGATTTCAAAACTCGGGTAAAAGTCGTCCGTGACAACAACACTGTTGATCGCCGTTTCTTCCCCATCACAGTCATCAGAAGACTCTACAATGTCTTCTTCAATGAAATGTTTTTACCTAAATCAGGGATTTCCTCATTGTCTGATACATTTACAGAGTCCTAGAGAAAGTCAGCATGGCACGGTCGTCCTCCAGAAAGTAGTCCATCACAACTTTTTCCCACTGACCTTTGTCGATAGCGCCTGATAAATTCTGGGCAGCGGTGTTATTGGGAGCAGTAGCAACATATTTGCAGTTCTCCATGGCTAAAGTTATATATTTCGAACAAACTGCAGTAGAAAGGATTATCTACGCATAACGAGCAGCTCATTTTATAGACACAAGATGCTACACCACAGAATCTGAAACTCATCTCTCGGCATGTCCGGCCCACTCATTATCTCAGCCAGTCATGGTTAGCGGGAATGTTCTTGGCTTTTTCTTTGGCTAAACCAACTAGGCTATTAATTTAACAACTTTATTTGTGTTTACAGATGGCATAAAAGTTTGTTATTAAGGCACTTGAAGGTTTATGTTCTTGAAGACATTTCTGCCAGAAAACGCATTTTGATCAAGTATTTTTTACATTCTAAAGTCTCTCCTGTGAAGTCGTGACTTGCGACATATGCCTAGTTTCGTGAATCGGGTCATATATTGTACAGCATTTTCATCAGGTAACGTGAATAAAAAGCCGCAGGGACGTAGTTGAATAGGATGGGAAACCAAGATTCTGTGTAACCGAAAAAGTTGTAGTTGCAAGTGTCTTTCTCCATATACACTACTGAAGTGGTTACTGTATGTCTAAACATCTGGTAGATGATTAGCAGATATCCAGAAGACTGCATAAGTCTAGTGAACACTTTTGTTGTGTATATCAGTACAGTGTTTGTATAGTAAACCCTTGTGTGTTTCAGCTGTATGGTTGTGTAGTGAACACTGTGTGTTGTTTCAGACCCCTCTAAGGACGTCTTCCTGACTCTGGATGGTAAGCAGGTGGCTGTGCCTCAGGGTAAGCCCATTAAGCAGCCCCAGTACAAGGACAGCTACTTTTCCAACAGTGAGTATTTGGTCTACAAGGAGAACCAGTGTCGCATCCGCTACCTGCTGGAGCTCAAGTTTTAACCGGAGAGAGGAGAGGCACCTATGCACTCTAGGAGAGAGATGTCTAATTGGTAGAGTATCAAGAGTATTGTTCAAATGAAGGTGGTTGTTGTTAGACCTCACTGTCACTGAGTACCATATTCAACCAAAGTTGTCTATAATGTATCAGATATACTTCTCTGTGCCTTATGCTTTACACAACAGGCTTTGAAGTCTTCCATTGTCAGTTTTAGTTGCAAGTCATTGGTGATTCTACTCTTAAACGAAGTATAAATACTGCACTCCTTATTGTAATTCCTTTAGTCTACAATATTTACTTTGAGCAGACCATAGTATTGTGGATTTTCAATGTTATTGTACATATTTGGCCACTCATTTCTGTTATGGGAGCACTATTATCTTTACCTTTACTGGATGTAGTGTGAATACTGTACCTTTACTAATATGCAATACAATATCTACCTGTATCTTTATTTTGCACTATATGTTTTCATTTAGCTGTGAGTATTTCCTACTCTGAATATACTTGTATAAAGCTTCATTTCCACTTACCTACTTTGTGAAAACATCTCTCTTCAGTAATTGTTTGAATGTTAGTGCATGCAACATAATTCAATACACTAGATAGGCCTATATGCTGTATTGGCATGAAATAAAATGCGTGATTGAAGGAATAACTGTAGAGTATGTTTATAGAAGTTTGATTTGCATGTAGTGTGCGTCTATGAAGGAGATTTGTGCAGCTTTGAAAATCTATAATCCCAGTGCACTCTATGTTAATAATATTCATGTGCTACCTAGCAAGGCTCTGAAAGTTCCTGTGGTGATGATCAATGCTCTTGTCTCAGTTTATACATTTTCCTGGGCCTGGGTCCAGATTCACAAAGCGTCTCGAGTAGGAGTCGTGATCTAGGATCAGTTTTGCCTTTTAAATCGTAATGAATAATTGGAGGGTGATCTGATTCTGGATCAGCACTCGAACTCTGAGACGCTATAAGACTATGGGGCTGTTTATTGCACACAGCAGCCTGTTGAGAGAATGTCCTTCTGCCTTGTAACCAGGAGGTGTCACTAGTGAACACTCAGTCTCAGACCACCTCTCTGAGCCTTTTTGCACCTGATCTATTTACTTGAAGGCTCAATAAACAAATAACCCTCCAGCTGGCTGTCAGACCTCTCTCTCTGAGGAGACTGCATATGCTTTCACCTATTTATGTAACTCAGCCCAGACCCCAGTGTTTTGACCAATCACTCTTAAGTTATTTTTTCAGCACTTTTGATGTTACTTCTGTGGGTTGCCACTATTTAGTGGTTGTTGCCCAACATGTTTGCAACATGCTGTAGATGCACAGTTGGATGTGTTGACCACATTCTTCAGACAACACATTTCGATAAACCGCAACACCAACACAGTGTTGCTTACCATTAGTTTCTTCCATAAACCTATATTTTGAACAGTGTCATTCAGAGATTGGTGGAAATGTTCTCATATCACCACAGCTGGGTCAATCACTAAATCCAATATAGGAAAGTTCAGGAGTCACGACAAGATTATACCTCATGGTTTTATAACCCTCACTGAGTAATGTGCTATCTGGTTGTAAAAAAAATAAAAATGTATTTGCATCGAAATAATACAGACACACATTGTTGGAAAAAGCCAACATGTTAACTGCAACTGGCATTTACATGTTAATGCAGAGCTGATGTCAGTCTTTTGAATTGGTGTGCTCTAGGACCCAGGGAAAAACTCTCTTTAGTGGACAGTGGAGTGTGTGTCTGTCTGGGAGGGAGGGAGGTAGGGGAGGGAATCACACAGTGCACAATGTGTGACAGTCACTGCCTTACACAGTGATAGAGAGGAGGAGGAGGGATTGAAAGCGCATCCTCACATCTATCAGGGACTTAGACACCATCCTGAGTGAAGTGAAGTGATCACCCTCTACTCACCTGCTCTCACACTAGTATGATCACAGCCTGGTCTGGACCAGGGAGATTCCCTCTACACCTATACCAGAGACTTCAAAACCTCTGGAAAACCCACTGGTCAACTCTATCCTCAGCAGTGTGGATCTTGTCCTGCTCATCCAGTGGAAATACCCAGTGTAACTGGTCTATGTGGACCTGTTCATGTCTGGATCTGCTTAACTGACGTCTCCTCACTAAAACAACACCTGGGATATCCAGAAAGGACGAATCATAAAATCCTGGTCTCTTTGAATTGGACTGGACATATCATAATCTCATATGGGTAGGTTACAATACTTATTATCGTTCTACTCATTTTGACTCAGTTCACAAATCCATAAAATGTATCCTCAACAGGGGTCATAGCTAACAGGTGTACATTCTGTTGGAGATGCACAGTGCATTTTTACATAGAGTGAAATCACTTTGAATGTTTCATCAGACAGTCATAGATGAGCTGAAAATTGAGGCAACAAGCTATTTTAAAGAGTTTAAATTGTTTTTTGGGGAGTGGGTTTTCTAGTTCAGGTGCATGTATTTCAAATGCAAGGTAATGTACAGTATATCTCCAGTGTCCACTATATGTATGTTCTCTTAAGAAGTTACTTCATCTTTTGAGTAGAATAGTATACCTTATGAATGGAAATTTAACGGAAATGTTTTTATATCCCATCTATTATCATTCATAATATACAGCCTTACAAAACATTTGCCTCTAAATCTATCTTTAGTTACATCCTAAATACAAAATGTAAATTTTAAGAAAATACTTTTAATATATTAACATTGAAGGATATTATACTGACTCATCTCAGTGGGTTACCCAGTTGACAGTAGCTGTGCAGGGACAGCTCGAGCTGAAATGGCTGGGGGAGAGGGAAGGGGTGGGCTCAGAGAAGGACAGGAAGTGGGGTGGGGACAGTGAGGGGTACATTGGAGGGATAAGGATGGGTGACTCGTGTGACCTCTCAGAAAATAGCGCCATTTAACAGAAGTCATTGATCTTTCAGTGCAAAACATTATTTTTAAGTGTTATACTTTTTCTCCTGTCTGTAGAAAATACACCTTTCTAAAGATGGAAAGGACCAGGACATTAATTAAAGGGACTAATACCGGGCGTATGAATCAAAGTCAAAAGGCAAGGATAGAGTTGTTTTGCTTCCCTCTGTGAGTGAAAAGCACCACAATCCATCCATTGGCCCCGTGCACCACATCGTATCTAATGTACCCCTTTACTGTTACCTACTTCGTGTTCCCCAAATCCATGCAATGCTGACACCATGTAGCAAGGAGTAAGGACTATATGTTTTAGACATACTGTAGTAACCCACTGGGCATAGACGGCAGTTCGTCTAGTTTTGATTTACATTCAACTAACATGAATTCAACATGAAATTTAAACAAATTATTCACCATATTTAGGTTAAAAGTTAGGTAAAGAAAATATGATATGCCCTTATGTTGATAACTGTTTGGAAGTTGGTTCATCTTCATCACATTTTTAGGGGGTTGAAATGACATAAAAACAACATTGATTCAACCAGTTTTTGCGCAGTGGGAAGTACTTTATCTGAACTAAAACTGTTTTTTTCTCATTCAGAATCAACTTGTGCATCTGTTTTTCTTATCAAAACAGTGAAAATGCATGTGTATTGTCATTTCTTTAGCTGTCTTGGTTTTAGGTCCATGTGATCTGCTGGTTTGGCTTCTCAGATAACGTCCAGGCAGTGAAATGGAGAGCGCTCAGGCCTATAATAGGACTATAATGCTGTAGAAATGTAAATAATATCCAACATTTTACAAATTAATTTGCTTTGTTTTATTTTTATTTGAATTTCATTACTATATTAGATTATACACTGAGTGTACATAACATTAAGAACATCTTACAAATATTTTGCCCTTAGTACAGCTTTAATTTATCAAGGCATGGACTCTACAAGGTTTTCGAAAGCGTTCCACAGGGATGCTGGCCCATGTTGACTCCAATGTTTCCCACAGTTGTGTCAAATTGTCTGGATTTAATTTGGGTGATTTAATTTTGTATTTCCCCCTAATTTCATGATATACAATTGCGATCCAATTACAATCTTGTCTCATAAACACAGCTATTTTTACTCTTATTTTACCCTAAATGTTTTTTGATTACACTCTCATCCTCTTCTGTTTGAGCAAGGCATGAGATAGAAAGTAGAGTATATTTCCACTCTGACCTTGGGCTAATTATCAACTCACCCCTACATACGTTTTCTTTTTAGAACAAGACCTGAAAGAAATATAGAAATGCTCAGTGCAGCCTAGAGCAAAGACGTCATGAATATTCAACTTGTAGAAGGCTTAAAGGGTTATTTAATGTAGAACATATTCCTTGTCAATACAATGCGGTCTCCAGGGCCATCTGAAATGGAATAAATCAATTAGGTTGTCCCTCACATGACAGGGATGAAGACTGATTTAATAGAAAAATATTACTAGGCATCAAAGCAACATGTACTGTAAGAGTAAACCATATGTTCAAAGCAACATGTACCGTAGGAGCAAACCATATGTTAAGCTGCATCAGCATGACATTTCAAGCTCCTATACAGTAAATGTTTAAATTGTGTTTTTGTCTCCTTAACAGGACATATCCAACATGATGACAAGTACGTGAAAAGAGAAGAAAGTTAACATTGCAATGGGGGCCTGCTGCTGTTGTGATGCCTCTGACTAGTCTTCTGTGAAATATGGAGAAATCTGGTCCGATGCTGGCCGCTATTCCCAATCGCACAGGGGCCAACCTCACAACTGGTCTATGGGGACCCAACCCCACAGTCCCCGCAGAGGTGGGAGTGGTCACCAGCTCCCAGTCTCAGATCAAAGATCTGATTGGGCTGTTTGCAATGGTGACCCTTAATCTCATCGCCCTATTGGCCAACACTGGAGTCATGGTGGCCATCGCCCGCGCCCCTCACCTGAAGAGGTTTGCCTTTGTGTGCCACCTGTGTGCAGTGGACCTGCTGTGTGCCATCCTCCTCATGCCCCTGGGCATCATCTCCAACTCACCCTTCTTTGGCACCGTGGTGTTCACCGTGTTGGAATGCCAGGTCTACATCTTCCTCAACGTGTTCCTCATCTGTGCCTCCATCCTCACCATCACCGCCATCAGTGTGGAGCGCTACTACTACATCGTCCATCCCATGCGCTACGAGGTGAAGATGAGCATCAATCTAGCCATCGGCATAATGCTCCTCATATGGGTCAAGTCCATCCTTCTGGCCCTGGTCACCCTGTTTGGTTGGCCTGCCTACGGGGCCCACAGCTCCATCGCTGCCAACCACTGCTCCCTCCACTGGAGCCACAGTCGGTTGAGGAAGGTGTTCGCCGTGCTCTTCAGCGTGGTGTGTTTCCTGTTACCTGCCATTGTCATCTTTGCTGTCTACTGTAACGTGTACAAGGTGGCGCGCTCGGCTGCCCTGCAGCACGCACCCTCGACCACCACCTGGGCCTCGTCCAACCCAGCCAAACGTGCCAACCGTTCTGACTCCATCAACAGCCAGACCACCATCCTCACCGCCACACGCAGCCTGCCCCAGAGACTGTCCCCTGAGAGGGCATTCAGCGGGGGTAAGGCTGCCCTCACCCTGGTGGTCATTGTGAGCCAGTTCCTGCTCTGCTGGCTGCCTTACTTCTCCTTCCACCTGCACTTGTCCTTCAGATCGTCCCTGCAGAGTCCCGGGGACGTGGAGGAGGCCGTCACCTGGCTGGCCTACTCCTCCTTTGCTGTCAACCCTTTCTTTTATGGCCTTCTCAACAGACAGATCAGGGAGGAGTTGGTCAAGTTCCGGCGCTGCTGCTCCTCCGGGCCGGTGGAGCTGGTGGCCTCCAGCCATGAGGGCTCCTTTCAGGAGAACTTCCTCCAGTTCATTCAGAGAACCAGCAGCACGGCCGACAAGCGCTCCAGCTGCACCAACTCCAGCCCCAGGAACACTCTGGACCAGGGGATCAGAATACCTGGCCAGATACCAGAGGAGCATGGCTAAACAGAGGACAGTGGATAGCACACTTCAATTTGGACTGTTAATATGACAGCCCTCGGTACTCGTAGCACCCTGAGTTTTTCCTGATTATGTGTCCTGACCAGGAAAACTATAGGGCCCTGAGATTTTTCAAGTCAGATCATGTGGTTGGTAAAAACTCAAGCCCCTACTCATAAGCTGTACATAATATGCCTCTGAGTAGGTGTCCATTATTTATTGGTATGAGATTCATTCAGGTAAGGTCTCCAACACAAGACCAGTGTTTTAATGTGAAATATGAAATTATTGTGACAGAATTTCATTGACTTTACCATTGTGACATCATGACAGGCCTAAACCGAAACATTCTGTTACAGTCTCCATATATACTTCCATTCATTTTTTCAGCTGGTACCAAGGGACCTTCAGATGAGTTTTGTAAGGCCTGTGGCCTCAACATCATGTTCGTTAGTCTCATCTTTCCATAGTTTGTAGGCCAAACCGTTGGTACGCTACAGATGATTTTGTGAGCAGACCGATTTTCGGGATTGTCTCGTGGTCTGACAAACATCGCTCTAGTTTTGTCACCTTTCACCACAGATGCAGAATTGTGATATAGGCAGATGTGGTGGATTGAGAGGCATCCAATCCCAAAACAAACACACCCTAGCTTAAATTGACAGATTTTTATGGGGATTGTTTTATTATTACAATTAGATTGACACAGGGGCGCGGACATCGACCTTAGGGGGTTAAAGTGTATGCTTGTTTCATATAATGTTGTATGAATTATAAACTCAGCAAAAAAAGAAACGTCCTCTCACTGTCACCTGCGTTTATTTTCAGCAAACTCAACATTTGTATGAACATAAGATTCAACAACGGAGACATAAACTGAACAAGTTCCACAGACATGTGACTAGTCCCTGAACAAAGGGGGGGTCAAAATCAAAAGTAACAGTCAGTATCTGGTGTGGCCACCAGCTGCATTAAGTACTGCCGTGCATCTCCTCCTCATGGACTGCACCAGCTTTGCCAGTTCTTGCTGGGATATGTTACCCCACTCTTCCACCAAGGCACCTGCAAGTTCCTGGACATTTCTGGGGGGAATGGCCCTAGCCCTCACCCTCCAATCCAACAGGTCCCAGACGAACAGTATGGCTGGTGGCATTGTCATGTCAGGATGAGCCAGGATGTCAGAATGAGCCTGCAGGAAGGGTACAACATGAGGAGGAGGATGTCTTCCCTGTGATGCAAAGCGTTGAGATTGCCTGCAATGACAACAAGCTCAGTCCGATGATACTGTGACACACCGCCCCAGACCATGACGGACACTCCACCTCCAAATCGATCCCGCTCCAGAGTACAGGCCTCGTGTAATGCTCATTCCTTCAACGATAAACGCAAATTCGACCATCACCCCTGGTGAGACAAAACCGCGACTCGTCAGTGAAGAGTACTTTTTGAGCAGGGACCCTGGGCATCTTTCTTTTGGTGTTTTTCAGAGTCAGTAGAAAGGCCTCTTTAGTGTCCAAAGTTTTCATTACTGTGACCTTAATTGTCTACCATCTGTAAGCTGTTAGTGTCTTAACGACCGTTCCACAGGTGCATGTTCATTCATTGTTTATGGTTCATTGAACAAGCATGGAAAACAGTGTTTAAACCCTTTAAAATGATGATCTGTGATGTTAATTGAATTTTTACGAATTATCTTTTTTTGCTCAGTTTATATTCTGAAATAACATTTATGGACATGTTTACTCATGTTTCCAATGAACAGGAAAAAAGGTATTGGAATACTTTCCTATTTTAAAATTGTACAGCAGGAATGTAAAGCTTCTAATTAACTTTCTCTCATTAACACATTATTTAAATAAAGCATAATTACAAGAGTAACAACAATAGATATATCTTTTCTAATAATTACAATAATTAAAACCATCTTACAGTGAAAAACTGTGTCATGTGCAAGTATATATTAATGCAAGGGATAAAAGGTAAAACTAGTATAAAACAGCAACATGGAGATTTAAAAATGGAACCATCCACCATGAATCTGAGGGATGCCTTAAATGTCGTCTGTGCCTGTCGTCATGGAAATGCAGTGAGGCAGTAGGCAGGGACACAGCAACAAGGTCCTCTGCTGCAGTGCTGGATGCTAGGCTTTTGATCCAGTTTGGGAGAGCATAGAGCGAAAGAGAGAGTGGCCTGAACCTGCTCTTCACATTACACAGGCTGTGTGTCTCATTACCCACAGCCTATAGCTACAGACATACAGAATGACAGAGCTTATTATCATCTGAATAAAGCCAGTGAAAAAGACAGGCCAGCATGAGACTTCTCAGTGATTGAATCTACCTGACTACATATAGTAGCCCTACTGAAGAGCTCAGTGACTTTCAACTTGGAACAGTCATAGGATGCCACCTTTCCAACAAGTCAGTTCATCAAAATTCTGCCCTGCTAGAGCTGCTCCGGTCAACTGTAAGTGCTTCTTATTGTGAAGTGGAAACATCTAGGAGCAACAATGGCTCAGCCGGGGTGGTAGGCCACACAAGCTCACCGAACGGGCCGCCGAGTGCCGAAGCATGTAATGTGTAAAAATCGTCTGTACTCAGTTGCAAAACTTACTACAGAGTTCCAAACTGCCTCTGGAAGCACAATAACTGTTCGGCGGGACATTCAGAAAATGGGTTTCCATGGCCGAGCAGCCGCACACAATCCTAAGATCATCATGTGCAATGCCAAGTGTCGGCTGGAGTGGTGTAAAGCTCGCCGCCATTGGACTCTGGAGCAGTGGAAAGGTATTCTCTGATGAATCACGCTTCACCATCTGGCAGTCCTACGGACTAATCTGGGATTGGCGGATGCCATGAGAACGCTACCTGCCCCAATGCATAGTGCCATCTGTAAAGCTTGGTGGAGGAGGAATAATGGTCTGGGGCTATTTTTCATGTTTCGGGCTAGGGCCACCTTAATTCAACAGCATACAATGACATTCTAGATGATTCTAGATGATTCTAATTGCCCAACATCAGTGCCCGACCTCACTAATGCTCTTGTAGGCTGAATTGAAGCAAATCTCCACAGAAATGTTCCAACACCTGGTGGAAAGCCTTCCCAGAAGAGTGGAGGCTGTTATAGCAGAAAAAGGGGGATCAACTCCATATTGATGCCCATGATTTTGGAATGAGATGTTTGACGAACAGGTGTCCACATACTTTTGGTCATGTAGTGTATTTCATCCGTTAAAACATGTTTAAATTATTTATTTAAAGGTAGACTCAGCGATATGACATAGATGCATTAAGTAAACAGCATAGTAGGTCAATTTCCAGAACAACTAAGAGCGTTGAACAGGCGCAACTTCTCCGCTGTTTTGGTTGCCTGGCTACCACACTGTACCAACGTGAAGTGAACCCGTGCACATGCGAAGATACTGTGTATGACGGTTTGTGAGTGCAGTCTTTCATCTCACTCATCTCAATATCTGCGGTGCTGCTTGTGGCAATGTCTTTTCGCTGAGTCTATCTACCTTTATGTACATTATTTATTGAAATGTCTTTTAAAATGCCAGTCCAATGCATCCGGGGATCAGACATACACACTGGAGATCTACTAATGGGTCTAAAGGTTGGATAAAGCAGATGTTCCCCTTAAATAACCCGGGAAGACAAAACTAGTAGGGGGTAATTGTGCTCAGAGCAAATTCAAACAGAGTTGTCTATTTGAACCTGTAGTCAGCTGGGGGTCCTGGCCCAAAGCCCCTCTCCCTGATGATCTACAAAGATGATATAGAGTAGTGTCTGGCAAAGGTGAGGGCCACAAAGGGCTGCCTGCTAGCTTAGTAGTTGTATAATTCAATGTTTCTATACGCACATTACTTAATTACAGTGCCTTCAGAAAGTATTCACACCCATTGACCTTTTCCACATTTTGTTGTGTTAGTCTGAATTTAAAATTGATTAAAAATAATAATGTGTCACTGGCTTACCCCATAATGTCAAAGTGGATTTTTTTTTTTTATGTTTACAAATTGATACAAAATAAAAGCTGAAATGTCTTGAGTCAATAAGTATTCAACTTCTTTGTTATTGCAAGCCTAAATAACTTCAGGAATAAACAGGTTACATAATAAGTTGCATGGATGGTGCAATAATGGTGTTTAACATGATTTTTGAATGACTACCTCATCTCTGTACCCCACACATATAGTTAGTTATCTGTAAGATCCCTCAATAGGGAGGGAATTTCAAACACAGATTCAACCACAAAGAGCAGGGAGGTTTTCCAATGTTTCACAAAGAAGATGGGTAAAAAAAGAGGCAGATATTGAATATACTTTTGAGCATGGTGAAGTTGTTAATTACACTTTGGATGGCGTATCAATACACCCAGTCACTCCACATATACAGGCGTCCTTCCTAACTCAGTTATCTGAGTGGAAGGGCACTCTGGGATTTCAGGGATTTCACCATGAGATCAATGGTGACTTGAAAAAAGTTATAGTTTAATGGCTGTGATAGGAGAAAACTGAGGATGTATCAGAAACATTGTAGTTACTTCACAATACTAACCTGATTTACAGAATGAAAATATGGAAGCCTGTACATAATAAAAATATTCCAAAGCATGCATCCTGTTTGCAACAAAGCACTAAAGTAATACTGCAAAAAATGTGGCAAAGCAATTCACTTTTTTTCCTGAATACAAAGTGTAATGTTTGGAGCAAATACAATACCACACTTGCTGTGGCCAACTCTCCATATGTTCAATCATAGTTGTGGCTGCATCATGTTATGGTTATGCTTGTAATGGTTAAGGAATGGGGAGTTTTAAAAAATATATAAAATGAATGGAATGGAGCTAAGCACAGGCAAAATTCTAGAGGAAAACCTGTTTCAGTCTACTTTCCACCAGACACAGGGAGATAAATTCACCTTTCAGCAGGACAATAATCTGAAACACAAATCGGCCAAATCTATACTGGAGTTGCTTACCAAGAAGACAGTAAATGTTCCTGAATGGCGGAGTTTTTACTTAAATTTACTTGAAAATCTATGAAAAGACCTGAAAATGGTTGTCTTGCAATGATAAACAACAAATTTGACAGAGGTTGAAGAATTTTGAAAGGAATAATTGGCAAATGTTGCACAATCCAGGTGTGGAAAGCTCTTGGAGACATACCCAGAAAGACTCACAGCTGTAATCGCTGCCAAAGTAGCTTCTACAAAGTATTGACTTGGGGGTGTGAATACTTATGTAAATGAGATATTTCTATATTCAATTTTCAATACATTTGCAACATTTTTGAAAAACATGTTTCACTTGTTCATTATGTGTTATTGTGTGTAGATAGATGGGTGAGACGTTTTAAAAAAAATCAATTTTGAATTCAGGTTGTAACTCAAATAAATGTGGAATAAGTCAAGGGGTATGAATACTTTATAAAGGCACTGTATATTATATGACAGATTAACAAAGCCACGGTGGCTTGAGTCACTTCTACATCATTTCTGTTGTGTGATAAAGAGCAGGCACATCTCTGTCTCTGTCTGTGGGGCTCACCCACCAAGATGCCTGGTGCATTCCATCACCATGATTTCACCACACATCAATCATCACATCCAGTCTCAATACCCTACTCCAGAATGGCTGCTGTAAAAGCAATCCACCCATCAATACCTGGTGGAGACACTCCATTCAGTACACTATATCACCAAGTCAAAGCTTATTTGATGATGATTGTTGTCTGTATATTTATCTACACTTTGACTCAAGTCTGCAGTAAGCAGCAATGGGTAGTGGTACAGTACAGCAGACAAAGATGTGTGCAGAAACTAATTCACCCTGTCAGCTTGCATGTTTGGCAATTATGTTTCATTGGCTTCTAAATAGATAAATGCAGAGTAAAATGTCTTGGCCAGCAGAGAGCGCTAAAAAGCCATACATTATATCTCACTTTCAATGGCTGTATTACAAGGCTTTGAACAGGCTGCTTGCTGGCTCTCCATGTCTGCAGACTGAAGGGCATACTGCGTCAGCTCCGTCTTCTGTGCTGTTCAACCAGGCGATGTGGATGACACCCCTGCGATATGCCCTGCGATACACTAGATGACCAAAGGTATGTGGACACCTGCTCAATGGACATCTCATTCCAAAATCTTAGGCGTTAATATGAAGTTGGTCCCCCTTTTGCTGCTATAACAGCCTCCACTCTTTTGGGAAGGCTTTACATTAAATGTTGGAACACTGCTGCAGGGACTTGCTTCAATTCAGCCACAAGAGCATTAGTGAGCCCGGGGACTGATGTTGGGAGATTAGACCTGGTTTGCAGTCTACGTTCCAGTTCATCCCAAAGGTGTTCGACGGGGCTGAGGTCAGGGCTCTGTGCAGGCCAGTCAAGTTATTCCACACCGAACTCGACAAACCATTTTTGTATGGACTTCACTTTGTGCACAGGGGCATTGTCATGCTGAAACAGGAAAGGGCCTTCCCCAAACTGTTGCCACCAAGTTTGAAGCACAGAATCGTCTAGAATGTCATTGTATGGTGTAGCTTAAATATTTCTCTTCACTGGAACTAAGGGGCCTAGCCCGAACCATGAAAAACAGCCCCAGACCATTATTTCTCCTCCACCAACCTTTACAGTTGGCACTATGCATTGGGGCAGGTAGTGTTCTCTTGGCATCCACCAATACCAGATTCTTCCTTCAGACTGTTACGGTTTTCTTCGGTTGAAAGAGAGTCAGACCAAAATGCAGCGTGGTAATTTTCATACATGTTTAATAGTGAAGAAAAACAAACCATACAAAAATAACAAACGGACCGTGAAAACCTATACAGCCTATCTGGTGACAGGAACAATCACCCACGAAACACTCAAAGAATATGGCTGACTAAATATGGTTCCCAATCAGAGACAACGATAATCACCTGCCTCTGATTGAGAACCAATTCAGACAGCCATAGACTTTGCTAGAGAACCCCACTAAACCACAATCCCGATACCTACGAAAACCCCAAGACAAAACACACCACATAAATAAACCCATGTCACACCCTGGCCTGACCAAAATAATAAAGAAAACACAAAATATAAAGACCAGGGCGTGACAGAACCCCCCCCCCCAAGGTGCGGACTCCCGACCGCACAACTAAACCCATAGGGGAGGGTCCGGGTGGGCGTCTGTCCACGGTGGCGGCTCCGGCTCGGGACGTGGACCCCACTCCAACCAAGTCTTAGTCCCCTTGTAATGAGTCCTTTGATTGGCGACCCTCGCCGCCGACCTTGGCCTAATACTCCTCACCAAGGACCCCACTGGACTGAGGGGCAGCTCGGGACTGAGGTAGCTCTGGACTGAGGGGAAGCTCGGGACTGAGGTAGCTCTGGACTGAGGGGAAGCTCGGGACTGAGGGGAAGCTCGGGACTGAGGGGAAGCTCGGGACTGAGGGGAAGCTCGGCACTGAGAGGAAGCTCGGCACTGAGAGGAAGCTCGGTACTGAGAGGAAGCTCAGGCAGGTAGTAGGCTCTGGCAGATCCTGGCTAGTGGTGGTTCTGGCAGATCCTGGCTGAATGGTGGATCCTGGCTGAATGGCGGATCCTGGCTGAATGGCGGATCTGGAAGATTCTGGCTGACTGGCGGATCCTGGCTGAATGGCGGATCTGGAAGATTCTGGCTGACTGGCGGATCCTGGCTGAATGGCGGATCTGGAAGATTCTGGCTGACTGGCGGCTCTGGCTGCTCCATGCAGACTGGCGGCTCTGGCTGCTCCATGCAGACTGGCGGCTCTGGCTGCTCCATGCAGACTGGCGGCTCTGGCTGCTCCATGCAGACTGGCGGCTCTGGCTGCTCCATGCAGACTGGCGGCTCAGGCTGCTCCATGCAGACTGGCGGCTCTGGCTGCTCCATGCAGACTGGCGGCTCTGGCTGCTCCATGCAGACTGGCGGCTCTGGCTGCTCCATGCAGACTGGCGGCTCTGGCTGCTCCATGCAGACTGGCGGCTCTGGCTGCTCCATGCAGACTGGCGGCTCTGGCTGCTCCATGCAGACTGGCGGCTCTGGCTGCTCCATGCAGACTGGCGGCTCTGGCTGCTCCATGCAGACTGGCGGCTCTGGCTGCTCCATGCAGACTGGCGGCTCTGGCTGCTCCATGCAGACTGGCGGCTCTGGCTGCTCCATGCAGACTGGCAGCTCTGGCTGCTCCATGCAGTCTGGCAGCTCTGGCTGCTCCATGCAGTCTGGCAGCTCTGGCTGCTCCATGCAGTCTGGCAGCTCTGGCTGCTCCATGCAGTCTGGCAGCTCTGGCTGCTCCATGCAGTCTGGCAGCTCTGGCAGCTCTGGCTGATCCATGCAGACTGGCAGCTCTGGCTGCTCCATGCAGACTGGCAGCTCTGGCTGCGATGAACAGGCAGGAGACTCCGGCAGCGCTGGAGAGGAGGAAGGCTCTGGCAGCGCTAAACAGGCGGGAGACTCTGACAGCGCTGCAGAGGAGGAAGGCTCTGACTGCGCTGAACAGGCGGGAGACTCCGGCAGCGCTGTAGAGGAGGAAGGCTCTGGCAGCGCTAGATAGGCGGGAGACTCCGGCAGCGCTGGAGAGGAGGAAGGCTCTGGCAGCGCTGGACAGGCGAGGCGCACTGTAGGCCTGATGCGTGGTGCCGGCACTGGTGGTACTGGGCCGAGAACACGCACAGGAAGCCTGGCGCGGGGAGCTGCCACCGGAGGGCTGGTGTGTGGAGGTGGTACAGGATGGTCCGGACCGTGAAGGCGTACTGGAGATCTTGAGAGCAGGGCTGGCACAGGACGTGCAAGGCTAGGGAGGTGCACAGGAGGCCTAGTGCGTGAGGCTGGCACAATCTTCACCAGCCGACTAACACGCACCTCAGGACGACCGGGTCGACCGCCCACCTGTCTATTTCCTCCCAAGTCGTATAGTCCAGACTTCGTAGCTCCTGCTGCCGCTGCCTGTCACCACGCTGCTTGGTCCTGTTGTGGTGGGTGATTCTGTTACGGTTTTCTTCGGTTGAAAGAGAGTCGGACCAAAATGCAGCGTGGTAATTTTCATACATGTTTAATAATGAAGAAAAACGAACAATACAAAAACAACAAACGGAACGTGAAAACTTATACAGCCTATCTGGTGACAACAAACAGAGACAGGAACAATCACCCACGAAACACTCAAAGAATATGGCTGACTAAATATGGTTCCCAATCAGAGACAACGATAATCACCTGCCTCTGATTGAGAACCAATTCAGACAGCCATAGACTTTGCTAGAGAACCCCACTAAACCACAATCCCAATACCTACGAAAACCCCAAGACAAAACACACCACATAAATAAACCCATGTCACACCCTGGCCTGACCAAAATAATAAAGAAAACACAAAATATAAAGACCAGGGCGTGACACAGTCTGCCAGATGGTGAAGCATAATTAATCACTCCAGAGAATGCGTTTCCACTGCTCCAGAGTCCAATGGCGGCGAGCTTTACACCACTCCAGCCATCACTTGGCATTGCGCATGGTAATCTTAGGCTTGTCTGCGGCTGCTCGGCCATGACAACCCATTTTATTAAGTTTTTCTGTTTTTGTGCAGTTTTTGTGTTGACGTTGCTTCCAGAGGTAGTATGGAACTCAGAAGTGAGTGTTGCCACCGAGTACAGATGATTTTTACGCGCTTCAGCACTTGGCGGTCCCGTTCTGTGAGGCCTACCACTTTGCGGCTGAGCCGTTGATGTTCCTAGACATTTCCACTTCACAATAACAGCACTGACAGTTGACCGTGGCAGCTCTAGCAGTGCAGAAATCTGACGAACTGGCATCCTATGATGGTGCCACGTTGAAAGTCACTGAGCTCTTCAGTAAGGCCATTCTACTGCCAATGTTTGTCTATGGATATTGCATGGCGGTGTGCTCGATTTTATATACTTGTCAGCAACGGGTGTGGCTGAAATAGTCAAATCCAATCATTTGAAGGGGTATATACTTTTGTATATACACTGCTCAAAAAAATAAAGGGAACACTTAAACAACACAATGTAACTCCAAGTCAATCACACTTCTGTGAAATCAAACTGTCCACTTAGGAAGCAACACTAATTGACAATAAATTTCACATGCTGTTGTGCAAATGGAATAGACAACAGGTGGAAATTATAGGCAATTAGCAAGACACCCCCAATAAAGGAGTGGTTCTGCAGGTGGTGACCACAGACCACTTCTCAGTTCCTATGCTTCCTGGCTGATGTTTTGGTCACTTTTGAATGCTGGCGGTGCTTTCACTCTAGTGGTAGCATGAGACGGAGTCTACAACCCACACAAGTGGCTCAGGTAGTGCAGCTCATCCAGGATGGCACATCAATGCGAGCTGTGGCAAGAAGGTTTGCTGTGTCTGTCAGCGTAGTGTCCAGAGCATGGAGGCGCTACCAGGAGACAGGCCAGTACATCAGGAGATGTGTAGGAGGCTGTAGGAGGGCAACAACCCAGCAGCAGGACCGCTACCTCCACCTTTGTGCAAGGAGGAGCAGGAGGAGCACTGCCAGAGCCATGCAAAATGACCTCCAGCAGGCGACAAATGTGCATGTGTCTGCTCAAACGGCCAGAAACAGACTCCATGAGGGTGGTATGAGGGCCCGACGTCCACAGGTGGGGGTTGTGCTTACAGCCCAACACCGTGCAGGACGTTTGGCATTTGCCAGAGAACACCAAGATTGGCAAATTCGCCACTGGCGCCCTGTGCTCTTCACAGATGAAAGCAGGTTCACACTGAGCACATGTGACAGACGTGATAGTCTGGAGACGCCGTGGAGAATGTTCTGCTGCCTGCAACATCCTCCAGCATGACCGGTTTGGCGGTGGGTCAGTCATGGTGTGGGGTGGCATTTCTTTGGGGGGCCGCACAGCCCTCCATGTGCTCGCCAGAGGTAGCCTGACTGCCATTAGGTACCGAGATGAGATCCTCAGACCCCTTGTGAGACCATATGCTGGTGCGGTTGGCCCTGGGTTCCTCCTAATGCAAGACAATGCTAGACTTCATGTGGCTGGAGTGTGTCAGCAGTTCCTGCAAGAGGAAGGCATTGATGCTATGGACTGGCCCGCCCGTTCCCCAGACCTGAATCCAATTGAGCACATCTGGGACATCATGTCTCGCTCCATCCACCAACGCCACGTTGCACCACAGACTGTCCAGGAGTTGGCGGATGCTTTAGTCCAGGTGTGGGAGGAGATCCCTCAGGAGACCATCCGCCACCTCATCAGGAGCATGCCCAGGCGTTGTAGGGAGGTCATACAGGCACGTGGAGGCCACACACTACTGCGCCTCATTTTGACTTGTTTTAAGGACATTACATCAAAGTTGGATCAGCCTGTAGTGTGGTTATCCACTTTAATTTTGAGTGTGACTCCAAATCCAGACCTCCATGGGTTGATAAATTTGATTTCCATTGATCATTTTTGTGTGATTTTGTTGTCAGCACATTCAACTATGTAAAGAAAAAAGTATTTAATAAGAATATTTCATTCATTCAGATCTAGGATGTGTTATTTTAGTGTTCCCTTTATTTTTTTGAGCAGTGTATATATAGTGTATATCATTGTCTCACTATGTATTTTGTGTCTTGAAATCCGGAAAAAAATATGTTTTACAGGACGAAGCAGCATTACCAACATCATTATAATTAGCACAGTGTTATCAATGGACTCAAATCAACACGTGTGCCTCAGATGTTTTTTTGTATATAATTCGCAAATTTTACTCTGTCAATTACAATGTGGAGGACAGCTCCTCCTTTAGGAAAGTTCTCACACAGGTCAAAATTAGCTCCTTCATTTGGCCTGTCAGGCCTGTGAAAGCCAATTTGGGAATTCCACATAGAGGGAGTATGCACAGATGCAGTCACCAGTCCACTATGTCCCACTGGGGTGTCAGCGACTGGGCTGCTGGGGCGAGCGGAGTAGGATTGGTCTATGGTGGTCAACCTCCCAGCCCAGTGAAGGTGCACGCCACTGAGACACACACACCATGGCCACAGGGCGTACGCCAGCCAAGACCAGGCTAGACCTGGAGGACACAGTGGAGCAGGAGACTCCTCTGTGGGTCCCACCCCCGGGAATCCCTCCATACAGACAAACAGCAGAAGGACTACTGGAGGAAGTAGTGGAGGTAGAGGCAGAGGAACCAGCCCAAGAGGATGTCTCTGTCTCACTCTCCATCTCTATCCACAGTTACACCAGGCCTCTGGTGAAGGACAGGGACCCAAGGGGAGTCAACAAGTGTCTAAAGGTAACTGACACACACTGCTGCACAGCCCGGTAAACAGCGAGTTAAGGTTTATACAGACAGAGAGCACTCTGTGGGAGATAAAAGCACTGCGTGTGCTTGCAAATACTCTGCATACCCCACATCCCCTGTCTGTTGACTTCCAGATAGGGGAAGGGGAGGTTTAAACACAGGCATGAAATAAGAGCAACAGTATGCATATAATCACGTATTGATGTTCTGAGATACTCTGGAAATGTTATGGTTGAGATAGGGAAGGATTTGGGTCACCTACATATAGTTCTCTGTACACCATGAGTCATTAATGGTAAACTTGTTAGGTAATGTCTATACAATGTATACAATGTTCAGTGGTATGGATTAACTGGCTAGGATTTTATTGACATGAGCACTCATGTATCTCAAACCCCGTAGTTTTAATGGTAGACTGGACATACATCTGAAGGCAATAGAGAGGGCGATCTGGCATCCAACAAAGTAGAATCTGATGTTGAAAACTGGTGTGCTGAGCGACGCTGACCTCATGTGGACACAGTTTGAACTATACCTTGTTTTTCATCTCGCTCCGTGACCATATTATAAGTGATGATTCAGTCCCATTGTAATGTGGTTATTGCAGTGAGTGTGATTCAGTTCATGTCTGTGGCTTCTCTGCATCACATTAAATAAATAAAAAATATAAAGTATTTGTTAACCTCCCAACCTCCTTATTCTGACCATCCCTATACATAGAACTTCACTAAAGTCCCATGCTAAAGAGAGCTCCCACCAGGCCATGACCTGACTGTCCTCTGTGTCTCCTGAGGTGACGTTTGAGGACGTGATAGCCGAGCCCCCCTCGGTGCGGAGCTTCGATAAGGTGTGGCTGTGGAGCCACGCCCTGTTTGAAGTGTCCCGTCTCTGGTGCTACCTGCTCATCTCCATCCTCCTGGCCGTGCCCGTCTCTCTGGTAGCAGGGATCCTCTTCGCTGTCCTCAGCTGCCTACACATCTGGTGGGTCCTCTCACCTTTGACCTCCTCTGATGTGGCCCATCCAATGTCTTCAGTTGGTGATTGATGGAGTCGAATGATGTGCCCGTTGTTTCAATGCATTGTGTATAGTGTAAACTTGCTTTAAGAGATATTGCACTGGCCTGTTAATGCTCAGTCTGTCTGTCTGCCTGTCCGTCCCTAGGCTGATCATGCCCTGGATGCAGCTCTTCCTGATCAACATGCACTGGGTTCAGACCGTTTGGAGCAGTGTGTTAAACATCACCATCACTCCCTTCTTTAAGAGTATGGGAAAGTGCTGTGGTAGCATCATCGTCCGACTAGTCAGGGACTGATGTTTGGCTCTGCCACCTTCTATGGGAGTGTGGAGGGATGGTGGAGGGAGGGTGGAGGGAAGGAAAGAGGGAGGGAGGGAGGATGGAGGGAGTGGGCTGGGCTGAAGCACACTACATTGGCACTGGTTGTTTGCAGTCATGTCTTATTCTCAAAGAACAAATTACTTTGCAACCTTTACTCTGCAAAGGATGGATTTTAAAAAGTAGAACTTGTCATATTTATTTAGTAAAATCTGTTCAATTATATTACACCGTATCTAAAAAATAATATTATTTATTTTTTCTTATTTTAGTGCAAAATACTAATTTAGAACTATTATTGGTTCATTGGAGTCAGTTTCATCTCTAAACCATAGCTTGAAGAAATGTGTTAGCAATTAAGATAAAACATAATGAGCTACAGACTTGTCTCTGGAGCCTAAATAGACTTAGGCAATTATAGTTGCCCCAGCAATTCAAATTATGCAAACTTTAAAAGCACTGCACAGCTGTTGTGAGATGCTAATGCACTCTACCATACTAATCATTGGGATTTCTGACCCTTAGCATGCATACACTACCATTCTCTGGAGCTAGTAGTTGTGCAAAGATACAGCAGGGGAAAGGGACAAACTTCTGAAGCAACTATTTTTGTGATACAGTTCATTTTCAATGGAAATTGCAGTGAACCTTGCCTATACCACAAGGATACATTCTTCAATTTCTCTGGGATTGTAAGAAACCCTTTTAAGTTGTCTGGTGGACCCTACTGTTCAGTAAAGAAGTCAACATCAATGTCAAAACATCTAGGAGTCTTCGGTCTATCTGTTGGGGTGCCATCTGTCTGGCTCAGTCTGCCAGTCAGGACCCACTGCAGTTTACAGCATTGACACACACAGGAGACACAGGCATGCCCTCCGTGACAATCAGGGATCTATTTCTGTCCCTCCTCCTTCTCCGTGCCCCGACCCCCAGCCCACCAGACCCCAGCCCACACTCTGATCCCATTCCACCACTCCCCTTTCCTCTCTCCCACCCCCTGTTTCCATCTCTCCCACTTTCTGTCTCTCTGCCCAAAGGGAACTGGTACAGGGAACATGATCAAGCCACTGCTCTTCCCTAAAGACACACTTCACTTGACTCAATACAGTATTTTTTGCATGCTACTGGACAGCAGTCTGTTGGTGGAGATAAATTGCAACAGGCTTACAATAGTGATACACTGCTATTACTGTTGCTTGCTTAGCTAACACTTATTTTTCCTCTTCTCCTTCCTCTTTTCCATATCATCATAATGTTTATATGGTCTTGTTTATGCAACAAGTAAATATAGGATGTAATGACTGATCGTGACAACTGTAAGGAATCCTAAATCAGATGATACATTTATTTTGAGAGAGTATTGCGTTTTATAGGGGTATTATAACAGAACATGGCCAATATGTTCAAATGGAGGGTAAAATAATAATAATCACAGTGGTTGTAGAGGGTGCAGGAGTAAATGTCAGTTGGCTTTTCATAGCCAATCATTCAGAGTTAGAGACAGCAGGTGCGGTAGAGAGAGAGAGCCGAAAAAAGTAGTCAGGGTTCCATAGCCGCAGTCAGAACAGTTGAAACTGGAGCAGCAGCACGACCAGGTGGACAAGGGACAGCAGGCCAGGTAGTCCTGAGGCATGGTCCTCCGAGAGAGAGAGAAAGAGAAACAGAGAAACAGAAAGAGAGAGAGAGAGAGAGAGAGAGAGAGAGAGAGAGAGAGAGAGAGAGAGAGAGAGAGAGAGAGAGAGAGAGAGAGAGAGAGAGAGAGAGAGAGAGAGAGAGAGAGAGAGAGAGAGAGAGAGAGAGAGAGAGAGAGAGAGAGAGAGAGAGAGAGAGAGAGAGAGAGGGGACAGGAGAAATACTCCAGACTGACTCTAGCCGCCCAAAATAAACGTTTGCAGCACAAATACTGGAGGCAGGAGGGGTCGAGAGTCACTGTGGTTCTGTTGAGTTTATGGACCCAGTTTTCCCATCTCGAGGCCATAATATCTACTTTAAAATACCACTAAAACACATGTCCATAAGAAGTAGAGATCATTTGTGCAGGCTTATAATACAAAATAGATACAAAATGCACTGGTGAGTTAGTAGAGCTTTTAAGGATGATAAAGATAATTCATGAATAATACAGGCTTATATGAAGTCAATGACAAGCTCTTGCTTTCTTCATACAGAATGCATACCATCAAAGCGTCTATCACCTACAGTACAATGACGAGTTTGAGTATGCTCTTTCCCTGGTAGAAGATGGATGTGCCTGGGATGACGGGAGCCATGGGATAAAACACTCAATTTCTTGTCTCCAAAGTACTCTAATTTAATATTGATTTTGATTTGTCAATGAAATCAGCTACTACTAACTAGGGTTGCAAAATTCTGGGTAAATTGAATGAATTCCCTGGTTTTCCAGAAATGTTCTATGGTCACTCTTGTTCTGTTCTGTCTTGCCCTGAGACTCACAAGGCCAGGGTGTGAGGGTAGCAGGGTAACCTAGTGGTTAGAGTGTTGGACTAGTAACTGCAAGGTTGCAAGTTCAAATCCCCGAGCTGACAAGGTACAGATATGTCATTCTGTCCCTGAACAGCCAGTTAACCCACTGTTCCAAGGCCGTCATTGAAAATAAGAATTTGTTCATAACTGACTTGCCTAGTTAAAAAAAATCTGTTTTACAGTAACTAGTCTTGCATTGGCACTGACTCACTACTATGTGCTGTCCAGCAATATGCCATAGGTTAAATTAAATACTTTATAGTGGACATATTGAGACAGTGACACACTGCACAGTGTTCTACCACCAGTGAGGCTTGACTCATAAATGAAAATGTCATTTATTTTTTATTCTATTTGCTCGCTGTACAGCCCATAGAATTTGTTAATAGACATAATGGAAGTTGTCAATTATGTCACTGACTGCTTATTAACTGTAACATTTGCAATGTCAGCGGTAGTTTATCAATATAAAGCTAGACAAGATTCTCAATAAAATATATTTTTTATCACAGTGGGTGACAGCTTAATGATGACTGAAAATGAGCACCTCAAGAGGGCATTTGTCTACAGGGCTAGCTGAAACTCATTTGACATTGTATAATGATGGTCAGTTCACAGCTGAAATGCACATCATCCATTGCTTATTAAAAGTAATTACATTCCAAAAAATGCATATGTAAAGTGCATGTTTCTAATTGTTAATGTAGGTATGCATCAACACCTGCTGAACTACAGTATGCTTTCTTGTGCTTTCATCAATACGTTGATGAGTAGAGGTGGACGAGTTTTACTTCAATGACCGGTGAGGATACAGAGAGAGGATCACGTTCACCTTTTATGAATGAAGGGAAGAGGTACAGACACCGATCTGGGATTACAACATAAACCTTGTGCTAGTGACCAGAGGGCTGAGGACTGTTACACAGTCAAACAACATTCAATGACTTTTGGCCTCTATAAAAACAAAAACAAATCATACAACAACAAAACATGGATGAATGATGAATGATCTGGTAAATCCAATATGTATACATTCTCATTCTTTACTTGAACCCTTTATCAATGAAGTATCTTGTTGTGAAAATGTTCTATGCATTCACATATACTTTGTTGACTAAGCATAATACAGTGGATTACTGTTTATGACAAAGTCCTACATTCTTCCTGTCTGGAAGTTGTTGGTCAGCACCGATGGTACTGTAGTGAACTGTTGGTGTTAGTGGGAGCAGGAGTAGGAGAGGCGTCACTGCATCACCCTAGAGTGGAAATTCATGCTACCATGTAAGCCCTGCCCTGCTGACCCCACAGCCCAGTGTGAAATTTGACACGGCTCTGGGGTCCCCTTTCAGACATGCTTTTGCTGTGAGTGTGTGTCTAGGTGTGTGAGTCTAGGTGTGTGGGTGTGTAAGTGTGTGTGCAGGTGTAGGTGTATGTGTATAGGTGTGTGTATATATGTGTGTGTGTGTGTGTGTGTGTGTGTGTGTGTGTGTGTGTGTGTGTGTGTGTGTGTGTGTGTGTGTGTGTGTGTGTGTGTGTGTGCGCGCATGTGGGGGCAGCAGCTGTCCACGGGAATTTCAGCCGTGTCGTCACAGTAGTAACAGGGAGGATCAGTGTGACTGAGGGGGCTGCCTGCAGTCTGCTTCAGTGGGTTCACACTCACTGTCCTCTGCCCCAGCCCTCCACGCCCCACTACTCTCCCTGCCTCTGCCCCAGCCCAGGCCCACGGCGCCACCATGGCCGACCAGTACCAGTACAACACCAACGAGGAGAAATTTGTGAAAGACAGCCACACCAAGGAGATCGACCTGATCAACAGAGACCCTAAATTGATCAATGAGGATGTGATCAAGGTAGGTAAACCATGACGACGCCACCCACTCACACGCACACTGAATCTACAGGTTGAACTTGTTTTGCCTCAAGTAAGGAAAGACAAGCTTTAAACCTTAGTTTAAAATTAAGTCTAAAGTCTAAACTTAAAGCCAACACTGAACACTTCAGTATGTTGCTGTGTTGCTGCCATGAATGTCCCAAAATAGTCCCAGGCCTGTTCCTTATGCCCCAGCACGGCACCCAACGTTTATTTCTGGAATGGGGCTAAAGCGCTGTGACAGACAGGGATATTATGAGGTGGTTTCTTTTCAGAGCTTTATAGCTGCTTTTCCTGTGTTTGTCGTCAAGTTTACATACAGTGAAATCTATCATGCGCTATATTTCCCCAGAGCTCAGGAGAGCGTGGAAGGAGATAGTCTACTGCCTGGCTAAACAGGGCGTATGAAAAAACTTTTATTGACTTGAGTGAGTCATCTGTTAAGTATAGCATGTACAGTGGGGTCAGAAATTATTGATGAAGATGAGCAATAATGACTGTATAAAATAAAATATGTAAATACTGAACTATATTGTATGCAAAACATTACATTATATTATATATATTATTATATTCTATGTTTCAGATGATTTTGTGCTCAACATAAATTAATGTTAAATCATGTATTTAGTCATTTTGGAGTGACATTTTTTCTAAATAAGAGTAAACCATATTTCTAAACACTTCTGCATTAATGTGGATGCTACTACGATTACAGATAATCCTGAAAGAATCATGAATAATGATGAGTGAGAAAATTACAGAGGGTCAAAGATTGCAATGTACCCCCAAGACATGCTAACCTTTCCTGTTATTGATAATGGTTAGCTCCCAAGACATGCTAACCTTTCCTGTTATTGGTAATGGTTAGCCCCCAAGACATGCTAACATTTCCTGTTATTGATAATGGTTAGCCCCCAAGACATGCTAACCTTTCCTGTTATTGATAATGGTTATCATGTCTTGGGGGTGTGATCTTAGACCCTCTGTGTTATTCACGATTCATTCAGGATTATCTGTAGTCATGGTAGCACCCCCATTTTAATGTGGAAGTGTTTAGAAACCCATTATTTACGATAAAAGTGACTCCAGAAGGACACAATACATTATTTTGCATTTCTATAGTGTACAAATAATCTGAAACCCAATCCAAATGAACTTCAAATGCATCCAAAACGTTTGTAGAGTCACAAGCTTGACGTAGTTACCGCATGCTAGGAATATGGGACCAAATACTAATCTTTTGACTACTTTATTTCTAAGAATCTTTCAGGGTGTCAATATTTTTGAGATAAATATTTTTGATATTTTAGATATTTTTTCAGAGTATGCTATAGCTCAGTATTTTCATTACTTACAGTGGCTTGCAAAAGGATTCACCCCCTTGGCATTTAACCTATTTTGTTGTCTTA
Organism: Oncorhynchus clarkii lewisi; assembly: GCF_045791955.1. NCBI lineage: Eukaryota > Metazoa > Chordata > Actinopteri > Salmoniformes > Salmonidae > Oncorhynchus > Oncorhynchus clarkii. The sequence goes on from NC_092153.1 coordinate 59,071,263, forward strand.
CAACCTAGAATTAAAATATATGTTGGGGGGGTTTGTATCATTTGATTTACACAACATGCCTAACACTTTAAAGATGCAAAATGTTTTTTATTGTGAAACAAGAAATAAAACAAAAAAACAGAAAACTTGAGCCTGCATAACTATTCACCCTCCCCCCAAAGTCAATACTTTGTAGAGCCACCTTTTGCAGTAATTACAGCTGCAAGTCTCTTGGGGTATGTCTCTATAAGCTTGGCACATCTAACAACTGGAAATTTGCCCATCCTTCAATGCAAAACTGCTCTAGCTCCTTCAAGTTGGATGGGTTCCACTGGTGTAAAGCAATCTTTAAGTCATGCCACAGATTCTCAATTGGATTGAGGTCTGGGCTTTGACTAGGCCATTCCAAGACATTTAAATGTTTCCCCTTAAACCGCTCAAGTGTTGCTTTAGCAGTATGCTTAGGGTCATTGTCCTGCTGGAAGGTGAACCTCTGTCCCAATCTCAAATCTCTGGAAGAATGAAACAGGTTTCTCTCAAGAATTTCCCTGTATTTAGCACCATCCATCATTCCTTCAATTCTGACCAGTTTCCCAGTCCCTGCCAATGAAATGATGCTGCCACCACCATGCGTCACTGTGGGGATGGTGTTCTCGGGGTGATGAGAGGTGTTGGGTTCGCACCAGACATAGCATTTTTCCTTGATGGCCAAAAAGCTAAATTTTTGTCTCATCTGACCAGAGTACCTTCTTCCATATGTTTGGGGAGTCTCCCACATGCCTTTTGGCGAACACCAAAGTGTTTGCTTTTTTCCCCTTTAATAAGCAATGGCTTTTTTCTGGCCACTCTTCCATTAAGCCCAGCTCTGTGGAGTGTACGGCTTAAAGTGGACAGATACTCCAATCTCCGCTGTGGAGCTTTGCAGCTCCTTCAGGGTCAACTTTGGTCTCTTTGTTGCCTCTCTGATTAATGCCCTCCTTGCCTTATCCGTGAGTTTTGGTGGGCGGCCCTCTCTTGGCAGGTTTGTTGTGGTGCCATATTCTTTCAAATGTTTTTATAATAGATTTAATGGTGCTCTGTGGGATGTTCAAAGTTTCTGATATTTTTTATAACCCAACCCTGATCTGTACTTCTCCACAACTTTGTCCCTGACCTGTTTGGAGAGCTCCTTGATCTTCATGGTGCCACTTGCTTAGTGGTGTTGCAGATTCTGGAGCCTTTCAGAACAGTTGTATATATACTGAGATTATGTGACAGATCATGGGACACTTTGATTGCACACAGGTGGACTTTATTTAACTAATTATGTGACCTTTGAAGGTAACTGGTTGCACCAGATCTTATTTAGGGGCTTCATAACAAAGGGGGTGAATACATACGCACGCACCACTTTTCAGTTTGGAAAGCATGCCTACAACCAATTTTAAAGTTGTGATAATTAAAAGGAATAGACTGTGATTCAGTAGTAATATTTCAAATTCTAGAAATTGGTTTGCATCTGTTGAGTGTAACAAGTTAATTACCATTCAGGGTTGAGTTGCAGATGTCTATGTAAGGACCAGGTGCTGGATACTGAACACAACAAGCAATTACAAACTGGGCCATCATAGACTTGCATTTTACGTGAAGAAATGCTGGGTTTCAGCCCCTTTTCAGTACACAACACAATGATGTCACACACTGACTTTTGGAGGCAGAAAATGAAAGCCATCACCATCTGCGCCCATTTAACATAGACCACATTTACATCCTGTAGTTATTACTTCTAAACAAAACACGTCTTTGGGGTTCTCATATGCTTACAATGTTGTTTTGATTATTGCTTGAGCAGTTGCTAAGAGTATATTTAGTTGTGATCTTTGCCAAATACCTATTTTGGATTCAGTAGTTAACGCTCATTGATATTGTAACGGCTTTCTTCGGTAGAAGGAGAGTCGGACCAAAATGCAGCGTGTAGATTGCGATCCATGTTTATTCAACAAACGAAACACAAATCTAAATACAAACACTACAAAAACGTAACGAAAACCGAAACAGCCTATACTTGTGTAAACTAACAAAGACAGGAACTAGGACACTAAGGACAATCACCCACGACAAACTCAAAGAATATGGCTGCCTAAATATGGTTCCCAATCAGAGACAACGATAAACACCTGCCTCTGATTGAGAACCACTCCAGACAGCCATAGACTTTGCTAGATAACCCCACTAGCTACAATCCCAATACATACACACCAACACCCCAAGACAAAACACACCACAATACAAAAACCCCATGCCACACCCTGGCCTGACCCAATACATGAAGAAAAACACAAAATACTTAGACCATGGCGTGACAGATATAGTCTGTAGTAAAGTTAGCGAAGGGTATGTTTACCAGTTGAAGTTGAAGTGTTTAAAAAAAAAATGTTAACGTATAATGCTGTTGATGGGCAACGATAACACACATTATAATAAGCAGGTCATTCATACAAGCTTTACAATCCAATCATAATCCAAGGTAGTGGGAAATGCACTCATAAGCAACATGTAAATGGAGGCTTTTTTGCTAGCGGTCTATGAGAACTCCCTGTGTCCCTAGTGTGGCAATGTTTGCAAACACAGAAAGGGGTCTATTTGTTAGTACAGTACACAGAACAGATTGAAGTGTGGTATAGGGCCTCAGTATAGTTGTGTTTATTTCATCCACTATGTATCCCAGGCCCTACTAATGATAACAGTAATGTTGTTAAGTCATAATAACACATGTATTTTTGCATAATCATAATGCATAATCACCATTGATTTGTGAGGAAACTGGGCAAGGATTCAATCAAGGGTGCACTGTTGCTAAGCACATTGTTCTTGACTTTAAAAGGGAATTTACACTTGTGCCAACATTCACAGCATTTACCATTACTTTTCCGTGAATATTAAGAAAATGACCTTCCAAAGGCATATTGTCGACAGTGCAATGGGTTTGTTGACAACACGTCATTGATTAAATCCTGGCCCTGGTGTTAGGTACTCAGAAAACACTAGACTTCCTTTCATCAGTGAGAATTCACTAACGTCGTCCATGGTATTCCTTCCCTGCAGGTAGAGTTTGAGGATGTAATCGCAGAGCCTGACGGCACACACAGTCTGGATGGGGTGTGGAAGCTCAGCTACACCACCTTCACTGTGTCCAAGTACTGGTGCTACCGCATCCTCTCAGCCATCTTCGGCATCCCCGTGGCTCTGCTCTGGGGCTTCCTCTTCGCCTGCATCTCATTCTGTCATATCTGGGCTGTGGTGCCCTGCATCAAGAGCTGCCTGATCGAGTCACAGTGCATCAGTCGTATCTACTCCCTCTGCATCCAGACCTTCTGTGACCCCTTCTTTGAAGCCCTGGGCAAAATCTTCAGCAGTGTGAAAGTGGCCCTGCGCAAAGAGGTCTAGATACTCACACCAGAGGTGGCTGGTGAGGGGAGGAAGGCTCATAATAATGAATGGAATGGAGTCAATGGAATGGATCAAACACATGGAAAGCCATGTGTTTAATGTGTTTGAGGCCATTCCATTATTCTGTTCCTGCCATTACTGTAAGCCTGTCCTCCCCATTTAAAGTGTCACCAGCCACCACTGACTCACACCCACCACAGTGTTTACATGTGTTTGGATGAAATGTTGCACCCTTTTTATATGCCAGACCAGATGACCAGTCCTGGTGTCCTCATATTTCCCAAGACACTCCCCGTTACCCTCACCCCGCCCGGAGCCCTGGGCCCCGCCCAGTCCATCTTGCCCTTTGAGTCCTGACATGCTCAGAGCGACCAGCGCCATTAGAGGCTATGTGATAGCTGCAGCATGGTTGGGTGACAGATCTGGCTCCGTTGGAAGGCAGAGAGCTGCCTGTTCATTGAGGGAATAGAGCGCTGGCAGCCATGGAATGTATCTTGAGATGCTGAGGACAGTAGCTTCTCGGTCACATGACATAAACACCCCAGTTACTCTAACGACATTGCAGTGCCTGTACGACAATACTGCCTACACAGGGCTCTCCAACCCTGTTCCTGAAGAGCTCCCATTCTGTACGTTTTCGCTCCAACCCTAATCTAGTACACATGATTCTAATAATTAGCTGGTTGATAAGCTGAATCAGGTTAGTTACAACTAGGGTTGGAGCGAAAACCAACAGGAGGGTAATTCACAGGAACAGGGTTGGAGAGCCCAATTCTGAATTGATATACAGTATATTAAACAGTCAGATGTGTGTGTGTGTGTGTGTGTGTGTGTGTGTGTGTGTGTGTGTGTGTGTGTGTGTGTGTGTGTGTGTGTGTGTGTGTGTGTGCGTGCATTTTGTGCCTGCTGATAAACTAGTTGATGTTGTACAATAGAAAAGAGAATTGTAGTGCTTCAACAAGATTATATCACCTTTTACAGAGTCAATAAGATGCATTTTCTCAACTGAATCATTTTGATTAAACACATTGTAAATTGTACATTTTGCTTCACATTTCTTTCACATAAGCTACCAATAAATTGACTGTGTGGCTGTTGAAACTGTAAGAATGTTAGAAAGAAATGAGACTATTTGCAGGTCCTACAATTCAGCCAAGTATGTGGCATTAGAGTGTACGCCAATTATCTCACTAAAGATATACGACATTGGTATTATTGCATTTGTTCATATATTGATTGAGAAAGAGAAGTACAAATATCTGTTGTCGATTTATGATGAGTGGGGCCTAACCTAATCTGTGGGGAATTTGCTCTATCAACATTTGCACATAATTATTTGATGGATAAGACTGTGGCTATAAATATTCCAGAGAAGTATTTGGGTTTCTTTGAATTGATATCACAGATTATTGTTATCCTCTTGGCCTCTGTAGATGTAGGATCTTAATTTGAACCAGTTTACTACAGCAGTAAAAATAATCCTGCAGCAACAGAAACTTTGAATTATTATGTGGATTATAATACATTTTTGTAGGGGTTGATACATTTTTCGTGAGGGAAAACCAAGTCTGAAATTTTAAAGTGGAAATTATAAACATATTTTTGTAACTAGGTGGACCAGTCATTCTCATTGGAAGGTAAGGACAGAAAAGCCTATTGAGAACCAGTGGTCTGGATCCAGACACGTAAGGCCATGCCTATAAAAGTAGCATTATCCCATCCCAAATATTTTTCCTATCTTTCTATGACATGTATGTGCACATTAATTTAAATGTAAGATACAGAAGTTCAACATACTTTATGAGCTGGGTCATTCCTACAATGTGGTGCCTTTTCTGTCCCCAGGAAATATCACTTCTTATTTAGTGTAAAATGTGGAAGGTCGGTGTCCTTTACCTTAAAAAACACAAATATATGGATCTTGAAAGGGAATTCTATGCATTTTGAACACTTTTTTTCAGTGGATATAGGCGTTTTTGACTTGTCTCTGGGTGTTATCAAATCAAATCAAAGTTTATTTGTCACGCGCGCTGAATGCAACAGGTTTAGTAGACCTTACAGTGAAATGCTTACTTACAGGCTCTAACCAATAGTTTAAAAAATGTGCTAGGTGAACAATAGGTAAGTAAAGAAATAAAACAACAGTAAAAAGACAGGCTATGTACAATAGCGAGGCTATAAAAGTAGCGAGGCTACATAAAGACACCGGTTAGTCAGGCTGATTGAGGTAGTATGTACATGTAGATATGGTTAAAGTGACTATGCATATATGATAAACAGAGAGTAGCATTAGAGTAAAAGAGAGGTTGGCGGGTGGTGGGGGGGCGGGACACAATGCAGATAGCCCAGTTAGTCAATGTGCGGGAGCAGTGGTTGGTCGGCCCAATTGAGGTAGTATGTACATGAATGTATAGTTAAAGTGACTATGCATATATGATAAACAGAGAGTAGCAGCAGCGTAAAAAGAGGGGTTGGGGGACACACAATGCAAATAGTCCGGGTAGCCATTTGATTACCTGTTCAGGATTCTTATGGCTTGGGGATTAAAAACTGTTGAGAAGCCTTTTTGTCCTAGACTTGGCACTCCGGTACCGCTTGCCATGCGGTAGTAGAGAGAACAGTCTATGACTGGGGTGGCTGGGGTCTTTGACCATTGTTAGGGCCTTCCTCTGACACCGCCTGGTGTAGAGGTCCTGGATGGCAGGCAGCTTAGCCCCAGTGATGTACTGGGCCGTACGCACTACCCTCTGTAGTGTCTTGCGGTCAGAGGCCGAGCAGTTGCCGTACCAGGCAGTGATGCAACCAGTCAGGATGCTCTTTATTTTGCAGCTGTAGAATCTTTTGAGGATCTCAGGACCCTTGCCAAATGTTTTGAGTTTCCTGAGGGGGAATAGGCTTTGTCGTGCCCTCTTCACGACTGTCTTTTTGTGCTGGACAATTCTATTCATCAACTTCCACAAGAAATATAAGCATTAAAATAATAATATGTTTGTTTTATAGTCCTCGTTAAATTCTCTATCATCATTAATATTTTTTTCATGATTATTGTATTTATTATGATTTTGTTTAAGATTTGCTGTGTGCCCCTGATATCACTTTCAACCGTATTAGTTTGTTGTAGTTTACCAATAAAGAAAATAGCCCCTTTGTAAAATTAAACCACATTAATTAATGCCCCCCCCAAAAAAAAGTACATGAGCTTGACTAGTATGTTTTACTAAAAGTCAAACATGTCCTTTTTTATCATAGAATATAACTTTTTTTAAAATAAGTTAAGTTATGAGGTCCAAAAGGCTCAACTCCATTTGATGCACACAAAAAAAATCATTTCAGACTCACTTGATAGAACACAAACAATTTATTTCAAATAAATAAGAGATACATACAGTATGTACTTTAAATGCAAATAAGGAAATGATGTTTTCTATTAAATGTTCAGTAGGTTTAAGGATCGAAAACCAAGACGTTTACAGTACAAGCAGAAGCCAACTTTGTAAAAAGTAACATAAAAGAATACTGCCATTTGTGATGTGCACAAGGAACACAGTTTCAAGTAGATTCATAATTAAGGCAGGTCACCCTCTTTATGCAATTGGTTCTAAAATACACTGAATAATCCAGATAGATCAAAGCAGGATTCATGGAATTGCTCTCCCAATTCTGAGTGTTCTGAGTGTGTGTAATCCATTTTCTCAATCCTATTTTGCAATGAAGAAGACGTCAGCCTACCACTCAAAAAGTACAGACAGAGTAATTACGTAGGAACATTTTTGCCAAAGTACACCACAATCTTCATAGAAATACATTTGGATGTTTGTGTTCATCCTAGAAGAAAATGGTAGCTAGTTTATTGAGTTGCCTTCTGTAAAATTAAGTAAGTAAACATTTACAGCATGACAGATATGGCAGTTGTCATTTCACAAACTGTGTAATAATTGAAACGTACTGTGTGTGTGACCTAAAGGATGGTGTGATACAACAGACATGAGCAACATAGCACAGGAGACTTCCTATATGTCAATATGTGCAAAGCAATGCAAGAGGAGAGTAGCTTTACCTTCAGGCTGACAAAATTAATAAGAAATGTCACTGTCTTGGTCAGTATTCACAATCCAAACCACCATTACAGATCTGATTGACACAAAGTCTGTGGCATGGGAGGCCTATGTTAATGGACTTTAAGTCCATGGTGAGGAGAACACAGCTCCCTCCTCTCCTTGGTTGGGAGTGACAGTCAGTGCTTAATTTTTCATTTACCATCTCCTGTCCTCCTCCACGGACCAAATATGTAAATCCATCAGTCTGAAAACACAATCAATGGATGACTCACTCTGAACTGCGACAGGACATTTGCCTGTAAGTTGAGACGTTCAACATGTCCCCAAATAAATCTCCATCTGTACAACAATCAATTGTTCAATTTACTCTTGACAAACCATGTCTGAGACGAAATATAAAAATCAGTGCAATAGTTTTAGGTGAGCCTCCCCCGGAGCGGGACAACAGTAGGGGAAGGAGAAACGTGGGTTTGGGGCAGTGGTGGAGGGTGTGTGTGAGGGGTTTACAGTTCTGACTGGGGGGGTACCATTGTGGGAAGTGAGGGCGTCTCATGTGGTGGAGGTCTGTGTGACGCTCCTCTGGCTACTGGTGCTCTTGATAACGTAGGTGGAGGAGTTGCTTTTGCGACTGGAGTCGTTGTCACGCTCGCAGTGGCACTGGGAGGACTTGAGGTAGCGGGCCGAGCAGCACACAAAGTTCTGCCTCAGGTCTGAGAACAGGTGGCCCGCAAAGCACATGTAGATCCATGGGTTACAGCAACTGTTCAGACTGGCCAGCAGCATGGAGATGATGAAGGGCATGGCTGGGGAAACAAGACACACACACACACTTAGATTTTTATTGATTACAAATTGCCAATACATTAGGACGTCCTGCAGCATTTAGGATATCCTGCAGCATTAGGGTGTCCTGCAGCATTAGGATGTCCTGCAGCATTAGGATGTCCTGCAGCATTAGAATGTCCTGCCGCATTAGGACGTCCTGCAGCATTAGAATGTCCTGCAGCATTAGGACATCCTGCAGAATTAGGACGTCCTGCAGCATTAGAATGTCCTGCAGCATTAGAATGTCCTGCAGCATTAGGACGTCCTGCAGCATTAGGATGTCCTGCAGCATTAGAATGTCCTGCAGCATTAGGATGTCCTGCCGCATTAGGACGTCCTGCAGCATTAGAATGTCCTGCAGCATTAGGATGTCCTGCAGCATTAGAATGTCCTGCAGCATTAGAATGTCCTGCAGCATTAGGACATCCTGCAGCATTAGGACGTCCTGCAGCATTAGAATGTCCTGCAGCATTAGAATGTCCTGCAGAATTAGGACATCCTGCAGCATTAGAATGTCCTGCCGCATTAGGACGTCCTGCAGAATTAGGACATCCTGCAGCATTAGGACATCCTGCAGCATTAGAATGTCATGCAGCATTAGGACATCCTGCAGCATTAGGACATCCTGCAGCATTAGGACATCCTGCAGCATTAGAATGTCCTGCAGCATTAGGACATCCTGCAGCATTAGGACATCCTGCAGCATTAGGACATCCTGCAGCATTAGAATGTCCTGCAGCATTAGGACATCCTGCAGCATTAGAATGTCCTGCAGCATTAGGACATCCTGCAGCATTAGGACATCCTGCAGCATTAGAATGCCCTGCAGCATTAGGACATCCTGCAACATTAGGACATCCTGCAGCATTAGGACATCCTGCAACATTAGAATGTCCTGCAGCATTAGGACATCCTGCAGCATTAGGACATCCTGCAGCATTAGAATGTCCTGCCGCATTAGGACGTCCTGCAGCATTAGGACATCCTGCAGCATTAGAATGTCCTGCAGCATTAGAATGTCCTGCAGCATTAGGACGTCCTGCAGCATTAGGACATCCTGCAGCATTAGGATGTCCTGCAGCATTAGAATGTCCTGCAGCATTAGGACGTCCTGCAGCATTAGGACATCCTGCAGCATTAGAATGTCCTGCAGCATTAGGACATCCTGCAGCATTAGGACATCCTGCAGCATTAGGACGTCCTGCAGCATTAGGATGTCCTGCAGCATTAGAATGTCCTGCAGCATTAGGATGTCCTGCAGCATTAGAATGTCCTGCAGCATTAGGATGTCCTGCAGCTAGTAAAGTAGGTACTCTTTAATTCCATTGCTTTGTAGCTTACTTTGAGTCACAAAATGACACAACTTAAATCTCAAAGGAACACAATGATGATAGATGAATTAATAACTTAATACCTTTCCTCTCTCACATTCATAACCTTGCTCTTGGATAGATGTGAGGTAGGGAAGGATATGAATGAATGCATCTTGGCATTGGATCGATTATCTTTTCACTGAGGCATGACAGGTGGTTGAGTCCCAGAGACACCACAAGGGGCACTAAGCAGCAGTCAAACAGACAAACACATTCTAACACTTACACACAGCTTTTTTGATCTAACTATGTTAGGCAAAGCCAGAGCTTCCGTGTTTGGAAGTATTTACCAGTAATAATAATGATCCAAATGTAAATGAATGTTCTGTATATGCTACAGTACATTCAATATATACTGTATGCCATGTTAAATAGCATTCAGTATATTGGGCTCCTGAGGGGCGCATTGGTCTAAGACATTGCATCTCAGTGCTAGAGGTGTCACTACAGACACCCTGGTTCAAATCCAGGCTGTATCACAACTGGCTGTGATTGACAGATCCATAGGGCGGTGCACAATTGGCCCAGCATCATCCAGGTTTGGCTGGTGTAGGTAGTCATTGTAAATAAGAATTTGTTCTTAACTGACTTGCCTAGTTAAAAAAATGTCTTGCCAGATCATGTCTATAAAAATGTTTTATGGCTTTGTAAAAGGTGGAGCACGGGTGAGAATGGGGCCAAGATGTCATTTTAAGGAAGGAATTATGATGATAAATAACCTTTGGTAGATTAGCTCATGGTGCCGTTTACCAGGAGACGATCAATCACACTAAACTGGCAAATTAGAATCTTTCCCTTGATTCGTAAATCTGTTGTCAGGTGCTGTATGGACTGGTGGCCACGTTTTAGGCTCTTTAGCACATTCATAAAGGCTGACACAACATCAAACTATTTTATTTCCTCTTCTAAGAAAGACAATTATTTACAATCATCTGAGTTTAATATCAAGACTGCACTTCAGATGATTCACTGCCAGAGAAGCTAAGCAGTAGAATTCCAAAACAAGACTCTGTTTTGGCTCTCAGCAGTTGCACTACACTATTAATTCCTTAAATGGAAGCTAGTACAATAACTCTCTATTTAGTATCTGATCACATGATTGTTTGAGTCGACACAACTGAAAAGGACTTCCGTGTTTTAATAAAAAGGCACATCTAACATGATATTTAATAACACTTTACTAAGGCCTCCACAGTGCTAGCTGTGCCCCTAGAGATTCTGAGTTTGAGTCCAGGCTCTGTCGCAGCTGTCTGTGACCGGAAGACCTATGGGGCGGTGCATAATTGGCCCGGCATTGTCCGGGTTAGGAGAGGGTTTGACCGGCAGAGATGTCTTTGTCCCATCGTGTATGGTGTTTCCTCTGACACAGTGGTGCAGCTGGCTTCCAGGTTAAGTGGGCATTGTGTCAAGAAGCAGTGGTTGGGTTGAGTTTCAGAGGATGCACGGCTCTCGCCCTTTGCCTCTCCCGAGTCTGTACAGGAGTTGCAATTGGATACCATGAAATTGGAGGAGAAAAGGGGGTAAAAAAATAAATAAATAAAAAACGTTACTTTTCGAATGACAATAACAATAATGAGGCTTGGTGTCTCAAAAGCTTCTTTAAATGCAGGGAGGAGCACACCGTGGCCATGGTGACAAGGCAGACTTGTGGAGGAAATGAATATTCATTACATACTAAACTGTTTATTAGACATACTGATTTTTATTTAAATAATTGTCCATTGTTGCATGCTAGTATTTTTTACTGGTACAAACGTTTTGGGTGCGACCGTAGTATGTGACCTCCTGTGTTTGCGATCGGCAGGAATTTAGCTATGTGGGAATTCCTGGGAGGAACAGAGAATGGTGGCAATATCAGCTATCTTGATCTACACAGACGAGCTAAATGACTTTTAACAACTCTGTTCCCTGCATATCTGCAGTCTCTCTTACTATAGAATTTCTACCACAGAATGCTGATTGATGGAGTCACTGCCAGTCAGCATCACACAGCAGAGCAGAGGGTGAGGCAACTTGGGGAGTATGAAGGCTGTACACTCAGGTATGGATGGGCATGGACACAACTCATAGATGGGATGCTGCAGATCAGCATCTGATAATCAATATTGAGACAACATAGGCAGCAAACTTTGTCTTGGTCAAAAAATGTTACGGTTTAACCAGTTTTCTTCATTATGTTGCCATTCAAAACAAATGACAATATAGTGCTAAAGCCACAGGAACAAGCTCAAAATACCCACATGAAAAAAGACTATAGTACTGTAGTATTACGATATGTATATATTATACAGTGAGTGTACAAAACATTAAGAACACCTTCCTAATATTGAGTTGTACCCCCAGGAGGTCACATACATAGCTTTCACCTGCATTTCACGGTAAGGTCTGCGCATGTGACAAATAACACTTGATTTCATTTGACTTGATTCACCTGGTTAGTCTATGTTTTGTACACTGTGTGTGTGTGTGTGTGTGTGTGTGTGTGTGTGTGTGTGTGTGTGTGTGTGTGTGTGTGTGTGTGTGTGTGTGTGTGTGTGTGTGTGTGTGTGTGTGTGATTATGTATTTACATGTGTGCACTCTAGAGTGTGTTTGTTAATATGAGTATGAGAAGGTAATCAAGTCCTAAATCCCTTAAATTTCAGCTATGGTACTGTTGTGTAGAAAAAGGGAAGAAGTACAGGTCCACATGAAGCTTAAATCAATGATATTGCTGTGGGTTGCTGTGTTTGGGAATCATGTTTCTGCTGAGTTCACCCCTTTTCAAGGAAAGCAGGAAACAGAGAACTTGAACTTTTGTGTTTGCAGTTTGATTTTATTGCGAGAGTGGTGGAAAATTCTCTTATTTGAGCCCATCTCTCGGGAGCCAATGTATAACGGTTTTCGAGGAGGAAAAACACCACTGACAACCATTCTGTACTAACGGATGTTTTCAATTTATAGTTTAGCTTCTCTGTGGCAAGAAAAGGAAGCTACGGGTTATCTTAGCTCTATCAAGGGGTATGTCAAATAATCTGCTCTGTAATAAAGTGTCATGACTTAAATCCTACATTATAGTTTCATCAGAATAGTATTACAAGTGTGTCTTGATAGGTTGTTATCTGAATGTGAATAGGTGTAATGCTGACATCATTATCTGCCATGTTGGAGGTAATAGGCAGTGTGATGTGGTCCTTATCAAACATTAGCAAAGTACTGCATGTGTTACTAATGGCCTCCTCAGTAATAGCCATTAGTCTGTACGGCTGTCTGGGCTCACTCTGCTGGCTGTGGTGCTGCTAGCTAATGGATACCTTATCTCTCCATAGCCACATGCAGCCAGGTTCTCTTCCATAATGGCTGCTTTCAAATAGTTTATAAGCTACTTTCTTTCCATTTTAAAGCCAATATATAATGGATTTTCCAATTGTATTTTATGGAAACATATAGTGAAAATAAACTATTTGCACCATGTTGCATCCCATGCCCAATATGGCAATATAACTGCATTGGCCTTACTGCTGTTAGCCCATAGAAACTCAACAAATAAAATATTCACTACATAGAACAACAGATAGTCTAACGTGCGCTCTGGGAGTCAGGAAGCAAGTTCAGGGAGTGAATCATTTAATCAATAAATGGAACATAATACAAAACAAGAAACACGAACAACGCACAGACATGAAACTGAAACAACAACACCTGGGGAAGGAACCAAAGGGAGTGACATAAATAGAGCAGGTAATCTAGGAGGTGATGGCTTCCAGGTGAATGTCATTAGGCGCTGATGCGTGTGACGATGGTGGCAGGTGTGCGCAATAATCAGCAGCCTGGTGACCTAGAGGCCGAAGAGGGAGGACACGTGACAGTATCCCCTACCTGGCACGAGGCTCCAGCCGCAGGACACCAACCAAAGGGACGATCCCGGGGAACAGGAGCGGAACGGTTGCCTCCGCCGAGGAGCAGAAACCTGACAAAGTGGCTGAGGCGTGAGATCCTGATGACCCAGCTGAAAACTCCCTGGTTGCATCGGCTGAGGCACGGGAACCTTTTCACCCAGCTGAGGCATGGGAGCCTATCGATCCCACTAAGGTATGGAAACCTGTCGATCCAGCTGAGGCAGGGGAACCCGTCGAACCCGCCGAGGCATGGGAACCTGTCAAGCCAGCTGAAGCATGAGAGTCCGACGAACCGCCTGAGGCCTCGCTGGTAGCTCCGGTACTGACACCCGAACCCGACATCACCTCCAACACAAAAACAAAAAAACCACCCCCTGATACTTCCCTTTGGTGAGGCGTTATTCTGTAACGTGTGCGCTGGGAGTCGGGAAGCAAGTCCAGGGAGTGAATTATTTCATCAATAAACATAAGCACACGTGACATAGTCCAAAAATAAATCAAAGGGAAGTTGTTTTTAATGTGTCTGTTCTATATAAGAAAGATCAGGTAATTATTATTTATTATTTTGCCCATACAAAATATTTGGGGGCACTAAACCACTTCCATATATACTGTACTTCCTTCAGATGAGTCTTGTAAGGCTGGTGCAAAACAAGTCTCATCTTTCCATGGAGTGGTCATATTCGTCTATAGGCCAAACCGTTCTGACGCTACAGACGTTTCCGTGACAAGAACGATTTTCGGGATGTCTCATGGTTTGACAAACACAGCTGTAGCTTGGCAACCTTCCAACGCATAAGGTTGAAGGCTGCCATTGGCGGATGTGGTGGATTGAGACGCAGGCCATGCAAAAACTGTTATCTCTAGCTTAAACAGGTGGATTGAGAAGCTGCCCATGCAAAAACTGTTATCTCTAGCTTAAACAGGTGGATTGAGACGCAGCCCATGCAAAAACGGTTATCTCTAGCTTAAACAGGTGGATTGAGAAGCTGCCCATGCAAAAACTGTTATCTCTAGCTTAAACAGGTGGATTGAGACGCAGCCCATGCAAAAACTGTTATCTCTAGCTTAAACAGGTGGATTGAGAAGCAGCCCATGCAAAAACTGTTATCTCTAGCTTAAACAGGTGGATTGAGACGCAGGCCATGCAAAAACTGTTATCTCTAGCTTAAACAGGTGGATTTTTTATTTTATTATGCTAATTATATTTCCATTGGGGAGCGGACATCTACTCTACTTTAAAAAAAAAGATAATTGTTATTTCTATAGTTTTCCATACACTTGTAATGCAAGATTGTTTGGGGATTCTAATAACTGTTTACCACCTCCTTTTATTTCCTGGTGTTTGCCTTGAAATGTTGGGAAATAATTTGTGATGCTGCTGCTTTGGGAATCAGAAGGGAACAGAACTGAAGAGAGCAGTTGTGTTGAATATTATTATTTGACCCTGCTGGACATCTATGAACATTTGAACATCTTGGCCATGTTCTGTTATAATCTCCACCGGCACAGCCAGAAGAGGACTGGCCACCCCTCATAGCCTGGTTCCTCTCTAGGTTTCTTCCTAGGTTCTTGCCTTTCTAGGGAGTTTTTCCTAGCCACCATGCTTCTACACCTGCATTGCTTGCTGTTTGGGGTTTTAGGCTGGGTTTCTGTACAGCACTTTGAGATATCAGCTGATGTAAGAAGGGCTTTATAAATACATTTGATTTGTTTGAATTTGATTTGAATACATAGTGCTGTGCTGTACCTCTGATGTATTTCCAATGGATGGATGGTCTCACTTTGATTTACCATGCTCCTTAGCTGTTTACAGCAATACAGCTAAAATGATATATTATACCTCTTCAAAGGATAGAACATAAACAACATGGCAACCCCAAACAGTAGGCCATCTACTGTATTTAGTTCAGCGCAGATTGTCCAATCTCCCTCCCCTGCATACCAGAATCTGAATGTGGATAGGCCTGGCTAATGGGATACAGTATGTAAAGTGTGATTGATAAAGTGTGCCAATAATTACATATAGAGGGTTGGAGGATTCTTAATTAAAACCAAAAGCCACCTCATGGGTCTCTCGGAGGCAGCCAGCACAGGTATTGAACCTCCATCTACAGCAACGCATTTTGAACTGCAATGCAGTATCTTAGACAGCTGCGCCACTCGAGAGGCCCCATCCACAATGTATCAAAATACAGAGAGATGTTGGCTTATATTCAGTCAACACATATTTTAAGAATATCATGGAATATAATTGAACATTTTTGTTTCTCCATGCTTGTCTCAGAGAAATGCGAAACGGTACTGAAACAGTCATCCACAGCGGGTAGGCTATATATAACGATATTTTAGATTATTTTGTTTTTTAAAAAACGACAGTGAGTGATTGTAATCTGAATAGCCATAATGGCGATGTACAACGTGACCATGTGTGTTTGAAAGAGTATTTTCCAGTAAGTAACAATTTGTTAACCTTCATTAGACAACATTGTTCGGATATTTCTCTAATTCAGTGATATTTATTCCCATAGTAATTCATTATGGATCCATAACTAAATAAACATTAGCATTTTTAAAAAGTATTTTTATCATTATTTTATTAACGAAAGCATAAATATGATGATGAGGAAATACAGTACTGTACAGTATATGTTTTTACATTTGTATAATAAAGCATTAAAGGATTTTTAAGATATAAGCCACCTGCATTTATTTATTAGGCTGTAGCAGAACAGCATAATGGTCCAGACGGCCCTTGCTGTGCCTAGTGAGCAGTTGGTCAAGTTCTGTTGTCAGAAGAGGAATAGAAATGTCAGGGTGAACCGACGACCTGATGAACCCACCAGGTATGTTGACTCTGCCTGTCGGAGGTGGAGTTCCAGAGCTCACAAGTGTGCTTGGCATGGATCCTCGCCCTCTTCAACGCGTTATTCTCCGCCTGACTCTATGCCGATGCCGCCTGGCTCTGGACCAATGCATCAGCTGTCGCCCTTATCTCTGCCCTCAGATAATGTTTCTCTTTCTGCTGGTCTGTCTTCAATGACTCGATCTCAGTCTTCAAAGTTTGAATCTGATCCATGTGCACCTTCATCAGATGAGCAGAATGCTACTGCCCTGAGCCCCCTTCGATTACAGTGGCCTATGATAGAAACGGTTGATCAATTAAGAATTAAAAGTGACTCCAACATACAAATGCTGCGTATACATTTTAAGAATCTAGCAAAACGAGCGTTTTCTTGGCAACCATGTGTTTTTTCGGTACGGTCCGTTGTCCAGCCGTTTGCTATCCAGCTACCCAGCTACCCCTCCCTTCCTCCTCCCCATTTCCCCATGGGGTAGGTCCGTCTTCTGTGCACAGCTCTGTGGCCCATCCCGTGCCCCCTGCCCTCGTGCCTTGAACCTTGCCCGCCCGTACATAGTTCTAAATTAATAATAATAATCGCTAGGTTTAAAAAATAACAATATTTTGGAGATTATTTTGTTTTCAAATAGCGTAAAATTAGTGAGAAAAAGGCCATTCTTGAACTTGGGGTGAGACATTGTTACAAATTTGCAAATAAAGCCAGTTTGTTATTTAGAATGATTTCTTTCTGTTTTTAGAGGGAGAGAAACCAAAAACCTACAGTCAGCCTTGATCTCCCAGTCAAGGACAGCCCCGGGATTGAACCAGCATCTGTAGCAACATAGCTTTCGCTGCAATGCAGTGTCTTAGACCTTTGCGCCACTAAGGCACTGTACTGTACAACATGACTGGTCGGGAGTAGGCTGCAGTACTACAGAGACACAGTAACACCTTGGGACCCAAAAGCATAATCAGTGCTCTAACACCCCCTTGCGCTGGTCTGGAGCAATGAAGTAGTGACGCAGGGTACTGTACTAAACCACAAATGAAGTCCCACAGCGTAAATTGCAAAACCTTTAGTGGAGCAACCACATTATTGGCTAATGGGGAGGCTATTTTTTAGGGGTGTAGGGTGGAAGCACGGATCTCTCTTTTGAAGAACATATCAAGACCATTTCAAGGACAGCTTTTTTCCATCTACGTAACATTGCAAAAATCAGAAACTTTCTGTCCAAAAATGATGCAGAAAAATTAATCCATGCTTTTGTCACTTCTAGGTTAGACTACTGCAATGCTCTACTTTCCGGCTACCCGGATAAAGCACTAAGTAAACTTCAGTTAGTGCTAAATACGGCTGCTAGAATCCTGACTAGAACCAAAAAAATTGATCATATTACTCCAGTGCTAGCCTCTCTACACTGGCTTCCTGTCAAAGCAAGGGCTGATTTCAAGGTTTTACTGCTAACCTACAAAGCATTACATGGGCTTGCTCCTACCTATCTCTCTGATTTGGTCCTGCCGTACATACCTACACGTACGCTACGGTCACAAGACGCAGGCCTCCTAATTGTCCCTAGAATTTCTAAGCAAACAGCTGGAGGCAGAGCTTTCTCCTATAGAGCTCCATTGTTATGGAACGGTCTGCCTACCCATGTCAGAGACGCAAACTCGGTCTCAACCTTTAAGTCTTTACTGAAGACTCATCTCTTCAGTGGGTCATTTGATTGAGTGTAGTCTGGCCCAGGAGTGGGAAGGTGAACGGAAAGGCTCTGGAGCAACGAACCGCCCTTGCTGTCTCTGCCTGGCCGGTTCCCCTCTTTCCACTGGGATTCTCTGCCTCTAACCCTATTACAGGGGCTGAGTCACTGGCTCACTGGGGCTCTCTCATGCCGTCCCTGGAGGGGGTGCGTCACCTGAGTGGGTTGATTCACTGATGTGGTCATCCTGTCTGGGTTGCCCCCCCCCCCCCTTGGGTTGTGCCGTGGCGGAGGTCTTTGTTGTCTCAGGATGGTAAGTTGGTGGTTGAAGATATCCCTCTAGTGGTGGGGGCTGTGCTTTGGCAAAGTGGGTGGGGTTATATCCTTCCTGTTTGGCCCTGTCCGGGGGTGTCCTCGGATGGGGCCACAGTGTCTCCTGACCCCTCCTGTCTCAGCCTCCAGTATTTATGCTGCAGTAGTTTATGTGTCGGGGGGGCTAGGGTCAGTCTGTTATATCTGGAGTACTTCTCCTGTCCTATTCGGTGTCCTGTGTGAATCTAAGTGTGCGTTCTCTAATTCTCTCCTTCTCTCTTTTTTTCTCTCTCTCGGAGGACCTGAGCCCTAGGACCATGCCCCAGGACTACCTGACATGATGACTCCTTGCTGTCCCCAGTCCACCTGGCCGTGCTGCTGCTCCAGTTTCAACTGTTCTGCCTGATTATTATTCGACCATGCTGGTCATTTATGAACATTTGAACATCTTGGCCATGTTCTGTTATAATCTCCACCCGGCACAGCCAGAAGAGGACTGGCCACCCCACATAGCCTGGTTCCTCTCTAGGTTTCTTCCTAGGTTTTGGCCTTTCTAGGGAGTTTTTCCTAGCCACCGTGCTTCTACACCTGCATTGCTTGCTGTTTGAGGTTTTAGGCTGGGTTTCTGTACAGCACTTTGAGATATCAGCTGATGTACGAAGGGCTATATAAATACATTTGATTTGATTTGATTTGATCTTTACAGGAAGCAGACAGACAGGAATTCCCTGTTACGTGGAGACCGTTACTACCCTACACCCCTAAAAAATAGCCTCCAAATTAGCCAATACAGTCGCATACACAGAATTTGTACTACACAAAGTGACTATGACAAACAAGCCGACTATCTGGATGAGCGTTTCAGACAACGGGGTTACCCAGAGGAATGGCTGCATGACGCAAGGGAACGTTATAAAAATATGACCCAGGATGACAGTCTCACGCCCACACCGCCTCGCCCTCCCAACCAAAGCGTTCAATACTCCCTTCAATACTCCCCACCTGGTAAACAGTTTGACCACATTAAAAAACACTGGCACATCTTGAGCACTGATCCACAACTGGAAAAGATGTTTAAAGAACCATGCACACAACATAATTCAATGGGTGGTGAGGTGTGATCTTCCACCTGTGCCACGTAGTACCTTTCTTAACGTTAATGTGGCCAGTGGTGGTTCTAGCTTCTATCGCTCCCAGGGTGAAGCAGCCTTCAGCACCCCACCAACAACAAAGCACCAGTGTGCAGTAAATGTCATTTGTATTCAGACATTTGGAACAACACAAATAATTAATCATAACATTTAAAACTATATAAATATAAAAAATATATACAAAAATAAGACTCGTAAATATCAAAAAGAAGTAACAAAGACAAATAGAAACAAATTCCCAAATTCCCCACCCATTCCCCAACACTGTCAACCAAGAGTCAAGACTAAACCAATTCACCTTGGTGGTGTGCAGACTGCTTTTATATTGTTCTTAATGATTTCACACAACCCAGAAAAAATGCAACAATATGTCTGTGAAACTATATTTTCACAATATTATGAATGAATTGTGGTTTATTTGGTAGCATTTCGTAGTGTGACTGATTTTGCTAATTGCATTAGTACTGTACAAAGTTAGAGGTGCACTATTTCATAGATTCCGCGCTCCCCCTACCTCAGGCTTCCAGTGGGGAGACCTGAGGTTAACCTTGGTGTAATGTGTATGGCTTCTGGATAGTTATTATAGGCCAATTTGGTTGGAAAGGAATGTAAACAAAAATGGCATGCAAAACTCGAACTGCCAGCCACGACCTGTCATTCAGGGCAGAGCCCCACTGGTTTCGAGCTCCACATTTTTAGCAAAAATAAATAAAGTACATTTTGGGCTTGCCTGTTTTGCATGTTATTTTGGCATTAATATGTGTCACATATTAGTTTGGAAACAATGTAAAAAATATATATATTGTTGAATTAATAAAGCTGCATACAAACATGGTCTCTTTTCTGTTTTCTTGAGTAAGGCAGCTCCAAAATGTAGGTGTTTCAGCCTAGCTCAGTGCTTTCTATGATGGTGGGGCAAGCCAGCAGAAAATACGGAGCGTTGTGCCGTGATTGGCTCTGTCACGCCTGCTCACGCTCTTCGCCCCCTTGTCACGCGCATCAGTGATTTATTGGACTCACCTGGACTCAATCACATGTTTATTACCTCCCCTATATTTGTCAGTTCCCTGCTCTGTTCTCCTCTGCTGCATTAATTGTCTTACATCTGTGTATTACCCGGTTCTGACGCTGTTCCTGTCCTGTTCCATGTCTGTTCCTAATTAAATGTTGACTCCCCGTACCTGCTTCTCTACTCTAGTGTCAGTCCTCACAGGCTCAGTGTTCTGTCACTCATGGGGATACTATGTCACCTCAAAAATTCAAGCCCCCTTGGGTGCTGCCATAGAGTTACATTAGAAGTGCCCAACCAAGAAGGCCTAAGGTCATTGGCCACAGAAAAAATGACATCAAATCATGTTTTATCTACATTAGCTTTGATTGGACTGATCATGTCAACATCATACTTTCACAATCTTAGCTAGCAGTCATCATCATGAATCGACAATCAACAATCTACTGGCAAATCATTTTTAATACTTGTCATATGAAGAGAAATAATGAATAGAAATTATAGATCAAATGTATCTGTGCTCATTGGCCATTGGACATAAACATTAACACACAACAAGTAGGAAATCGCAACTTCAACAATGCGTGGTTTGGAAGGAATCAGTGGCTAACTGCAAGCATTGGAAAGCAATCACTAGCTTGCTGTTCAGTGGAGTGGCTGTATGGTCCCAAGTCTAAGATTAAGGGTCTATTTTCCTAGTTTAAAATTATAAACATTCAACATTGGCCATGCTGTCAATGAAGCATGATTTGTGCTGCACTCAAAACAACTGTTAACTCAGAACTGCAAAATCTGACTTTAGTGAGTTCAAGACAACTGAGAACTCGGGGAAAAACGAGCCACGACTGGAAAAATACATTTTAAACTTTTTTTAAAACTTGGAATTGTAAATTGGGAACTTGGGCCTGTTTCTAGAGCTATGACCTGAAGATCACTGACGTCATCATGATTCAAACTTTTTTTCTGCGAGTTCCCAGTTCTCCTGAAAGCACCATAAATCCAGAGAATGCCAGGCTTTGATGACAAAGTTTGATGACAAAATTTGCCCACAAAAGGACCACCTTCCTGTTCAAGTGAGCACAGCACAACAAGGTGGGTCCAAAAATGTATTGTATGCATCTGCATAAATTATGTAATATGCCAGAGGGTTATGTATACTGTAGCTAAGAAAGTAATACTCGGTCTATGTTATGTAGTAAGCTGTTAGTAGCCCATGTGCCTCACTCTAATAATTTGGTTTATTTTCACCTCTTAAAATGTTGCTTACTGTTCTGACTTGGTGGTGCACATGTAGCCTATAACCTGTTTTTGAGAAATGTAATCATCAAATCAAATCTAATTTTATTGGTCACATAAACATGGTTAGCAAATGTTAATGTGAGTCTAGCGAAATGCTTGTGCTTCTAGTTCCGACCATGCAGTAATATCTAACAAGTAATCTAACAATTTCACAACAACTACCTTTTACACACAAGTGTAAAGGAATTAATAAGAATATGTACATATCAATATATGGATGAGCGATGGCCAAACGGCATAGGCAAGATGAGAATATTGTAAGAGCTTTCATTGTTTGCTTATACGCCCCATTTATTTATCTTATGGTTCTGACTTGGTGTACAGGGAGAACACTGTAAGAACGGCCCATGTTCTGAATTCTTTCGCTGTTCATTTCAAAAGTGTTGAACAAATAGTTATATTGACTATGTCTGTCCTAGCTCTCTCATTAATTCATCAAAATTACGGATTTCCTCTTATTTGCTTTTTGTCCCCTTATACCATAGTTTGTACATCTCAATTGTCAGTAGAACCCACATTTGTTTAAGCAAGTCAGCCATATCAGCTATGTTTTTTTTAAAGACAGTAAATGAGGCTGAATGAACTGTTTTGCTGCCAGACAAGGCTCTGCTGATAGCCAGGTGTAGCAGTGGTAAGGTGTTGGAAATGCTATTGGGACTCTGCTGTTGGGAGAGCTTTATATAGGCCCTAACTGTTTGTGGGCACCGTTTGTCACCGTTATAGTGCAGTTAATGTATTGTTTAGTGTTGTGTTGTGCACTAGCTTTGCTGGCATGCATCCCACTCTTTTTTTTTTTTTGCACCACCAAGATTGATATGCTAAAATCGCCACTGCCGACAGCAATATCATATTTGACGAAAACCAATGAATTAATGTATAACATTGGATGTGGCCATAAAGCGGGTCATTAAGAGATCAATTACAGTGGACTGTCTGCTGATCCATCCAAGAGCTCTAGGGTGTCGTGCCGTGCCGCTGCCCTGTGTGCTGGACTGAGGAGATGACATGCGTGGCCCCACTCATGCGCGCCGATGTGCCTCCCAGGTAACAATAGCTCGCCTTACATGTACACTCAGACTAATGATTAACTGCAGGCAGGCTCGGGAGGTTGGGCCTCAGAGATGCACGCAAACCACGCAGGTTACACTCATGAAAGACTGCTTCCAGTGATTTATTTTGGTAGCATGTAAATTATCGTGGGTAGGATAATTTGCTTCGCTTCAGTGGAGGGGTGTTATAGCCTAATAAGATCACTGTTGTCAATGTTGTTGTTGTTCGTTACAGAGAGTGAATCAAATGGACGGTGGTGGTGTTTGTTTTTTTTGTCTTCATAAAACAAACTGTACCAATTCTGGACAACCATTGTCAAATTCAAAACTTTTCAAAAATGAAGGATATGTTGATAGGCCTATATGAAATGAATAAAATGAATAATGTTTTTTTTTGCAAATGTAACATTATTCCATACATATTCGGATCGTTGAACCCGCGTCTCCACAAGTCACAATACATTTCGATAGGTGGGCAGAGCTTAATTTGCAACATGGCATTTTGGTTGGCTGGAGGAATATAATGAGATGCTGCGAAATTATCTAAGCTTAAATTGTCATTTTATCCACTGCCTGTGTGGGTGGGCGGCTACTCCATATGATGCGTCTAATCTTACAATGGCATACATCCTCTGATGTTCCTCAGGTTGGCCAACATTTCCTGGGTAAAAGTGCAGTGTCCAATATTGTGCGAATTTCATTTGACTGTCAATGGCAAAGGTTGTATAGTGTATCTTTGTATATTTGTATTATCATCGAGGCTATTTGCTATTCGTAATTATTAAAGTATTTACGTACACCATTACTGGAGCTGTGGGCTGCACAGAATGCCGAAGTCTGATAAATAATACTACACCGCATGCAACATTACGCACGCCGTATGATAAACCCCACGGCAGAATACGTTCTGAGCGTTTTAAATTAACCATGGACATTCATTGTGGTTTAACTTTAAAATGTACATGTTTATAATTGCTTCAGTCTAGAATTGCGAAGCCCATCGTTAAAGTAGCTCATATTACGCACATAATCTCACCACACTGCATTTTAATGGTTATTTTCGAGGTGGAGTTTAAATTTACCTTCCCGGGGCGCCGCTGGATCCCAAGCCGTCCACATCTGCACGGTGAAGAAAGGTGTCCAGCAAACAATATACGCCAGGACTATGACAAATGTCATTTTAACGGTGGTTATCTTCGCTTTGGAGATGAGCTTTACACTGCTCACCCGGGCGAGAGCATGGCCTTTCGAAGTCTTCGGGGTGAGGCTCATGCACTGGTCCCTCTTGGTTTTCATTCTAAAGTTTTGCCATATCTTAAAGCTTATTAGTCCATAGCAAAGGCTCAGGATGGCCACTGGTATGATGTAGATGGTAAGGCTAATCCAAGTTATATACGCTTTGGCACCCCAGGGCTCCACGAAGTCACCCCAGCAGTCATACACTCCGGCTCCAACGTCCTTCAGAGAAAATATGTACATCTGTGGGCTGCTGAACAATAGGCTGAGGACCCACGATATAATCACATAGAAGCGGTCCTTTCTCTTGTGCAGAGACCGAAGCGGCTGACAAATCGCCAAACACCTGTCTACGGACATCAAAACAAGCACATAGGTAGAGGCGAACATTCCGACGATTTGAAGGTATTTCACCAACCTGCACAGGATATCGGGTCCATAGAAACGGAAAGTAATGTCCCAGATAAGTTGTGGCAGGACCTGAAATATAGCCACCACCAGATCCGCGATGCTGAGGTGTTTCATGAAGTAGTACATTCGGGACTGGGTGTGCTTGGTGGTGTGGATGGCCACCAGAACGCACAGGTTCCCAGCCAGGGCAAGGAACAGGACCAGGGCGAGCACGGTCACCTCCACTTTAGCAACCTCGTCGTTCCGTTTCAGGGGGTTAGTCTGGTTTCCCCCGGTGGTCCCGTTGCCAAGGGTTGAGTTCCTCCAGGATTTGTTGAATGACCAAAAGTCCTGCTCATTTAATATGGTACTTTCCATTGTGTTGATCGTATCCTCTGCCAGTCCTCGTGCGACGCCCAAAATGCAATTGCAGCAATGTTCAGCCACCGTTAAACAGTGGAGGGTTGTTTTAAAGTACCGCGTATTCTTTGGCTCTTCGTTAACAGGTGGCAAGGCAAAGCGTCCTAGTGTGGAGCTGTGTTGTTACCTTTTACGCACGTGGGAAAATGTAATCGCAATTTTGCGCTGAAGCCTTATTTCTTATTCATATCCGAATAGGATCAGACACTGAAGGAGAGGAAATAGAGGAAACACATAAACACCTTGTTTTCATTCAAAACAATAAAATTATATAATACCAAATTGAAGGGGCAATCTGAGATTGGTGCATCCATTTTTGTAATTTAAAATGTTATGCGATTTGGCTACCCGTGGCTCCTAAGAATACACCTTATACATGCCTCATGAGCTTAGTTCAACTGTCGAACCCCATCAGAACCCAAAATATATGCTCATTTAATTGTAAACAAACATTTTACAGTAAAACAAATATGGTTAAAAATATAATTTTGATAGCATGGAAGGTCTTTGTATTCATAGCTCTGTCTGCTTTGTTATTGTTTGAAATGTAGATAGCCCCTTTTAAACGAAAAAGGAATAGAACCAAATAATATGATTTAATAAATTATTGATAGAGGCTCACCAATGTGTAACACATTGTCTATGCATATTCTTCAGACATCCAAATTATAATTTAACATAGCCTACACGTAATAAATAGCCTATTATGATGGGTTTTCCTAATGTAAATGTAGACTACTTACATGTGAATCTGCTTTACCCGCTGTCTTGTAAATAGAATACTGGAACGCCACAGTGTTTTTCTTTTCATAAACCAGTGAGCCTCCCTCACTAGTAGCGATCAGAATGGCCAGTATCATGATATTTATACCACTGGTATCCCTGGCCAAGATGACACACGAGAAATGGATTTACACATTATTTCCACTAGGTGTCCATGTGCGCCACTCTTATAGATGATGGCCTAGTACTGAACAATTCACTCCATCTGAAATGAAAACATCTGAAATGAAAACTGTCCTATTTCCGAAAACGAAGTGGTCATCATCATCATCATTTACCCTAGTCAACTAAAAGCATATAATGACAAACATAACAAACAATCATATAATAAATGGCTAATTAAATAACTTCACACTAGAGATGAAATATATGGACACTAGCTACAGTCGACAGCAGTCGATTTGGCTACAATACAGCCAATCTGTAAATAGCACACCCCACTACCTCATCCCCATATTATTACTTACCCTCTTGCTCTTTTGCACCCCAGTATCTCTACTTGCAAGTCATCATCATCTGCACATATATCACTTCATTATTAATGCTAAATTGTAATTATTTTAGCCTCTATGGCCTATTTATTGCCTACCTCCCTAATCTTAATACATTTGCACACACTGTACATAGATTTTTTAATTTTAATTTTATTTTGTGTTATTGACTACGTTTGTTTATGTGTAACTCTGTGTTGTTGTTTTTTTCGCACTACTTTTGCATTATCTTGGCCAGGTCACAGTTGTAAATGAGAACTTGTTCTCAACTGGCCTATCTGGTTAAATAAAGGTGAAATACAAATAATTATAAAAAATGGCATGTCTAGTGCAACTTTCCATTTAATTCCATGAATGCCTCTGAAACAATTGTGGAAAAAATGTTATCCCACTGACATGTTGAATCAATGTTGTTTCCACATCATTTCAATGAAATGATGTTGAACCAACGTGGAATAGAAGTTTAATTTGTGCCCCAGTTGGTCCTTTCCATCGGCAGCCTGCTGCTCCAGGTAGGTAGGCCTAAATTATTGATCGAATTTAGGATGGTTGTAAATACAAATGTTGACTACATCCATGCCATGCATAACCTTGAAATGGCATATTTGTCTCATTGATGATGTTTTACAAAGCCTTTCGGCACAGAAATCTATTATGTATGCCTGTGATGAACCACACCGCACTACCTCAGCCACTGAAAGGAATGAGCTCGCCTGCATCCGAGTCCCCCAGGCCAGTAGACAAACTTCTTCTGAATTCTAAAAGTCAACAAGTTCCCATAACGAGCCATAAGAAGAACTAAGAAGTATGGGGTTGCTGGACGATTATTGAGGAAGAAGTCGGCCTATGAGATACTATGCAGATAGCCTTAGAATAGATTACTATGTGTGGACTGACTTGTCTTGGCCTAGTCTTAGAACATTATTAGAGGCCTAGTTACTGCTCCTTTGCTTCCTGACTGCAGGTCAATCGGCCCACACGCTGATCTTACATGCCATTAGTTTCGACACTGCTGCTGCTTTTTATGTCACACACATTAGTTTAAAACATGGCAAAGGTTAAAGGGGCTTATTTTCATAATTAGTGAATGGTGTCGCTTAACAGAACAAAATTAGGAGATCTCCATTGTAGATCACTTATAAGCAGTTGATCTGGCAGCCGTTTTGCACTATTTCACTATGGTTTAAGTCATCAATCTTGCAAGATGGCAACATTTGATTAATGTAGTAGTGCATTACATTAGTGATAGTCAAAATCTGTTAAATTTGTGAATGTCTAAATCAACATTTGGGCCATTGAAACAGCATGTCCTATAGACAAGGGGAGATGGGCTGGGTTTTGTAATTCTGCAATGTGTCTGCCTCACACGTAAAACAAATGTTTGACTTCCACACAAAATTACTTCTTTACTTATTTTAGATTTAAGGAAGTGTGTAGATTGCATGCTTTATTATAGTTATATGAAAGTTATGTATTTAGATCTGCCTTGCTCGAACAAATTCAGCGATTGCTTTGCCATGTCTGTGCTGTGAAGCAGTCGAGCTGGATACATTTTTTTCTAAGGAATGCCCATCTAACCTAAAGTTGCAGTGAAGTGATATAAATTGAATTAATGATGCACCCGACCAGCAGAGGGAGGGAAATACACATTTATTAGACAGAGGACGTTTACATGGTCATAGGAAGCATTTTTTAAGATATACTGAACAAAAATATAAACACAACATGCAACAATTTCAAAGATTTTACTGAGTTACCGTTCATAGGAGGAAATCAGACAATTGAAATAAATTAATTAGGCCCTAATCTATGGATTTCACATGACTGCGCAGGGGCGTAGCCATGGGTGGGCCTGGGAGGGCGTAGGCCCACCCACGGGGGAGCCGGGCGCAGCTCATCAGAATATTTTTTTTCCAATAAAAGGTCTTTATTACCCCCCCCATATGATCCCGCAGGTGAAAAAGCCGGATTTAGAGGCTCTGGGCTGGCATGGCCACATGTGGTCTGCGGTTGTGAGGCCAGTTGGAAGGGCTGCCAAATTCTCTAAAACGACAGTGGGCTTATAGCCTTTTACTGTCCCCACCACAAAGTGCCCATGTGTAATGATCATGCTGTTTAATCAGCTTCCTGATATGCCACACATGTCAGCTGGATGGATTATCCTGGCAAAGGAAAAATGCTCACTAACAGGGATGTAAACATTTGGAAAACTTCTGGGATCTTTTATTTCAGCTGATGAAATATTTTTGTTCAGTATAGTTCATTATAGTTATACTAGTAATTGTGGTAATGAATGATGAATGATGGTGGACCTTACATAAGCTCCCTAACTTGGCTCTCCCCACTTTATGCCCCGCTGTAGAATCCACATTGAGTCTCCAGGGTCAACTTTAAGAAAACTCAACTATGTGACATATATCACTCCCAAAATCTACTGTATCCCACATTCTACCCGGAGCTCATCCCAGTCACTTCTACATTCTCCCACAGATTCCAGTGGCTGTGGAATTCCCACTGACGCAGGGGCCAGCTACGGAGTTAATTATTCTATAGCCCTGATGATGAGGATGGTGATATCACTAACAAAAGGATCACTGGTTGCATAAGCACACCCCGGGGCCCAGACCCTTCTCTTCTCTTCACCTCTCTGTTAGTCGAGGCACATGGCCAGCAGACCCAGGTTACACATTCTAACAGGATGTGTGTTGTGATTCTACCCTTTAACGTAACTGTTCTGTGTTTCCAGATTTTTATGAACATAACCCATAATAATTAATTACAATATGAGTGAAATGGTTTTCCTTCCAAAAATGTGTAATTATGTTTAAAAAATAGCTTTTCTATGTTAGAATGGTGTGGGTGCACCCCAATAAGAGAATGTTAGTAGACCGCTGATTGGCCAGCTCAGCCTATGAGCCAACATGACATGTTCTGTGACGAAATAGCAAGCATTTTTTAAACGGTCTGTTTAAATACAAGTTTGAGGTGGGGTGTTTGAAGTATTTTTTCTCCGATTTATGCTTTGGCCACAAATAGTGGCCCACTCTGACAGCCTCAGCAGAGTCTCTTCAGAGCCTGACTCAGTCTGTTTGTAAAGTCAGGACCCCAGCCCTCTCGCTCCCAAACCATAGCAGGATGAAGCTCCCCGTGGTGTCTGTGGAGTGCCTCTGGGAGAGGTGTTTATTTGGGCTAGCCCAGTCTGAGGGGCACGGCGTGGGCAGGGGTGGTCAACCCTGGCCGCTCCTCAGGGGGAAATGAAACTAACAAGTCCAACAATATCCATCTTTCATTTCAGAGAATTATGTCCTGATCATATGGAACACAACACAACAAGCGAGGCTGCTGCTGTCCTGTATTTGCATCCAGTGTTAACTGAGCAACCAATTACTAGTAATTCACATTTGTCCCGTCTTCATGATGAAAACATCCATTATCATAATAGGTGGATCATAACAGGTGGAAATGCTTCTCTAGTTCTAGGAGGAGTAAAGATGGAAACAGCTAGAACACAGTGATTCGAGGTGTTATTTTCATCCACTTTTCATTACAAGTGGAGTCGATGTCAGACCGGAATAATTGGGTTTTCTGAATTCACAATCTTATCGGCAACAGTCCTAAAAAAAGCTAAATATAACTGTTTTTTTAGCTCCTCATTAGTTTGACCAAAGAATACACAGCGGCTTGTCAGGTTCTCTTTCCAATACATATTCAACAAGAAACAGTTTATGGACCCATTCGGTACAGATGTCAATTCAAAAATGTTTCCACACTGGTTCAACGTAATTGAATTGAAATAATGTGGAAACAATGTTGATTCAACCAGTGTGTGCCCAGTGGGTAGTCCCTCTCCTCTTGCAGCTGTGCTGCAGCTTCTTTACCAACTGTATTACTTCATACTTCAGAAATAAGTATACTTTTATTCTTAAGAAACAAACTGATATGATTTGATTTGATTTGATTTGATATGAAGTGGGGTCCAGAATTATTGACACGCTTGATGAAGATGAATAAAAATGACTGTATAAAATAAATACTTCAAATACTGAGCTACTGTATGTTGTATGCTCAAAATATGGGAAAATTATATTATTTTATACTAATACAATTCATGCATTCTCATTTCGATGCCAAACCTACCACTGGTGTGCGTGGCCAAAGAGCTCTCTTTTCATGTCAGCTGACCAATCAAAGTGCCAATGTCATTCAGCAAACTCCAGGTATTTCCATTTTTTAAATAATATGAAAATTAAGCTCGTTGGCTACACACACCAGTGGTGGGTTTGGTGTCGAAATGAGAATGCATGAGCAGAAAAAAAAACATACCGACTGTAAAATATGGTGGTGGATCTATGCTGTTATGGGGCTATTTTGCTTCCACTGGTCCTGGGGCCCTTGGTAAGGTCAATGGAATTATAAACTTTACCCAGTAACCAGGATATTTTAGCCCAAAACTTGGTTGCCCCTGCAAGGAAGCTGAAACCTGGCTGCAAGTCGATCTTCCAGCAAGAGAATAAATAAATGATTAATTTGCCACAAAATCAACGTTTTGCAATGGCCATCTCATTCTACGGACTTTGAACCCCATTTTAAAACCAGTGGTTTGAATTGAAAAGGGTAGTCCATAAGCGCAGACGAAGGATATCAAGGATCT
Source organism: Oncorhynchus clarkii lewisi (assembly GCF_045791955.1). NCBI lineage: Eukaryota > Metazoa > Chordata > Actinopteri > Salmoniformes > Salmonidae > Oncorhynchus > Oncorhynchus clarkii. The sequence goes on from NC_092153.1 coordinate 59,102,133, forward strand.
GGAAGGATTCTGTATGGAGGAATGGTTTAGGATCCCTCCCAGTGTGTTCTCCAACTCATTTTCTTGTTGTTGAAAAAGGCTCAGTGTCATTATCTTCGCAAGGTGAGGTATTGAAAGATATTGAAAACAGGGGTGTCAATAATCTGACACTTACCTTTTTTGAGATTTTATTTTATTACTTGTTCAACAAAATATTTTTCTCAGAGTAATTGTATTAGTACTAAATAATATAATTTCACATTTTTTATGTTGCATGAATAAAGCTTAGTATTTGAATTATATATTTTACACAGTCAATTTTGGCTCATCTTTATAAGGGTGTCAATCATTTCAGACCCCACTGTGGGTAGCCTAGTGGTTAAGAGTGTTGTACCAATAACCAAAAGGTCACTGGTTCGAATTCCTGGGTCAAATAAGATGAACAATCTATCGACGTTCCCTTGCGCAAGGCGCTAAACCCTAATTGCGCCTGTGAGTCACTCTAATGCTTCATTGACCAGACAATATGGATCTGCACGAGAGGGAAGTGTTATTGTCCAGTTACACCTGAGTACAAAGTCAACCAGCTGACAATCAATCAAATGTATTTATAAAGACCTTTTTACATCAGCCGATGTCACAAAGTGCTGTACAGAAACCCAGCCTAAAACCTCAAACAGCAAGCAATGCAGATGTAGAAGCACAGTGTCTAGGAAAAACTCCCTGGAAAGGCCGGAACCTAGGAAGAAACCTAGAGAGGAACCAGGGGAGGAGGGGGTCTGGCTGTGCCAGGTGGAGATTATAACAGAACATGGCCAAGATGTTCAAACGTTCATAGATTATAATAATAATCTTAATAATAATAATCACAGTGGTTGTGATTGCTTCCACCTCAGCACCTCAGGAGTAAATGTCAGTTGGCTTTTCATAGCCAATCATTCAGAGTTAGAGGCAGCAGGTGCTGTAGAGAGAGAGTCCAAAACAGCAGGTTCGGGACAAGGTAGCACGTCCAGTAAACAGGTCAAGGTTCCATAGCCGCAGGTAGAACAGTTGAAACTGGAGCAGCAGAATGACCAGGTGGACTGGGGACAGCAAGGAGTCATCAGGCCAGGTAGTCCTGAGGCATGGTCCTAGGGCTCAGGTCCTCAGAGAGAAGAGAGAGAGAAAGAGAGAGAGAAGGAGAAAGATAGAAAAAGAGAGAGAGAGAGAATTAGAGGGAGCATGCTTAAATTCAGAAAGGACACCGGATAAGACAGGAGAAAAATACTCCAGATATAACAGACTGACCCTAGCCCCCCGACACAAACTATTGAAGCATAAATACTGGAGGCTGAGACAGGAAGGGTCGGGAGACACTGTGGCCCTGTCCGACGATACCCCCGTACAGGGCCAAACAGGAAGGATATAACCCCACCCACTTTGGCAAAGCACAGCCTCCACACCACTAGAGGGATATATTCAACCACCAACCTACTACCCTGAGACAAGGCAGAGTAGTACCCTGAGACCTTGACCAGAGTAGTAGACTAGACTAGTCAAGATTCTAGCAGCTGTGTTTAGCACTAACTAAAGTTTACTTAGTGCTTTATGGGGGTAACCGGAAAGTAGAGCATTGCAGTAGTCTAACCTAGAAGGGACAAAAGCATGGATATATTTTGCATTATTTTTGGACAGAATGTTTCAGAGTTTTGCCATGTTAAGGAGATGGAAAAAAGCTGTCCTTCGTCAAAAGAGAGATCAGGGTCCAGAGTAACGCCGAGGTCCTTCACAGTTTTATTTGAGATGACCGTAAAACCATCAAGATTAATTGTCAGATTCAACAGAAGATCTCTTTGTGTAACGCCCGGGGTGTAGTGGAGGAAGAAGTCAGGCGCAGGAAGCAGAGAGTTCAGGGTAGCGCTACTTTATTTGCACCACAACGGTGAAACGACGCCAACCCAAACAAATGCCCCAAACACCGGGAACTTAAATAGTCCAGCAAAATACAAAATACACGGACAACAGTGACCTACAGCCGTGTACAACATGTACACTGAAAACAATCCCGCACAACCAGCTGGCGGGCCGGCTGGTAAATAAAGCCCAACCAATTATCCTAAACTAAACACAGGTGCAACAGAAAATAAACAGAAAAGGGGGAAAAGGGATCAGTGGCAGCTAGCAGGCCGGTGACGATGACCGGTAGTGGGTAACTAAACCCCACTGTGATGGCATTTAGACCTCTATTATCAATGCACGGGTGCAGACCTCCCTCCTTTTTCTTCACAAAAAAAGAAACTTGAGGAGACGGGTGAGATGGAAGGCTGAATGTACCCCTGCCCCAGAGATTCTGTGACATATGTCTCCATAGCCAACGTCTCCTCCTGGGACAATGGGTACATGTGACTCTTGGGAAGCGCAGCGTTTACCTGGAGATTTATCGCGCAATCCCCCTGTCGATGAGGTGGTAATTTAGTCGCTCTCTTCTTACTGAAAGCGATTGCCAAATCGACAAATTCAGGGGGGATGCGCACCGTGGAACCCTGGTCTGGACTCTCCACCGACGTGGCACCGATGGAAACTCCCAGACACCTTCCAGAACACTCCTCTGACCACCCCTGGAGAACCCCCTGTCTCCACGAAATCTTAGAATTGTGACTAGTCAGCCAGGGAATCCCCAGCACCACTGGAAACGCAGGTGGATCGATAATGAACAGACTAATTCGCTCCCTATGATTCTCCTGCGTCACCATGTCCAGTGGAACCGTGGCCTCCCTGACCAACCCTGACCCTAACGGCCGGCTGTCTAGGGAGTGCACGGGAAAGGGAGAATCAATCGGCACGAGCAGAACACCCAGCTTGATGGCGAGTCCGCGATCCATAAAGTTCCCAGCTGCACCTGAATCAACTAGCGCCTTATGCTGGGAAGAGGGGAAAAACATAAGGGAAAAAAATCAAGACATACGTGACCAACAGGGGGTTCTGGGTGAGTTTGGTGCTGACTCACCTGGGGTGACCGTTCCGCCTGCCCTCTCGACTCCCAGACGGGCCTCCTCCTCCGGGACCCCTCGGCACGGCCCCCTCTAACTCCATAGGAATGGGAGCGGGGGCGCTGGGTGGTGGAACAAACAGGACCCTCCCCGAAAGCCCACGGGCAGCCAGCAGATTGTCCAGCCGGATAGACATGTCGATGAGTTCATCAAGGGAGAGAGCGGTATCCCGACACGCTAGCTCCCTGCGGACTACACCGGTAGTGGTCTATCAGGGCCCTGTCGTTCCACCCAGCCCCAACGGCCAAGGTCTGGAACTCCAACGCGTAATCCTGTGCGCTCCTCTTCTCCTGCCTAAAGTGGAACAGTCGCTCACCCGCCGCTCGGCCCTCTGAAGGGTGATCAAACATGGCACGAAAGCGGCGGGTGAATTCCGGGTAGTGCTCCTTCGCCGAGTCTGGGCCATTCCAGACTGCGTTTTCCCACTCCAGAGCACGACCCGTCAGGCAAGAGACGAGGACACTCACCCTCTCCGCTCCCGAGGGAGTGGGCCTCATGGTCACCAGGTACAGTTCCAGTTGGAGCAGGAACCCCTGACACCCTGCCGCCGCTCCATCATAGTCCCTCGGGAGCGCAAGACGGAGAGCGCTGGAGCCGGAGGGGGAGGGAGGAGAAGGGGGATCCAGAGCTGGAGGAACCGAAGGTGGAGAGAGGAGACCACTCCTCTCCCATCGGTCCAATCTCTCCATCATCTGGTCCATCGCAGATCCTATCCGATGGAGGACGGTGGTATGGTGGAGGACACGTTCCTCCATCGATGGGAGGGGGTTGGCAGCTGCTCCTGCTGACTCCATTCTTTAATGGAGCGGGATTCTGTAACGCCCGGGGTGTAGTGGAGGAAGAAGTTAGGCGCAGGAAGCAGAGAGTTCAGGGTAGCGCTACTTTATTTGCACCACAACGGTGAAATGACGCCAACCCAAACAAATGCCCCAAACACCAGGAACTTAAACAGTCCAGCAAAATACAAAATACACGGACAACAGTGACCTACAGCCGTGTACAACATGTACACTGAAAACAATCCCGCGGGCCGGCTGGTAAATGTTTTATTCATATTACCTTTATTTAACTAGGCAAGTCAGTTACGAACAAAATCTTATTTTCAATGACAGCCTAGTGGGTTAACTGCCTGTTCAGTGGCAGAACGACAGATTTGTACCTTGTCAGCTCGGAGATATGAACTTGCAACCTTTCGGTTACTAGTCCAATGCTCTAACCACTAGGCTACCCTGCCGCTACCCTAAAACCCAACCAATTATCCTAAACTAAACACAGGTGCAACTAATAAACAGAAAAGGGATCAGTGGCAGCTAGTAGGCCTGTGACGACGACCGCCGAGTGCCACCCGAACAGGAAGGGGAGCCACCTTCGGTAGGAGTCATGACACTTTGTTTCTTGGGACCTAGAACTAGCATCTCTGTTTTGTCCGAGTTTAAAAGTAAAACAATTGCCGCCATCCACTTCCTTATGTCTGCAACACAGGCTTCCAGGGAGGGCAATTTTGGGGCTTCACCATGTTTCATTGAAATGTACAGCTGTGTATCATCCGCATAGCAGAGAAAGTTAAAATGATGTTTCCAAATGACATCACCAAGAGGTAAAATATATAGCGAAAACAATAGTGGTCCTAAAACGGAAGCTTAAGGAACCCCAAAATGTACAGTTGATTTATCAGAAGACAAACCATCCACAGAGACAAACTGATATATTTCCAACAGATAAGATCTAAACCAGGCCAGAACTTGTCCGTGTAGAGATATAGTGTTAAAAAACTTGAGTGTCTCCCTTTATCCTAGGTCTTGGCAGTGTTGTGCAGACTCAGGACAACTGAGCTTTGAAGAAATATGCAGATTTAAAGAGGAGTCCGTAATTTGCTTTCTAAGGATCATGATCTTTTCGTCAAAGAAGTTCATGAATTTATCACTGCTGAATTGAAGGCCATCCTCTCTTGGGGAATGCTGCTTTTTTGTCAGCTTTGCGACAGTATCAAAAATAAATGTAGGAGTTTTTTATTCTCCTCAATTAAAATAATAGGATGATCGAGCAGCAGTGAAAAAAATGTTGGAAGACAGTCCAGTTTGGTGTAGTGCCATTTCCGTTGCAAATGTCTCTAAGCTTGCTTCAGGGCTTAGGTATTTTCTGTATACCAGGGAGTTAGTTTCTTATGACAAATGTTTTTTGTTTTTAGGCGTGCGACTGCATCTAAGGTATTACGCAAGGTTAAATTTAGTTCCTCAGTTAGGTAGTTAACCAATTTTTGTACTCTGACGTCCTTGGGTAGGTGCAACCGTAATAAAATGGTGGTCCGATAGTCCAGGATTATGAGGAAAACATTAAGATCCACAATATTTATTCCACTGGACAAAACTAGGTCCAGAGTATGACTGTGACAGTGAGTAGGTCCAGAGACATGTTGGACAAAACCTACTGAGTTGATGATGGCTCCAAAAGCCTTTTGGAGTGGGTCTGTGGACTTTTTCATATGAATATTAAAGTCACCAAAAATTGGAACATTATCTGCCATAACTACAAGATCTGATAGGAATTCAGGGACCTCAGTAAGGAACGCAGTATACGGTCCAGGAAGCCTATAAACAGAAGCTATAAAAGGTGATTTAGTAGGCTGCATAGATTTCATGACTAGAAGTTCAAGAGACAAAAACGCAGTAATTTTTTGGGAGGCAAATTGAAATTTGCTATCGTAAAACTTAGCAACACTTCCGTATTTGTGGGATGCGCAGGGGATATGGTCTCCAGTGTAACCAGGAGGAGAGGCCTCATTTAACACAGTAAATTCATCAGGCTTAAGCCATGTTTCAGTCAGGCCAATCACATGAAGATTATGATCAGTGATTAGTTCATTGACTATAACTGCCTTGGAAGTGAAGCCGTCTTGTGGAAACCAGTTTATAGCTCATGACTGATCCTGTCCAGTCAATAGCCACACGTGTCTCAGCCACTGGTCCTCTACCTGTCTAGTATCAACATTAGCCAGGGTTTAGGGATCACCCTATCACACCTGGCAGCTTAATGTTGTTTGTCTTTATCGACAATCACACACAGCTCTGTTCGTCTGCTTCAGAAATAATCTCTCTTTCCCATTACCACTCTGGGATTATACATTTTAATGAATGAATTAAATTACTGATTTATGTTAGAGAGCTGTAGGCTCTACCCTCTGAACCTTTATTTCAGATAAATGTATGTTTTTTCCCCACAATGGACCAGCGTCAGCTCAAAAGTTAGAATCCAATCCATCCAGTGCAATAACATTGAACAATCAATGAAGTGCAGGTTGACCTTCAGAACACCACCATTCTAAGCAGGGCTCTCCTCTGTCTGTAAAAGCAGAAGGACCTTGAAGCCTAAGCTAATGCAAGGATAGGCTAGGAGCTGGGAGGGAGCTGCAAGAGCCTTGTAGGGCTGTAATGCTTGCTAATGGACCGTGTGTAGGCTGAGCCAAGGGCACTGTGGCCCTGATCGGGAGTGGACTGGATACCCTTCTAAAGTCACATGATACAGAGTCTGACTCACCACCACTGGATTGTCAATGTCACATTCACAGCAAACTGACTGGCAGCAGAGAGACATGCACTGTGAGATGGACATTCCACTATCACTAGGGAAATCAAGGTTTCTTAAATTGAAGTTAATGGTTATGAAAATTGCCCAGCCAAAAACATAGTCATTATAGCAGTAATTGCTACAGTGCATTCGGAAAGTATTCAGACCCCTTCCTTTCCCCCACATTTTTTACGTTACAGCCTTATTACAGCCTTATTACAGCCTTATTACAGCCTTATTACAGCCTTATTACAGCCTTATTCTGAAATGGATTAAATAACTTTTTTCCTCATCAATCTTGTGTGTACAATACCCCATAATCACAAAGCGAAAACAGACATTTTTGCAAATTTATCCAAAATTTGAAACAGAAATAGCTTATTTACATAAGTATTCAGACCCTTTGCTATGGAACTCGAAATTGAGCTCAGGTGTATACTCTTTCCATTGATCATCCTTGAGATGTTTTTTCAAATTGATTGGAGTCCACCTGTGGTAAATTCAAAGGATTGGACATGATTAGGAAAAGCACACAACTGTCTATATAAGGTCCTACAGTTGACAGTGCATGTCAGAGCAAAAACACAGCCATGAGTTCGAAGGAATTGTCCATAGAACTCCAAGACAGGATTGTGTCGTGGCACAGATCTGGGGAAGGGACCTTCAATGCTTAAACATTTCTGCGTCATTGAAGGTCCCCAAGAACACAGTGGCCTCTGTCTTTCCTAAAAGGAAGAAGTTTGGAACCACCCAGACTCTTCCTAGAGCTGGCCGCTCGGCCAAACTGAGCAAAAGGGGGAGAAGGGCCTTGGTCATGAAGGGAACCAAGAACCCGATGCTCACTCTGACAGAGCTCCCGAGTTCCTCTGTGGAGTTGGGAGAACCTTCAAGAAGGACAACCATCTCTGCAGCACTCCACCAATCAGGCCTTTATGGTAGAGTGGCCAGATGGAAGCCACTCCTCAGTAAAAAAGCAGTAAAAAAAAGCACACAAAAAAGCACATGATAGCCCGCTTGGAGATTTCCAAAAAGGCACCTAAAGGACTTCTCTGACGAAACCAAGATTGAACTATTTGGCCTGAATGCCAAGTGTCACACCTGGAGGAAACCTGGCACCATCCCTACGTTGAAGCATGGTGGTGGCAGCATCATTCTGTGGGGATATTTGTCAGCGGCAGGGACTGGGAATCAGGATTGAGGGGAAGATGAACAAAGCAAAGTACAGAGAGATCCTTCATAAAAACCTGTTCCAGAGCACTCAGGACCTCAGACTGGGGCAAAGGTTCACCTTTCCAACAGAACAACGACCCTAAGCACACAGCCAAAACAATGCAGGAGTGGCTTCGGCACAAGTCTCTGAATGTCCTTGAGCGGCCCAGCAAGAACCCGGACTTGTACCCGATCAAACATCTCCGGAGAGACCTGAAGATAGCTGTGCAGCGATGCTCCCCATCCAATCTGACAGAGCTTGAAAGGATCTTCAGAGAGAAGAATGGGAGCAACTCCCCAAATACAGGTGTGCCAAGCTTGTAACGTCATACCCAAGAAGACTCAAGGCTGTAATCACTGCCAAAGGTGCTTCAACAAATTACTGAGTAAAGGGTCAGATACTTATGCAAATGTGATATCAATTTTTATTTTTGATAAATTAGCAAAAAAAACGTGTATTTCGTGGAGATTGATGAGGGGGAAAACGATTTAATCCATTTTAGAAGAAGGCTGTAACTTAAAAAGAATTGTAAAAAGTCAAGGGATCTGAATACTTTCCGAATGCACTGCATTGATGTGGGAAGACAAAAATAAGTCATGATTACTGAATGATGTTTATATTTTTTGGACTAATTTAGAGTTTGTCCATGTGACCAAGGTAAGACTGCTCTACCCTGTTCATATTTAGTCTCTAAATTAGGATTTAAAAGGTATTGTCCAGCCCAACTGTTGTCCTACCATCTAACTGCTCTCCATCACTACTCAGGTAATGTAGAGAGGAGGATAAGAAACAGGTTATTGGACTCCCATGTTATAAGTCCGAACAGACCCAACAGAAGCATGCTTGTGTGTGTATAGTATATGTATGTGTGTGTATGCTTGTGTGTGTGCAAGAGTATGGGAGGATAATCATCCTTCCCAGAAGGGGCACATAGCCTAGTGGTTAGAGAGTTGGGCCAGTAACCAAAAGGTTTCTGGTTTGAATACCCAAGCCAACAATGTGAAAAATCTGTCCATTGTGACAAAAAAAATGTGTTTGTGTTTATCATGACCAATACACCTGGTCACTGGTCACTGATCACTGTGGGGTTGGGTATGTGTGGACTGGAGGGGGTTAGTTGGGGCTCTCATATTTCACACCAGCGGGACGGCGTCCAAGGCTCTGCTCTTTGGCAAGGGTTTAGCTTTTGGCTCTCATTTCAGATTTAATTCATGTCAGACCAACTCTGCTATCTGTCACAACGTCATGGTGAGTTAGCATACCACAAGGGAACTCACAGTCAGGAAAACAACTCCAGTTATGTTTCTTTCTCGTGAGAAATATGTTTTAGCATGTTTATGTTTTGAGTTAGGATGGGAAAGAAGTTGGTAAAAATGCTAGTCATTATCGTATCCCAGCAGGCAAAATTTGCTATGGCTGCATCATAAAGACGTTTCTCACTTCACTGATTTTGGAAGCAGAGCTTCTTATAAAGACAAAATGAAATAACAGAGGGAACATAAAAAACACAGTACACTTTCTTTTCAATCAAACTAAAATCCATTGGATTGTGGACAGATTGTGATTGATCAGCCATAGATGGAATGAATAGACTAAGTGCTGTCAGTTCAGAGGAAGCATCTGAAGGTTTGGCTTGGCCCACAATGCACTGGAGCACCTGAGACTGTATTATTATCCCTCAATCCCTCTCACCTCACCTCTCCACAAGGTTATTGTTCAACTGTTTTGACAGTACGGTGAGGTAAGAGACAGAAGGCCTCAGGAGGACTATACAGAAATGTCAGATAATGGGAAATATGAAAATTTATAGGCTCATATAAAACTATTTCCCCATATTTTAAGGTTAAGAACAAAACTTAACAGTAAGGTACATCCAAAAAAGCTCTTTTGAATAATCCATGGGCTGTTTAGATTGTAGATGGATGATATCTGCCTAGCAGATTGCGGAAGCTTGCGTAACACTCATACAGTTGCAGAAAGCCATAGCGTGCAGGAGACTGCTCTTAGTAGCTTTAAGAAAGAACTGTAGCTCAAAAGCCTCTGCATGTGTCAGAAGTCATAAGAGTTTAATTATGTTATTGTTGGGCAGTAGGTGGGAACTACAGGAGTGAACTTTTGCCCCACTCCCAATCTCAGCACCAAGAGCATGAAATCACTGTCTGATAAATCTCATTTACTTGAAACAAAACATAATCCTCTTAGCTCTTGAAATGTAGCTTATTAGTAAGGCAGGGTGAGCCCATTAAAACTCTCCCTGCTCTTTTGTTCAGTTTGTCGGTCAGCCTACAAACATTTGTCAAGCTAGTTTGAGTTTTTCACTCCATTCACACTTTACAGGTGAGAGAAAATAATAATATACCTTATATGCATAGCCTACTGCTAAATAACCACATAGTGAGATAGAATCAGTGGTTTGTTACATGCCCAAGGCATTACCTCACAGGCAATGTTACAGCTGGGCAGTTATCTGACTACAGAGAAGGCAACTCCAGTCAATCCATTTTCACTCCAGCTTCTCCTTCAATCTTTACAAGACACAAGGAAGTTGATTCTAGAAAAGGAATGAGAGTAAAGGGGATTCTTCAGATGAAGAAAATATCTGACGGTTTGTCAGGCAGTCCCAACCAAGGTGATGCTTTGAAGCTGTCTGTGTTTAATCCTTCCCAGTTTCTCCTCTTCCTCTTCAGTTTCACCCAACATTCCTGTCTGGTTTACTAATCCCATTTCACTTCCCTGTCCTCCTATTATTGTTTATTTTGTTTGTTTGTTCCTTCTCTCCTCTACGCCGGGTCTCGTCAGAGGCAATGTTTGTTATCACACGGTGCTCGTCTTGGTTGCCCACGCCCGTCGGTCGCCATAGACATAGCCTCTCCAATTACTGGACCAATTTGGATTACAGGACATGATATCAGTTCAATGAAGAGGATCCCATCAAATAAAAATACATTAATGCCTATGCACTGATGTTAGAGATGAACTAAATAACTTTCCCTAATATCCTGCTTGGATGCAACATGGGTCAAACGTGTCGGGAACTCCAAGAAAGTAATCGGAGGAATTAGCAGGAGAAAATACAGAGACTCAGGACCAGGGGTATTCAACTCTTACCCTACGAAGTCCGGAGCCCACTGGTTTTCTGTTCTACCTGATAATTAATTGCACACACCTGGTGTCTCAGGTCTAAATCAGTCCCTGATTAGAGGGAAACAATAAAATGATTCAGGGGAACTGGCTTCGCGGTCCAGAGTTGAGTTTGAAGGCTTTAGACTTTGAAGGCTCACTTTATCACTGAATTCTATCAAATACAATAAAATTAATCTATTGAACTAAATCTGACAGGAATAAAAGTAAGAAAATATTGGCCATGACACTAATATTTAGTTACCATTTATAATGTGCTGTACTGCACTGTGTGTACTCTGATCAGAGGTTGGAATTTAAGACCCCACAGGAGATCTTAAAGTAGATCTCAGTGTAATTGTGATTTTATAAAGCAACTATTTGATCATTTATCTGATTTGCAGCTTGCCAGATCATTTTAATTCACTGTATAATCTATAAAATGGACCTCAAATAAGATTATACTAGATTAGATTCCTTGTGATTACTTAGATTTATTCCAGGCAAATGTAGTGGTCTACCTGAAACATAAAGCACTGATTACGTTGGATGTTACAGTTGCTGATAAAAAAAAACAGAACTGCAGGTCTACATTTGAAATACCTCATCAACCTGTAGAAAACAGCCAAGCTTGGTGCATGCTCAAATATGGAGTTTGCTCAGATTATCGTCTACATTGATACTCTTTACATGATGGGCAATTGTTAATGGACTTTTCAGATTGACGCATTATGTCATGCCAGGATAATGAAGAGCACTTAATCAATCAAGTAAACATGGTGTTCTTAAATGTTCAAGGCCCTATTTGTAATAGGAAATCTGGTTCATAAGTGAGTTATCAAAAACTGGTTTGACACAGAAAGGAACATAAACAAGTGATAGAGTACTAAAGTGAAATTCAATGTTATGGGTCCCAATCAGCTACATGCAATCTCTATGACAGGATAGAACGAGTGTGTCAGAGCGGCTCCACTAAGAACATGTCTGGCAATGACATTGACCATTACTGTAGAAGTCTAAAAGTAGTAAACGTAATACTGTGTGACAACTGGATGGCACAATTTATCTTCCATTGATACTTGAATGACCAGGCAGAGGATAGGATGTTCAAACCATTGAAAATACTGTCGACTTAAAAGACAAATCGCAATGTCATAAGAACATTCTAGAAAGAAAGTATCCATTTCTAATTCGCAGGAAAATTGTTTGACAAAACCTCCTGCTTTCTAACCCATGGTATTTCCATTACACTGGGAAATTCAGCATATTTTTGACAGGCTACACGATTAAAGACCCAGTGCAGTCAAAATATTTTTTTCCTGTGTTTGTATAATATTCTACAGGAGCTGATGAAACTAACACTGTGATAGTGTGAAACAATGTCCTGTTAGTTTCTGGTTGAAAATACAATATACACAGGACCTTCTAATCAGCAGGTTTTCATGGGCGGGAGGTTCAGCTTTCCATGGTTACATCACCATGCGGTAAATTGGTTATTAGACCAATAAAAATGTTGTTCCCAACCTCTCTGCCAATAAAATCTAGTTTTCAGTATTTATGCCCATTTTAATGAAAATCTATTACAATAAGGTACTTCATTGTTAGCCAGAAATTATTTGATATGGATGTAAAAAAAAAAAAAAATATGTCTGCATTGGGCGTTTAATTATTTACAACAGTTGAGTCGAAATTGAATTGGGGATGGCTTGAAAATGATAGCTTTATCAAAACCACTTCAGAAACTCTTAGAACGGTAAGACTGTGAAACTGAAGCCATTACACAGCTAATCTGATAGAAATCTGTTTGTTATAAAATAAAACATTCAATATGATCTGTGACTAATGAAAACTGCTTTGCTGCCAAAAGGAATGGAAGAAAGTGAGAAATCCTGGGCATATTGGATTTCAGTTTGCATTTTGAAAGACAATGCCGGTTCCGCTTCTTTTGATGTTTTGTCTTAGTGCCAATGTGTTGCTGTTAGTCTTTAATGAAATTTGCACAAACCTGTACTACACTCTAAAAAGAAATGGTTCCTGCAGGATCCTTCTGGAAATTTTAAGGTAAAACATTTACCTTAAGGTTCTTAGCGCCCCAAAACATAATACTTCCAGATCAACTGTAATGTCAAAACCATTGTAAAGCACAATTTCTCCCCTTTCCAAAAGAATCAATTACATGACCTAAACGCTGCCCGTTTCTGCATAATTCAAGCAGGCAATGAGCCCCGTCTTTTAAAAATGGCGGGTGGGGAAGCGAAACTAATGCGCGATAGTGAGAAGGAGAGATGTTGTGTAGGAAAATTGCTTTTTTTCACTTGATCTGTCCAACTTATCACCTTAGCGCCTCTAAAATGTAAATAAAACACTATAAAGAGTTTATATAATGTGTCATTACATACCTATTTGAAGGTTTGTGTCGAATTTGAATCGGGTTTTTAGGGCGGTGCTAAAGTGATCTTAGAAGTTAACAGCAGCTTTGAGAATGATGATCGCATGCAATGATGGTGCAAAAAATGACTAGGTATCACCCCCTTTACCCCCGTCACTGTCCATTTCTTGTTTTTAAAGGATGAGAGAAGTGCTACACCTGGTGGAGAGAGATTGTAAGACAGAAATAGTTGCTTTATGCGTGCTGAACGTTACGACATAACATGTCTAGATGTAAAGGAGGAACTTTTCTCCAATACTGTAGAGCCATTACCATGTTGATCAACGCTTGAATAGAAACCTAATTCACACCCCTGATTTTGAAGTCAACACAGTCGCTACAGTCCCATTAGTTTTCTTTGTAGCCTCGTTTAATGTTGCGGTTGCGCACATTTGTATGGAATGGGGTGAGTTTACGTTAGCTGGAAATGGCTGACGTTTAATGGAATATCTACATAGGCGTACAGAGGCCCATTATCAGCAACCATCACGCCTGTGTTCCAATGGCACGTTGTGTTAGCTAATCCAAGTTTATCATTTTAAAAGGCTAATTGATGATTAGAAAACACTTTTGCAATTATGGTAGCACAGCTGAAAACTGTTGTGCTGATTGAAGAAGTAATACAACTGGGCTTCTTTAGACTTGTTGAGTACAACAAATACAGTGCCTTGCGAAAGTATTCGGCCCCCTTGAACTTTGCGACCTTTTGCCACATTTCAGGCTTCAAACATAAAGATATAAAACTGTATCTTTTTGTGAAGAATCAACAACAAGTGGGACACAATCATGAAGTGGAACGACATTTATTGGATATAACTTTTTTAACAAATCAAAAACTGAAAAATTGGCCGTGCAAAATTATTCAGCCCCCTTAAGTTAATACTTTGTAGCGTCACCTTTTGCTGCGATTACAGCTGTAAGTCGCTTGGGGTATGTCTCTATCAGTTTTGCACATTGAGAGACTGAAATTTTTTCCCATTCCTCCTTGCAAAACAGCTCGAGCTCAGTGAGGTTGGATGGAGAGCATTTGTGAACAGCAGTTTTCAGTTCTTTCCACAGATTCTCGATTGGATTCAGGTCTGGACTTTGACTTGGCCATTCTAACACCTGGATATGTTTATTTTTGAACCATTCCATTGTAGATTTTGCTTTATGTTTTGGATCATTGTCTTGTTGGAAGACAAATCTCCATCCCAGTCTCAGGTCTTTTGCAGACTCCATCAGGTTTTCTTCCAGAATGGTCCTGTATTTGGCCCCATCAATTTTAACCATCTTCCCTGTCCCTGCTGAAGAAAAGCAGGCCCAAACCATGATGCTGCCACCACCATGTTTGACAGTGGGGATGGTGTGTTCAGGGTGATGAGCTGTGTTGCTTTTACGCCAAACATAACGTTTTGCATTGTTGCCAAAAAGTTCAATTTTGGTTTCATCTGATGTTTTGTGTGTCTCCCAGGTGGCCTGTGGCAAACTTTAAACGACACTTTTTATGGATATCTTTAAGAAATGGCTTTCTTCTTGCCACTCTTCCATATAGGCCAGATTTGTGCAATATACGACTGATTGTTGTCCTATGGACAGAGTCTCCCACCTCAGCTGTAGATCTCTGCAGTTCATCCAGAGTGATCATGGGCCTCTTGGCTGCATCTCTGATCAGTCTTCTCCTTGTATGAGCTGAAAGTTCAGAAGGACGGCCAGGTCTTGGTAGATTTGCAGTGGTCTGATACTCCTTCCATTTCAATATTATCGCTTGCACAGTGCTCCTTGGGATGTTTAAAGCTTGGGAAATCTTTTTGTATCCAAATCCGGCTTTAAACTTCTTCACAACAGTATCTCGGTGTGTTCCTTGTTCTTCATGATGCTCTCTGCGCTTTTGACGGACCTCTGAGACTATCACAGTGCAGGTGCATTTATACGGAGACTTGATTACACACATGTGGATTGTATTTATCATCATTAGTCATTTAGGTCAACATTGGATCATTGGAGAGAGTTTGCTGCACTGAAAGTAAAGGGGCTGAATAATTTTGCACGCCCAATTTTTCAGTTTTTGATTTGTTAAAAAAGTTTGAAATATCCAATAAATGTCGTTCCACTTCATGATTGTGTCCCACTTGTTGTTGATTCTTCACAAAAAAATACAGTTTTATATCTTTATGTTTGAAGCCTGAAATGTGGCAAAAGGTCGCAAAGTTCAAGGGGGCCGAATACTTTCGCAAGGCACTGTACACACAAATGTAAAGTGATGAATAAGAATACGTACATATAAACATATGGATGAGCAATGGCATGCAGCATAGGCAAGATGCAGTAGATGGTATAGAATACAGTATATTCATATGAGTTGAGTAATGTAGGATATGTAGACATTATTAAAGTGGCATTATTTAAAGTGACTACTGATACCTTTATTAAGTCTGTTTATTTAAGTGGCCAGAGATTTGAGTCTGTATGTTTGCAGCAGCCTCTCTATGTTAGTGATGGCTGTTTAACAGTCTGATGGCCTTGAGATAGAAGCTGTTTTTCAGTTTCTCAGTCCCAGCTTTAATGCACCTGTACTGACCTCGCCTTCTGGATGACAACGGGGTGAACAGGCAGTGGCTCGGGTGGTTGTTGTCCTTGATGATCTTTTTGGCCTTCCTGTGACATCGGGTGCTGTAGGTGTCCTGGAGGGCAGGTTGTTTACCCTCTAAAGAGCCTTGTGGTCGAGGGCGGTGCAATTACTGTACCAGGCGGTGATACAGCCCAACAGGATGCTCTCGATTGTGCATCTGTAAAAGTTTGTGAGTGTTTTAGATGACAAGCCAAATTTCTTCAGCCTCCTGAGGTTGAAGAGGTGCTGGTGCACATTATTCACCACGCTGTCTGTGTGGGTGGACCATTTCAGATTGTCCGTGATGTGTACGCTGAGGAACTTAAAACGTTCCACCTTCTCCACTTCTGTCCCGTCGATGTGGATGGGTGGGGTGCTCCCTCTGCTGTTTCCTGAAGTCCACGATCATCTTCTTTGTTTTGTTGACGTTGAGTGAGAGGTTATTTTCCTGACACCACACTCCGAGGTCCCTCACCACTCATCGTTATTGGCAACCAGGCCTACCACTCTAGTGCGTCGGCAAACTTGATGATTGAGTTGGAAGCATGCATGGCCACGCAGTCATGGGTGAACAGGGAGTACAGGAGAGGGCTGAGAACGCACCCTTGTGGGGCGCCGGTGTTGAGGATCAGCGAGGTGGAAATGTTGTTTCCTACCTTCACCACCTGGGGGTGACCCATCAGAAAGTTCAGGTCCCAGTTGCACAGGGCAGGGTCGAGGCCCAGGATCTCAAGCTTTGTTTGGAGGGTACTATGCTGTTAAATGCTGAGCTGTAGTCAATGAACACCAAGTATTTGATACACTGCCGATTTTGCAGGTTTTCCTACTTTCAAAGCATGTAGAGGTCTGTAATTTTTATCATAGGTACACTTCAACTGTGAGAGACAGAATCTAAAACAACAATCCAGAAAATCACATTGTGTGATTTTTAAGTAATTCATTTGCATTTTATTGCATGACATAAGTATTTGATACATCAGAAAAGCAGAACTTAATATTTGGTACAGAAACCTTTGTTTAAAATTACAGAGATCATACGTTTCCTGTAGTTCTTGACCAGGTTTGCACACACTGCAGCAGGGATTTTGGCCCACTCCTCCATTCAGACCTTCTCCAGATCCTTCAGGTTTCGGGGCAGTCGCTGGGCAATACGGACTTTCAGCTCCCTCCAAAGATTTTCTATTGGGTTCAGGTCTGGAGACTGGCTAGGCCACTCCAGGACCTTGAGATGCTTCTTACGGAGCCACTCCTTAGTTGCCCTGGCTGTGTGTTTTGGGTCGTTGTCATGCTGGAAGACCCAGCCACGACCCATCTTCAATGCTCTTACTGAGGGAAGGAGGTTGTTGGCCAAAATCTTGCGATACATGGCCCCATCCATCCTCCCCTCAATACGGTGCAGTCGTCCTGTCCCCTTTGCAGAAAAGCATACCCAAAGAATGATGTTTCCACCTCCATGACCAAGGCCCATTCCCCCCAATTGCTCAGTTTGGCCGGGCGGCCAGCTCTTGGAAGAGTCTTGGTGGTTCCAAACTTAATTCATTTTAGAATGATAGAGGCCACTGTGTTCTTGGAGACCTTCAAATCTTTAGAAATGTTTTGGTACCCTTCCCCAGATCTGTGCCTTGACACAATCTTGAATCGGAGCTCTACGGACAATTCCTTCAAACTCATGGCTTGGTTTTTGCTCTGACATGCACTGTCAACTGTGAGACCTTATATAGACAAGTGTGAGCCTTTCTGAAACATGTCCAATCAATTGAATTTACCACAGGTGGACTCCAATCAAGTTGTAAAAACATCTCACGAATGATCAATGGAAACAGGATGCACCTGAGCTCAAATTCTAATCTCATAGCAAAGGGTCTGAATGCTTATGTAAAGAGGCCATCTCTGGGAATTTTATTTAGTACATTCATTTGCAAAAATCTCTAAAAACCTGTTTTTGCTTTTTCAGTATGAGGCATTGAGTGTATATTGATGAGGAAACATTTTTTTAAATTAATTTTTGGAACAAAGCTGTAATGTCACAATATGTGGAGAAAGGGAAGGGGTCTGAATACTTTCCAAATGCACAGTACATACATGCATACAGAGAGCGATGACCCAATGTTATGTTCAACTTAACAAAAAGAAGAATAAATAAAACACATCAAATTAGTTAAATGCATTTGATATTGAATACTCATGTTGTTTATGTTGTGTTTATTTCTTATTGATGCCTTTCAGGTTGGTGTATTGGGTGGCCTGTTCTGTCTTCTGCATTTCAGACCAAAACAAGACCATTCTTAAAGTTCACTATGGATCTTCAAACAGGTTAGCCTCTGTGAAGTCTTTGGATGTATTTGAAGTGTGATTAAAGTGTGTTCTGTGTTATTCCTTTGTCTTTTCCAATACTAACTGAATGGTGAAAGAATGTATTTACAGTGTAATTATTGTGTATTATGTTACTCTTGTCTCTGTCCTCCATACTCTTCCTCTCCATACTGTCTTGTCATAATCACTGCAGCTGATAGCATAGCACATATTCAACTTTTACTTGATAATACTCAACGCCATCAAACAATGTCATTTGTATTCCAAACATAATTGTTAGTCTAAATGTAATCTTATATTTTTCTATTTTGCTTTAGGTACCCCTCTAACCAGAAATACATGGATGTGTGCACAGCACTCATTCAGAAGTACTCCTCGTTGAGAGACCACAAGGTGAAGGGATTTGTAAGAATTCTTCAATTGTCCTTCTCACATTATTCACACACTAATAACCTTTTTACACCACATTGTGCCTACCCAGATCATAATGTGCTGGTTTGGATTTTTTCTTCTCACATTGTTTATTCCATCACATTTTTAGCAGCATAACGAGACAATCGCAAGCTATGTAATTGACTGAGTCTGCTCCTCTGACCTCGGTCAAATGCAAAGTTAGAAGTAATACTGTGTAAGGTCAAATCAAATCAAGTAACATTTTATTTGTCACATGTGCCAAATACAACAGGTATTACCATTACAGTGAAATGCTTAATTTTTAGCCCATAACCAACAATGCAGTATAAAAACAAATAAGTGTTAAGTAAATAATAAATACGTTTTTTTTTTTTTATGTAAAAAAAATAAAATAATTAAAGAGCAGCAGTAAAATAACAGCAAGGCTTTATACATTGGGTACCGGTAAAGAGTGAATGTGGAGGCTATATACAGGGGGTACCAGTACAGAGTCAATGTGGAGGCTATATACAGGGGGTACCAGTACAGAGTCAATGTGGAGGCTAAATACAGGGGTACCAGTACAGAGTCAATGTGGTGGCTATATACAGGGGGTACCAGTACAGAGTCAATGTGGAGGCTATATACAGGGGGTACCAGTACAGAGTCAATGTGGAGGCTATATACAGGGGGTACCGGTAAAGAGTGAATGTGGAGGCTATATACAGGGGGTACCAGTACAGAGTCAATGTGGAGGCTATATACAGGGTGTACCAGTACAGAGTCAATGTGGAGGCTATATACAGGGGGTACCGGTAAAGAGTGAATGTGGAGGCTATATACAGGGGGTACCAGTAAAGAGTCAATGTGGAGGCTATATACAGGGGGGTACCAGTAAAGAGTGAATGTGGAGGCTATATACAGGGGGTACCGGTACAGAGTCAATGTGGAGGCTATATACAGGGGGTACCGGTAAAGAGTGAATGTGGAGGCTATATACAGGGGGGTACCGGTACAGAGTCAATGTGGAGGCTACATACAGGGGGTACCGGTACAGAGTCAATGTGGAGGCTATATACAGGGGGTACCGGTAAAGAGTGAATGTGGAGGCTATATACAGGGGGTACCAGTACAGAGTCAATGTGGAGGCTATATACAAGGGGTACCGGTAAAGAGTCAATGTGGAGGCTATATACAGGGGGTACCGGTAAAGAGTGAATGTGGAGGCTATATACAGGGGGTACCAGTACAGAGTCAATGTGGAGGCTATATACAAGGGGTACCGGTAAAGAGTCAATGTGGAGGCTATATACTATGCAGACTATGCATAGATAATAAACAGAGAGTAGCAGCAGCGTAAAAGAGGGGAGGGGGGGGCAATGCAAATAGTCTGGTTAGCCATTTGATTCTATTCAGGAGTCTTATGGCTTGGGGGTGGAAACTGTTAAGAAGCCTTTTTTTACCTAGACTTGGCGCTCCGGTACCTCTTGCCATGCGGTAGCAGAGAGAACAGTCTATGGTGGCTGGAGTCTTTGACAATTTTTGACACTGCCTGGTATTGAGGTCCTGGATGGCAGGAAGCTTGGCCCCAGTGTTGTACTGGGCCATACTCACTACCCTCTGTAGTGCCTTGCGGTCAGAGGCCCAGCAGTTGCCATAACAGAAAGTGATGCAACCAGTCAGGATGCTCTCGATGTGCTACGTTGTTAACTTACTTAGAAATATGACTTGAGCAACCTTAATCTTATATATTTTTTATTATTCTTACAGTGTGTAAAGTTCCCATCACCTACCATAAGAATAGTTGGGAATCCCTTTGAGGATGAGAGCCACGTCCAAGTCTTCCTGGATGGAGAGGAGCTACTCACTGAAGAGCCTGAGGACATCTCCATATTATTGGGACTGGCAATGGGGGTCCATTTCCTTTTTCATATTTAGTATGCAGCATCAGTGAAAAGCACTATGCTGTGCATTCAGAAATGTTCTGTGGGAATCGATGAGGGAGGTAAATTTGCTAAATAAAAGTTGAATGGCAAACTTTTTGCTGCGGAAAGGGATAGGGGAGACCAGAGCACGAAGTAAGGGAGGTCAGTTGTAACAGCCAAACTACTCAAATTAGAAACCACTTAGAAGCTGTTATTCAATGTGCTAAT
Organism: Oncorhynchus clarkii lewisi; assembly: GCF_045791955.1. Lineage (NCBI taxonomy): Eukaryota > Metazoa > Chordata > Actinopteri > Salmoniformes > Salmonidae > Oncorhynchus > Oncorhynchus clarkii. Next base: position 59,122,912 of record NC_092153.1, read on the forward strand.
GCTTTTAGTGTCTCTACATGGGTTTTATTATTGGCCTGTGAAATATTTTTTATGTATCTAAACATATCATTTGTATCTGTAAGATGGGGTCTTTTGATTGGGAAAGTTAATAACAATAATTGTTATTGTGTTTTTATTTATTGATTGCATATTTGGATTTCTGTCACTTTCAAAGTTAATACAATTAATTTGTGACTTTACAAGTTTGCCTCTCAATGTTTGTATTATTATTGTTAAGTATTATTGTTATTATTAATAGAATACACGGGACATAAAAGGTTCCTACAGAAATGTTAAACCCTAGAAAGTTATATGAGGAACCTTTTTAAAAAGGTTCCTCAGGGAAAAGGTTCCTGAAGGCACCTTTAGGGGTTCTGCCGGTGTTGCAATCTGAGGAGCCCCTAAAGGTGCCTTCAGGAACATTTTCTTTTGAGTGTACATCCCATGTGACTGAGATCATGGATGTTATCCCGGATATTCTCTCACACTAATGTGTATTCTCTATCCCATGTTGCCTGTAAGAATGGGATGATATAGCACTATGATGACAAATGACATTCACCTGGCCTCCTCAGTACAAATGAAAGAGGAGGGTGGGTTCTTTAACTACAGTATATACCCCCATAGGAAATTGGAATGAATGTTAGTTTTTCATATGGGACTAAAGGACTTTTACACCACCACTCCCCCGTACTCTGTGTTTCCTAAAGATAACAAAGCCCTTACGGTCCATCATCAGTGCCAGTCGTGATGGATGAGGAATGTCATCATCCATACTCTGTCACCAGAGAGCCATGTCCGCAGCCAGTGTGACCCTGCAGAGTTGGCTAGTTTGACATGGAAACTGGCTGTGGACATGGATACACATCCCTAGGGGCAGAGGGAGGTGATATGTATCATATCAAAATGAGAGAGTGAGAGGGTGTAAAGAGTGAAAATGTAAAGGTAATGGGGCTCATTTCAGAGGTGCTAATGAGGCCCACAGAGGCCAGTAATAACTCCGGACCAGCCGCTACAGCCAGGAACGTTTGCTCTGCTGCACTGCAGCATGCAGCAGAGAACATTTGGCCTAACAGAATGTTGTCTGCACTGTTTATCCTACAACTCTGTCTACATCCGTCTGTAGTCAGACCAGTGGAAGAGACTTCCACAGCCTGTAGCTGGATGTCTGGCCCAACAAAGCCCAGGGACGGAAGCCTAACTGCGGGTCCAGTCCGGGAAACTCCACCCTGGGGCATTCCTCAGGTTCTGACTGGAATGTTAGAACCTCCCACAGGAGTACAGCTCCCAGTTTGCGGTCCATAGAAATGTAATGATATTTCTATATCTATGGTGCAGCCTGAATGGTGGAATGGATGTTTGTTCTGAAATATGCAGTGGAACTGTCACTCAATGCTGGAGAGAGGTCCCAACTTGAATATAACTAAGCAAAGGAGAAAAGAGACGTGAACAGTGAAGACATGGGATTTGTCAATTGCATGCTTTGATGCATCGGCATGTTGATAGGTGCATATTAGTTCAGAGGATTTACGGATGTGACTTCACACCTAATATGTGGTAAGTAGGAAGATATACAGTAGTAGTCATTTGCAGGTGGAAATTATACCTCTACCACATGCATCATCTGTCAGTCCTGGAAATTCAATCTTTCTTAGCCCATCTCATTCCCTCCTCTTGAATTATATAGTGCTGGCATCTAATCCAGTAAATAACATGTGAAGGAGCTAAAGTGGTTATTACATAGTAAGAACACACAGCACTATAAGGACCTGTCTCTGGTGAGCTGAGCAGCCTTGCAGTTAAGCAGCTTCGACTTTGTGAACATAATGTGCTGTCGCCAGCGACCCATTTAATTTCCCAGCCATTGGAATTATTACAGGCTCCATGTTCGGTTCAATACTAATTCACAAAAGTGCTGATGGCTCCTTTATCCCTCATCTTATTACGCTCCTTTACAATCCCCATGACAACTGGAGGTGCCCTAATCAGAGAGGTCCGTTAAAAACATATCTCACCCTCTCCATTTCACATTCTGTCACAGGACCCAACATGGCTCCTTATGGCTCCACAGACAGGAATAGAATTATGGAGATGGGAAAGAATCAGGTCTCTTTAATACACATCAGGTCTTGTCAGCGCTCAGCTCAGCACTCAGCCAGTCCAACGAGCAGAGCAGACAGGCACGCCACTGTGCACCTTTGAAATTATATCCATTTCACACTCATAAAATGTTAACCTAGACCTCATCACTGACTGTAATCCTGGGTCTGGCTATAGGAATATAGCACAAGACAAATTCACACTTTCATTCTGGACATCTGCGTTATAACATGTGTATTTCTCTGAGGGAAGTTGTGGTTGCGTGGTCTCCAAACCCTCAAAAGAAATGTGAACCTCAATGTTCCGTTCCCTTTCATCACCTAATAAATCTCCTCACACTGTATGTATGGAGAGGGATCCCTCCCGCAGCAGTGCCGAGAGCCCCCTTAATAGACCAAAGATAAACATAACATGTAAACACGGGCATATTTATATAATGAATATGAATTTGGAGGGCACAAATGATTAAATATTAAAGCATTGGACCTCTAACTAAAGGCTTCAGTCATACACAAACTATATTTACATCCAAACTGGTTCTCCAGCGGATTAGTAAGAATGGCTCACCCCGTGTTCAAGACTGGCCCTTTTCACTTCATTCAGATTACATCCTCTCACTTTTGGTTATTTGAAAATTAAATGAGCTCCAAAATATTGCCAATTTTAAAACAAGCAATAGAAAGCTGGTTAATATTTCAGTTTAATCCACCTGAAAAGACAGAAAAAATATTACAACAAATATTATGGTTAAACTAAAATATACTAACTGATTCCCTCACACATGCAGTTAACAGAAATATATGGAAATGTCTGCTCAATCCCAAAATTACAACCAACTGATTGCAGCATTATTGCAAAAAGTGGAAAGGGTAGAAGGTAAGGAACTTGTCTGTCGGCATTAAAGACTAAATTTGTGCTAAATAAAAAAGTATACCAGTTCCATTTAAGGACCAAAAAAAGTACAGCTGTGCCATACAGGTTGCAAAATAATTGGCAGGAGATTTTTGATGTACCCATTCCATGGCACATGGTTTATGAACTGATACACAAAACAATGCCCGGATTCAAAACTTTGAGTTTTTCTATTTTAATTATTATACAGGATTCTGGCAACCAATATAATGTTCTATATATATGGGGGATTCAACCATCCCAGCTCTGCAGATTTTAATGCGAAGGGACTGAACCATTAGATCACTTGTTCTGGTACTGCTCATATGTAGCTTGTTTTTAGTTGCTAACTTGGAGCTAACTCTGCAAATAGCACTGTTGGAAGATTTGAAAAGTCATTGTCAATGATCGATATATATAATATATATATATAATATAATATAATAATACTCTTAGAAAAAAATATATCTTTATTTTATTATCTGTAGCAACTATGAGAATAGAAAGATTCTGAACTTGTGTTAATTAAACATCACAGCACAGTGGAAGCATATATGGCAGCTAAAACTGGATGGTGTTCAGAGATAAATGGGAGGGGTTGAGGGTAGCTGAAGGCTGGGACTAAAAACAAACAAAAGATAACTAATGTAAAATACAGTGTGCCTGTAAAATGTATAGTATGTATAAGCTGGAAGTAGAAGTATTGTGGTCCATTAGTTTACTCCAAATAGGGTAAGGGTGGCAGGGTTAGGGGGAAATAATAAAGAAGGAAAATATATTTAAAAAAATATATACAGTTAAAGTCGGAAGGTTACATACATTGAGGTTGGAGTCATTAAAGCTTTTCAACCACTCTACAAATTTCTTGTTAACAAACTATAGTTTTGGCAAGTCGGTTAGGACATCTACTTTCTGCATGACACAAATAATTTTCCCAACAATTATTTACAGACAGATTATTTCAATTATAAATCACTGTATCACAATTCCAGTGGGTCATACATTTACATACAGTAAGTTGACTGTGCATTTAAACAGCTTGGAAAATTCCAGAATGACACACGTATGGATTCATGTAGAAACCAAAAAAACTGTTAAACAATTCAAAATATATTTTAGATTCTTCAAAGTAGCCACCTTTTGCCATGATGACAGCTTTGCACACTCTTGGCATTCTCTCAACCAGCTTCACCTGGAATGCTTTTCCAACAGTCTTGAAGGAGTTCCCACAAATGCTGAGCACTTGTTGGCTGCTTTTCCTTCACTCTGCGGTCCAAATCATTCCAAACCATCTCAATCGGGTTGAGGTCGGGTGATTTTGGAGGCCAGGTCATCTGATGCAGCACTTCATCACTCTCCTTCTTGGTGAAATAGCTCTTTCACAGCCTGGAGGTGTGTTGGGTCATTGTTCTGTTGAAAAACAAATTATAGTCCCACTAAGCGCAAACCAGATGGGATGGCGTATCACTGCAGAATGCTGTGGTAGCCATGCTGGTTAAGTGTGCCTTGCATTCTAAATATATCACCAGCAATGCATCCCCACACCATCACATCTCCTCCTCCATGCTTCACAGTGGGAACCACAAATGTGGAGATTAGCCATTCACATACTCTGCGTCTCACAAAGACACGGCGGTTGGAACCAACAATCTCAAATTTGGACTAACCAAACCAAAGGACAGTTTTCCACGGGTCTAAAGTCCATTGCTCATGTTTCTTAGCCCATGCAAGTCTCTTCTTCTTAGTGGTGTACTTAGTAGTGGTTTCTTTGCAGCAATTCGACCATGAAGTCTCCTCTGAACAGTTGATGTTGAGATGTGTCTGTTACTTGAACTCCGTAAAGCATTTATTTGGCCTACATTTTCTGAGGCTGGTAACTTGTATCCTCTGAACTTATCCTCTTCCTTTCCTCATGAGAGACAGTTTCATCATAGCGCGTGATGTTTTTTCGACTGCACTTGAAGAAACTTTCAAAGTTCTTGACATTTCTTCACCTTCATGTCTTAAAGTAATGATGGACTGTCATTTCTCTTTGCTTATTTGAGCTGTTCTTGCCACAATATGTACTTGGTCTTTTACCAAATAGTGGTATTTTCTGTATACCACCCCTACCTTGTCACAACACAACTGATTGGCTCAAACATATTAAGAAGAAAATAAATTACACATGAACTTTTAATAAGTCACACCTATTAATTGAAATGCATTCCAGGTGACTTCCTTATGAACCTTGTTGAGAGAATGCCAAGAGTGTGCAAAGCTGTCATCAAGACAAATTGTGGCTACTTTAAAGAATCTCAAATATGAAAAATATTTTGATTTGTTTAACACTTTTTTGGTTACTAAATTATTCAATTTGTGTTATTTCGTAGTTTTTATGTCTTCACTATTATTCTACAATGTAGAAAATAGTACAAATGAAGAAAAACCCTTGAATGAGTAGGTGTGTCCAAACTTTTGACTGGTACTGTCACTGTCGGTCTCACGGTAAATGACCGTTAATTAACACAAACACATTTAGCATCTCCTGGCTTCCACACCTAGCCTACAAGCCGCTGATGCAGATCTTTGGAACATCTTCATTTTAAAAAGTCTAGTAAATCCATGTTATATAGCCTACACCATCACAATAAATCCATTATTTATTTTAGACAGTTCTAAAGAAAATGTAGTTGATTTCAGAAGAACAGAATAGCATACTCTTAGATGTCCTTATGTTAGGTCCGGATCTGGCTATGCCAAATGGCTGTGGGCTACACTAGTTCATTTAGCAGACAGGATGTGCTTAGAATTCCGTGGCATTATTTTATAGTATGAAGAATACAATTGAACATAGCTGAATAAAATAAAAATGACATTTTCTCCAAATGAGTTGAGTGAGTGCGCACATTCTGTGTTCTGTACTCTGTGTTAAACGGTTAACAAAGAAATAGGTATTCCTATATGTTTAATTTTGTATTATTAATGTAACTTTAGTTGTTGTACAAACGTTGGGCTATATGTTCTGATTTTTAATACATTGTAGGGCTGCATGATGCGACTCTAATGATGTAATTTGAAAGGCATGAGCTCTGCTTTGTTTTCTGAGCAGGTGTGACACACTACATTAGTCACTCATTCACAATTTGACAGTAACTTGATAATGCCTAGAATTTCACAGCAGCATCCCCTTTGTGTGGCGGTAATGCATGCATGCAACAACAAAAAAATCCATGCTGTTTGCGGCCAGTGGCGGTTGTGCCCTTCTCCCTGAGTGCTGTGCGCTCCATCAGGTGATCGGGTCTTTCTCACAGGTTACAAAGTAAAGACCGACACATCAGGGACGCAACTACCCGTGTCCTTATGCAATTCCGAGGTGCATATTGAAGATATCGGAAAAAACTGTCCACATTTACTTTTCGTCAGCCAACAAGATGAGGAGGCCTAACAAACAGCAAAAGCACTAGCCTATGTCAATCTACTATCCCCCATAGTACAAAGGTCGACATATTCTATTCTGTGCGAGAAATAAATATCCCAAATATTCCACAGTTGTGGGATGCGATAGATCCCAAAGGAACACAACCACTAGCATAAAAAAAAAATGTTTTTACGCAATGTGGCTAACGCAATAGATCAGAACGTTTAACTTAAAATGTTGATAAACTATTTGTCTATTTCTTCACATTATTAGTGCAGCTATACGCAAGTGATCAATTTTCATTTGGAAGAGTCAGCTTTTTAAACCATGGCAGGTTTAAATTGTTTTTACATTGTAGTAAAACAAAATCTAATTTGATATGCATTTTGGCATGAAATTATTACATACGTGTGAATGTTCCATTAGCAGAAAAAAACATTATCAAAAGTGAATGATAATGCAATTTAGCATGTAATGCTTTTATTATAAAGGTGCATGTTTATGGTGAAAATGATCTTCCCAAAACTTGAATCTCACACGCTATTTATGTATGCCAGTTAGGCTCTACACCCTTTGTAAAGCTGATTAATTTGCTTAATTTTAAGAAGTTACTTGGCCACTTTAGTTGTGATACAAACCTTATTAAAACATTTAGATCTATGAGCCAGGCTACATTAGGTGTGTGACTATGATTTGAAAAAGTTGGGGAAAAAGGCATTGTTTCTTATGCTGGGAATCATTGATAATATATCATTCACAACTGATAGGCTAATATTGTCACGCATCAGACTATTCTTGATTTAATCTTGTCTTTACATATATTAAATAATATATGTGGGAAATTTGTTTTGATTTAGAATTGACCATTATCATGCACCTGTATCTAAACGGGTGGCGGGAACAAAATATATGCACTTAAATGGCAAATGGAGGTGTAACGGCTGTTGGTGGAAGAAGGTGAGGACCAAAGCGCAGCGTGGCACGTTTTCGTCATTTAATAAATAGAACTGAACACTAAATACAAAGTAACAAAAATAACAACCGAAACAGCTCCGTCAGGTGCAAAACACAAAACAGAAAGCAACTACCCACAAAACCCATGTGGGCAAGAGCTACCTAAGTATGGTTCTCAATCAGAGACAACGATAGACAGCTGTCCCTGATTGAGAACCATACCCGGTCAAAAACAAAGAAATACAAAAACATAGAAAAAGGAACATAGAATGCCCACCCTAGCCTAACAAAATAGAGAATAAAAGCCTCTCTATGGCCAGTGCGTGACAGGAGGACACTTTTCCCTGTGGTGTATTTTCATGCCAGCCAGGTAGCATGAATATAGTAGGCTTAGCCTATAGAAAGCTGATCCTCCTCTTTTTAGTAGAGGCCATCCTTCTGTTTTCTTGTGCAATTGCATAGCTTATTGAAATGTTGCACAACATGAGCTCATGGGCTCTCATGAAGTGTTTGATTAGATTTTCGAATACATTTGCATTGATGTCACAGTGATTAGAGACAATAGAGTGCTGAGTATCAGGCAGTTATCACATTTGGTAGGCTACTAATGACCATCAGCATCAGATCTTAAAGAAGCCTAATTACTGTGACTAAAAGGTCACATGGAATTTGACTGCATGATTCGTGACCGCCGGTGTGGTGGTAATACCATCACCACAAAAGCCCTAATCACAGCCATTTCAAACTCATCATCAAACTTTGATTATTTGAATCAGCTCTGTAGTGCTAGGGCAAAAAACAAAAGTGAGCCCAGGACCGAGTTTGGAAAACACTGTTGCAGGCTATGGGCTCTCCAACCATGTTCCAGAGGTCTTGAGCCTATAGGCTACGTTTGGAGTTATTTGGCCACTTCAGGTGTGATACAAACCGTAGCAAAACAAATAGGCTTATGGGCTAGGTTACATGATGACTATGATTTGAAAAAGTCACAAAAGAAATGCATGGGCTGTGTATCATCCACAAGTGATAATATTCTCACCATTCAGACTATTCTCAATTTGATCTTGTCTTTACCAGTACTTACTTGAGCCGGATCCTGCCGAACAGGTCGCTGCACCTCTCCGTTTTGGACTGTTTCGTTCCAGAATCTATTTGGCCGGATCCCGTACCTCACAATACATGAAAAATAATTTTCACTTTTTGCAATGTAAAAATTATAATAAAGCAAATCTAAGTTTATTCGAGTTGCCTCTCCAGTAGTCCTCCTGACACATAATGTGAAAATCAGTAAGTGAACAGCATGCAGACAAAACAGGTAATAGTTCAAATACAATCGCGGGAAAACACAGGTTGAAAAGCAATGACTCCTGCTGAAAAGAGAAGACTCTAATCCTTAAGCTGTAGGCTACCAACATTTTTGATCAAGTTCCAAATATTGTTTTAAGTAAAAGAAGAGCGAGATAGGCTTTTGCCACATACGCATCGGCCATCACCAGCGAGTGAGCTGCGCATCAATGGGTGAATCAGAGAGACTGGAAAGCATTTTTGAACACAACCTTTGCCTCTCCCGAGTCCGTACGGGAGTTGCAGCTATGAGACAATACTTTTTTAAAACCTCTTGCTTCTACCCCCTCCTTTTTCGAACATTCTGTTAAAAATCGCGCAACTTTTCAGCGTCCTGCTACTCATGCCAGGAATATAGTATATGCATATGATTAGTATGTGTGGATAGAAAACACTCTGAAGTTTCTAAAACTGGTTAAATCACGGCTGTGACTATAACAGATTGTGTGTTTCATTGAAAAACGCAAGAAAAACTGCTCTCTGAAAGCTAAAAATAATTTCCATAAGTCACTTCCATGGGTTGTTAAAAGGGGACAAAATTTAATATCGACCTGCATGCAATTCATACAAATTCCACACGATGTCGCCATTGTCGTCATTTTCAATTGAATTTTTTGTTGGAAAATCCAACTATCTGGCTTCCGTTTCTTCCAGTCTCCACCAGGATGCTGGGAATTTGGACATTGGCAGCCATTGATTTGCAGACGAGGAGCTATTGAATATACATCGCCCTGTAATCATTTTGATAGATTATAAACGTTTACTAATACCTAAAGTTGGATTACAAAAGGATTTCGAAGTGTTTTGTGAAAGTTTATCGTCGACTTTTTTAATTTTAAAAAATGACGCAGCGTTTAAAAACAATGTTTTTTTCTGAATGACACAGCTTCCATAGAAAGCTATTTTGGGTATATATGGACCGATTTAAACGAAAAAAAGACCCAATAGTGATGTTTATGGGGCATATAGGAATTGCCAAGAAAGAAGCTCGTCAAAGGTAAAGAATGTTTTATCTTTTATTTCTGCGTTTTGTGCTGCGTCGGATAAGCAGAGTCTTTGTTTACGTCGCATTCAGGCATTTTAAGGTGTTGCATGCTATCAGATAATAGCTTCTCACGCTTTCGCCGAAAAGCATTTTAAAAATCTGACTTGTTGGCTAGGTTCACAACGAGTGTAGCTTTAATTCAATACCCTGCTTGTGAATTTTGATCAAGGTTTGAGTTTTAACGAGTACATTTAGCATTTAGCGTAGCGCATTTGCATTTCCAGGTGCCTACTTGAGACATATGCGTCTCAAGTAGAATCAAGAAGTTTTAAGACAAGAATGTTTTAACAAAAAGTGAGCTCAAGAGGGGGGTGACCTGGGGAGCGGAATGCATGATTTAAAAAAAATCTCCTTTATAATGAAGCATTGCATGCATATCATCGCATTTGCATAATGGCATAGAACAGTAGAGTTAAGGCACTTACAGAAGTTACACACATGGGGAACATTTTTAGTAGCCTAGGATACCGGAAAAATGTGTCCTTATATAAACGCATTTCAAGCAAGTCATTTTAGATAACTGGAGACAGGCAAAGTCTTTTTTAATATCGCACAAATTATCGAAATGACAGGCTACTTCGACACTGACAAACTAAGAATCTGAGATCAATAAAAACGACCTTGTCTTGAATCCATCACCACAACACCCCTATGTTTGGCACCTACTACCATACCCCATTCAAAGGTACTTAAATATTTTGTCTTGCCCATTCTCCCTCTGAATGCCTCAGATGCACAATCCATGTCTCAATTGTCTCAAGGATTACAAATCATTCTTTAACCTGTCTCCTCCCCTTCATCTACACGGATTGAAATGAATTTAACGAGTGACATCAATAAGGGATCATAGCTTTCAGCTGGATACACCTGGTCAGTCTATGTCATGGAAAGAGTAGCTGTGTTCGAGATCTAAAGATGGCGCAGGAGGGTCTTATCGGCTCTTAACCAACCATGCTATTTTGTTTGTTTTTACGCGTTATTCATAACTTGTTTTGTACATAATGTTGCTGCTACCATCTCTTATGACCGAAAAGAGCTTCTGGACAGCAGAACTGGGATTACTCACCTCAAATTGGACCAGGGGTTATTCTTCAATGAGTCAGACGCGAGGGATATACAACAGACACCGACCAGGCCCAGATCCCTGTGATTCGCTGGAAAAGGAAACGTAGGTTTCGCGGAAAAAGATCAGGATGCCTTGTGAGGATCAGGCGACGAGTGGCTAATCTGCCCTTGCCTTTCGTTCTGCTAGCAAACGTTCAATCGCTGGAAAATAAATGGGACAAACTGAAAGCACGTATATCCTACCAACAGGACATTAAAAACGGTAATATCTTATGTTTCACAGAGTCATGGCTGAACGACGACATTAAGAACATACAGCTGGCGGGTTATACACTCTATTGGCAGGACAGAACAGCAGCCTCTGGTAAGACACGGGGTGAGGGCCTATGCATATACGCAAACAACAGCTGGTGCATGATATCTAAAGAAGTCAAGGTTTTGCTCGCCTGAGGTAGAGTATCTCACGATAAGCTATAGACCACACCATGTACCTAGAGTTTTCATCTCTATTTTTTTGTAGCTGTCTACATACCACCACAGACCGAGGCTGGCACTAAAACCGCACTCAATGAGCTGCATTCCGCCATAAGCAAACAGGAAAACACTCATCCAGAGGCGGCACTCCTAGGACTTTAATGCAGGGAAACTTAAATCAGTTTTACAACATCTCTATCAGCATGTTAAATGTGCAACCAGTGGGGGAAAAAATCGATACCACCTTTACTCCACACACAGAGACCTGTTCAAAGCTCTCCCTCACCCTCCATTTGGCAAATCTGACCATAACTCTGATTCCTGCTTGCAAGCTAAAATTAAAGCAAGAAGCCCAGTGACTCGGTTTATAAAAAAGTGGTGAGATGAAGTAGATGCTAAATTACAGGACTGTTTTAAAAGAAATCCTGCTATGCCCTCTGCCAAACCATCAAACAGGCAAAGCATCAATACAGGATTCAGTTTGAAAAGTACTACACCGGCTCTGACACTCGTTGGATGTGGCAGGGCGTGCAAACTATTACAGACTACAAAGGGAAGCACAGCAGAGAGCTGCTCAGTGAGAGCTGCTCAGTGACACTAGCCTACCAGACAAGCTAAATAACTTCTATGCTCACTTCGAGGCAAGTAACACTGAAACATGCTGTTCTGGACGACTGTGTGATCATGCTTTCCGCAGCCGATGTGAGTAAGACCTTTAAACAGGTCAACATTCACAAGGCCGCTGGGCCAGACAGATTACCAGGACGTGTACTCCGAGCATGCGCTGACCAACTGGCAAGTGTCTTTTTCAACCTCTCCCTGTCCGACTCTGTAATACCAACATGTTTCAAGCAGACCACCATAGTCCCTGTGACCAAAAACACTAAGGTAAACTGCCTACATGACTACCAACCAGTAGCACTCACGTATGTAGCCATGAAGCTTTGAAAGGCTAGTCATGGCTCACATCAACACCATTATCCCAGAAACTCTAGACCCACTCCAATTTGCATACCGCACCAACAGATCCACAGATAATGCAATCTCTGTTGCACTCCACACTGCCCTTTCCCCGCCTGGACAAAAGGAACACCTATGTGAGATTGCTGTTCATTGACTACAGCTCAGCGTTCAACACCATAGTGCCCTCGCAACTCATCACTAAGCTAAGGACCCTGAGACTAAACAGCTCCCTCTCCAACTGGATCCTGGACTTCCTGACGGGCCGCCCCCCAGGTGGTAAGGGTAGGTAATAACACATCCACCACGCTGATCCTCAACACGGGGGCCCCTCAGGGGTGCGTGCTCAGTCCCCTCCTGTACTCCCTGTTCACTCATGACTGCACGGCCAGGCAAGACTCCAACACCATCATTAAGTTTGCTGATGACACAACAGTGGTAGGCCTGATCACTGACAATGATGAGACCGACTATAGGGAGGATGTCAGAGACCTGGCCGTGTGGTGCAAGGACAACAACCTCTCCCTCTAAGCGATCAAGACAAAAGAGATGATTGTGTGGACTACAGGAAAAGGAGGACCCACATTCTCATCGACGGTGCTGTAGTGGAGCAGGTTGAGAGCTTCAAGTTCCTTGGCGTTCACATCACCAACAAACTAACATGGTCCAAGCACACCAAGACAGTTGTGAAGAGGGCACAACAAAACCTATTCCCCCTCAGGAGACTGAAAATATTTGGCATGGGTCCTCAGATCCTCAAAAGGTTTTACAGCTGCACCATCGGGAGCATCTGGTTGCATCACTGTCTGGTATGGAAACTGCTTGGTCTACCACCGCAAGTTACTTCAAAGGGTAGTACGTACAGGCCAGTACATCACCTGGGTCAAGCTTCCTGCCATCCAGGACCTCTATACCAGGCGGTAGGAAGGCCCTGAAAATTGTCAAAGACTCCAGCCACCCTAGTCACAGACTGTTCTCTCTGCTACCGCACGGCAAGCGGGACCGAAGCGCCAAGTCTAGGTCCAAGAGTATTCGTACACAGCTTAGGTGTTCTTAATGTTTTGTATAGTCAGTGTACATCTCCAGTTTGGCTTGTCTCTTCTGTTCCAGTTTGCCGCAGCACTGACAGATGTGTTGACATGACAACTGTGTGGGAGTTTTTAACAACTCTTCCCCCCCTTTTGCTCCATGCTGGCTGAAGACTTAGCTAGCCCGTAACTAGCTAACATCAGACACAGTTGAAAGGGAAAACCTATAAGTAGCTTTGCCATAAATAAATAGGGATAACCAGCAATTATATTTTCTGACACCCTACAGTCAAATTTTGGCACCAGTAGACTAGCTAGTTAGCTATGTAAACCACACCACTCTGCGAACATTTTTGCTGCAATGACGGTTACAAGGGGATTCTTATTTAAATTAGGTAAGAGATAAGACGTTACCATTGATGTATTCAAATGAGAGGCTTCATGTGATGTCACACTAAGCCCTTAATAATCCTGCCTCCTGAATTCAAGTTTTTGACATGGGGGAAGGGGTCAGTAACTTTATGATCAAACTTTATCAATGTACGAGCAACAGTAATTTTCTATACTTTGGTCATCCTACTTTTCTGATCTGGTTTCATCCAAATATCATCAAAAGTGCATTGCACTTTTATTGGTGTAATGCAGTGCTCTCCAAACCTATTCATGGAGAGCTAGCCTGTAGGCTTTTTGCTCCAGCCCCAGTTGTAATTAATCTGATTCAGTTTAAACTAGTTAGGGATAGGCGGGATGCAAATGTCTCAACTGGCCAATTGCCAGGGAAAATGCAGAGTGCTAGTTTCAAATAAAATACTATAAAATTCAAACTTTCATTAAATCACACGTGTAAGATACTCAATTAAAGCTACACTTGTTGTGAATCCAGCCAACATGTCAGATTTTCGGCGAAAGCATAAGAAGCTATTATCTGATGATAGCACCAGCAGTAAACAAAGAGGTTAGCGTATTTCAACCCTGCAGGCGCTACACAAAACGCTGAAATAAAATATAAAACATGCATTACCTTCGACGAGCTTCTTTTGTTGGCACTCCAATATGTCCCATTAACATCACAATTGGTCCTTTTGTTCGATTAATTCCGTCCATATATATCCAAAATGTCCATTTATAAAGCGCGTTTGATCCAGAAAAAACAGCTTACAAAAAACGCAACGTCACTACAAAATATTTCAAAAGTTGCCTATAAACTTTGCCAAAATATTTCAAACTACTTTTGTAATACAACTTTAGGTATTTTTAAACATTAATAATCGATCACATTGTAGACGGGTCTTTCTGTGTTCAATACAGGAATGAAAAAAAAACAGCGATACTTTTTACGTCTGGCGCAACTCTCAAAGGTGTACCCAGTTCCTAGTTGGCTGACTTCTTCATTGCACAAAGGAATAACCTCAATCAAATTCCAAAGACTGGTGACATTCAGTGGAAGTGGTAGGAACTGAAAACAAGTTCCTAAGAAATATCCCTGGGCAATGACATCTCAGGGAACAGAGAGAGAAAAAAATTAATTCTGAACAGTTAGTCCTCTGGGTTTTGCCTGCTACATAAGTTCTGTTATACTCATAGACATGATTCAAACAGTTTTAGAAACCTCAGAGTGTTTTATATCCAAATCTATGAATAATATGCATATCTTATATTATTGGCATGAGTAGCAGGAAGTTGAAATTGGGCACGCTATTTATCCAAAAGTGAAAATTCTGCCCCCTAGCCCCAAGAGGTTTTAACAACCAGCTGATTATTAGAATTGTTTGCGCTAGATTAGGGTTGGAGCAAAAACCAGGAATAGGTTTGGAGAGCTCTGGTGTAATGTGTATGTAGTATTTTCTTTTCCGTACCATCATAATAAATGAAATACTATTGTGATGACATCAAATTACCTGTTACGAAATAACGTCACTGAGGTGATCTGATTACATCATTGTTATCCACTAAAGCAAGGGTTCTTAAACTTTTTCAGCCTGGGACCCAAATGAGAAATTCTGTGTTTTCCTGGGACCCAAGCTTATAAAAACATGCAACTATAAGTAAATATCGGTACATTTCATTGCCCTTATGCTTAAGACAAATGCAATATAGGCAAAAACAAATAACAATTAAATGAAATACCAACATAAATATCAATTCATGTTTATTTGTCCTTGTTAATAACACATACATATCTGTCTAGGTTGAAACTGTTGCTGTTAAAATACAAGAAATGCTTTTCATTCTGAACTGGAATAAACTGATTGATCACATCTTACAGATGTATAACAGAAAACACAAACACACACACACTCCTAATGAGAGGTGTGTAGCTGGTTGAAGTTTTCAACAAGCAGGTCTATTCTGGGCTCAGTTTTTGACAGTGCAGCACCGAGGTCATACTCAGCACTGAGTCTGTTTCTGTACTTGTTTTTTAAGTACTCCAGAGTTGAGAACCCTGACTCGCAAATGTATGTGGTGCCAAACTGGATCAGAACATCTACTGCTTTCTCAGCCAGGAGTCAGCTTCCTGCTGTAGATGAGCAACCCAGAACTGTATGAGTGTGTTTGCCTCAAAAAGCATCTTGCTGCCATTGCTTGCTTGCAATGTCACTAACCTCCATCTCTGTCAGACAGTCCTAGGTCTGATGAGGACACTGCCTGAAAGAGATATCTCACCCATTTAAGTTTTTGAGATCTCTGTTGTTTAGGGAAGTACCGGTCAAAGTTCTGCTGAAGGCTGGCCATGTGATCTCAGCCATGTCCTTCTTCTCAGTTTCACACATGGGTGAATCGATCTCCTCAGTTCCCACAGCCTCTCCAGGACCCTCCCCCTGGAAACCACCTAACCTCACAATGAAAGAGCAGGTGCTCATGGTCTGCTCCCATCTCCTGAACAGCTTGCTTGAAGAGGTCTCTTCTGGATCAGATTCAACACCGTTACAACTCAGTCAAAAATGGCCCTTAGGTTAGGTTTAATGCTTTGCTGGCCAAAGACTATCTGTGCAGAATACAATGTGTCAGCTTCACGTTAGGCACCACTCTGCGGACATGCGTTATGAAGTCATGCATCTTGCACCATCAGTGCTAATCCAAACACAATTTCCCCTTGCTGTTGTTTGCATATGGTCACAGAAAATAAATTCCTCCTGGAATAAATTTGTCATCATCAAATAAGTATCTTGCACATACCATCAACTGCGGAATTCCAGCCACATCCACTGACTCATCTAATTGAAGAGATAATTTATTGTGCTGTTTCATCTTTTCTGTCACAGATGCTTGTATGTCAACTGACATATCTCATTATTTTGCCCACTGTGTCTTTGGAAAGTACGACTGAGTACACTTTTTTTGCTCCCTCTTTCTTCACCCAAGAGACACAGACATCCCTCAGGCATGGTTTGATGAGCTCCTCTCCTATATTGTGGGGCTTCTTTTTTCCCTTGGCAATATTCACACTCACCTGGTATGAAGCTTTGAGGATAGCTCTGTTCCCTTTGAATGCCCGTTAGCCACCTACAATGAACTATCATGCACAAAAATGTATTCAAAATATGTTGAATTGAATTTGACCTACTCTTGATTTATCTTATCAGCTGTGGCTGTGTGTTCTGGTCTACATCTGATGTGATGGGTTTAATAATTTTCTTCCAGTTCAGAATAAAAAATGATTTGTATTTTAACAGCAACAGTTCCAACCTAGACTTGTTTTGAACAATCATTTCTACAGTAAGATGTACAGGATGCCTGATAATTTTTCATCTTCATCTGTACTGTTACTGCTAGCTTGCGTTGGCTAACATTAGATAGCTAGCCATTAGCTGTGTACAAGGGGATTATTTGAAAGAGAAACTCACATCAAAGAGAGGAGGCACTAAAAGCGGAAATAGAGATAAATGAATCACTAACCTTTGATGATCTTCATCAGATGACACTCATAGGTCTTCATGTTACACAATACATGTATGTTTTGTTCGATAAAGTTCATATTTATATCCAAAAATCTCAGTTTACATTGGTGCATTATGTTCAGTAAAGTTTTGCTTCCAAAACATCCGGTGATTTTGCAGAGAGCCACATCAATTTACAGAAATACTCATAATAAACATTGATAAAAGGTACAAGTGTCATGCATGGATTTTTAGATAAACTTCTCCTTAATGCAACCGCTGTGTCAGATTTCAAAAAGACTTTACGGAAAAAGCACACCATGCAATAATCTGAGTACGGCGCTCAGACACAAAAACAAGCCATACAGATACCCGCCATGTTGTGGAGTCAACAGAGGTCAGAAATAGCATTATAAATATTCACTTACCTTTAATGGTCTTCATCAGAATGCACTCCCAGGAATCCCAGTTCCACAATACATTTTTGTTTTGTTCGATAAAGTTTATGTCCAAATACCTCCTTTTTGTTTGCGCGTTTAGTTCACAAATCAATATTCACGACGCGCAGGCCAGACGAAAAGTAAAAAGTTAAATTACAGTTTGTAGAATCATGTCAAATGATGTATATAATCAATCTTTTGGATGTTTTTAACGTAAATCTTCAATAATGCTTTAGAAATGCAACGGAACGCAGCTACCTCTCACGGGCGCTCGCCTGACTGAGCTCATGGCCTTCTACCAGATCTCTGGTTGAAACATCTCTCATTCTCTCCCCCTTCATCTAGCCTTAAGAAGTGCAATCGGACCAAATTTACACGGTATCTTGGATAGGCAAAGAGTTGAAAAACTAAAAACCTCAGATTTTCCACTTCCTGGTGGATTTTTTCTCATGTTTTTGCCTGCCATTTGAGTTATGTTATATGCACAGACATCATTCATACAGTGTTAGAAACTTCAGAGTGTTTTCTATCCAAATCTACTAATAATATGCATATCTTAGCTTCTGGGCCTGAGTAGCAGGCAGTTTACTCTGGGCACCTTATTCATCCAAGCTACTCAATACTGCCCCCCAGAAATAAGAAGTTAACTTCTTTGAGGAAAAGATCCTGATCATTAGAAAGCAAATCACGGACTCCTCTTTAAATCTGCGTATTCCTCCAAAGCTTAGTTGTCCTGAGTCTGCACAACTCCGCCAGGACTTACGATCAAGGGAGACACTCAAATGTTTTAGTACTATATCTCTTGATACAATGATGAAAATAATTATGGCCTCTAAACCTTCAAGCTGCAAACTGGACCCAATTCCAACTAAGCTACTGAAAGAGCTGCTTCCTGTGCTTGGCCCTCCTATGTTGACCATAAGAAACGGCTCTCTATCCACCGGATGTGTACCAAACTCACTAAAAGTGGCAGTGATAAATAAAGCCTCTCTTAAAAAAGCCAAGCCTTGACCTAGAAAATGTAAAAAACTAACGGCCTATAATCTCCCATTCCTCTCAAAAAAAATTGAAAAAGCTGTTGCGCAACTACCTTCCTGAAGACAAAAAATGTATACGAAACGCTTCAGTCTGGTTTTAGACCCCATCATAGCACTGAGATTGCACTTGTGAAGGTGGTAAATTACCTTTTAATGGTGTCAGACCGAGGCTCTGCATCTGCCCTCGTGCTCCGAGACCTTAGTGCTGCTTTTTATACCATCAATCACCACATTCTTTTGGAGAGATGGGAAACCCAAATTGGCCTACACAAACAATTTCTGGCCTGGTTCAGATCGGAAAGATATCCGTTTGTCTCTGTGTTCCTCAAGGTTCCGTTTTCGGACCACTATTGTTTTCACTATATATTTTTATCTCTTGGTGATGTCATTTGGAAACATAATTTTAACTTTCACTGCTTTGCAAATGACACACAGCTGTACATTTCAATGAAACATAGTGAAGCCCCAAAATTGCCCTCCCTGGAAGCATGTGTTTCAGACATAAGGAAGTGGATGGCTGCAAATGTTCTACTTTTAAACTCGGACAAAACAGAGATGCTAGTTCTAGGTCCCAAGAAATAAAGAAATCTTCTGTTGAATCTGACAATAAATCTTGATGGTTGTACAGTCGTCTCAAATAAAACTGTGAAGGACCTCAGCGTTACTCTGGACTCTTATCTCTCTTTTGACGAACATATCAAGACTGTTTCAAGGACAGCTTTTTTCCATCTACGTAACCTTGCAAAAATCTGAAACTTTCAGTCCAAAAATTATGCAAAAAATGTAATTCATGCTTTTGTCCCTTCTAGATTAGACTACTGCAATGCTCTACTTTCCGGGTACCCGGATAAAGCACAAAATAAACTTCAGTTAATGCAAAACAGGGCTGCTAGAATCTTGACTCGAACCAAAAAATTTAATCATATTACTCCAGTGCTAGCCTTTCTACACTGGCTTCCTGTTATGGCAAGGGCTGATTTCAATGTTTTACTGCTAACCTACAAAGCATTACATGGGCTTGCTCCTACCTATCTTTCTGATTTGGTCCTGCCGTACATACCTACATGTACGCTACGGTCACAAGACGCAGGCCTCCTAACTGTCCCTAGAATTTCTAAGCAAACAGCTGGAGGCTTTCTCCTATAGAGCTCCATTTTTATGGAACGGTTTGCCTACCCATGTGAGAGACGCAGACTCGGTCTCAACTTTTAAGTCTTTATTAAAGACTCATCTCTTTAGTAGATCCTATGATTGAGTGTAGTCTAGCCCAGGAGTGTGAAGGTGAACTGAAAGGCACTAGAGCTCCCCTCTCCCCGGCTCCCCTCTCTCCACTGGGATTCCTGTCTGGGTTGGAGCCCCCCCATTGTGTTGTGCCGTGGCGGAGATCTTTGTGGGCTATATTCGGCCATGTCTCAGGATGGTAAGTTGGTGGATGAAGATGTTCCTCTAGTGGTGTGGGGGCTGTGCTTTGGCAAAGTGGGTGGGGTTATACCCTGACTGTTTCACGGGCATCGTCGGACAGGGCCACAGTGTCTCCCGACCCCTCCTGTCTCAGCCTCCAGTATTTATGCTGCAGTATTTTATGTGTTGGGGGGCTAGGGTCAGTCTGTTATATCTGGAGTATTTCTCCTGTCTTATCCGGTGTCCTCTGTGAATGTAAGTATGCTCTCTCTAATTCTTTCCTTCTTTCTCTCGGAGGACCTGAGCCCTAGGACCATGCCTCAGGACTACCTGGCCTGATGACCCCTTGCTGTCCCCAGTCCACCTGGCCGTGCTGCTTCTCCAGTTTCAACTGTTCTGCCTGTGGCTATGCAACCCTGACCTGTTCGCCGTACGTGCTACCTGTCACAGACCTGCTGTTTTCAACTCTCTAGAAACAGCAGGAGCGAGATACTCAGCAGAGATACTCTGAATGATCGGCTATGAAAAGCCAACTGACATTTACTCCTGAGGTGCTGACCTGTTGCACCCTCGATAACCACTGTGATTATAATTATTTGACCCTGCTGGTCATCCATGAAAAATTTTACATCTTGTCCATGTTCTGATATAATCTCCACCCGGCACAGCCAGAAGAAGACTGGCCACCCCTCATAGCCTTGTTCCTCTCTAGGTTTCTTCCTAGGTTCTGGCCTTTCTAGGGAGTTTTCCTAGCCACCGTGCTTCTACACCTGCATTGCTTGCTGTTTGGGGTTTTAGGCTGGGTTTCTGTACAGCTCTTTGAGATATCAGCTGATGTACATTTGATTTGATTTGGTTTGATACAGTGCCTTCAGAAAGAATTCACAACCATTACATTTTTCACATTGTGTTGTGTTACAGCCTGAATTCAAACACATATCCAACACAAAACAACACATCACTGAGTACCACTCTTCATATTTTCAAGCATGATGGTGGCCACATCATGTTATGGGTATGCTTGTCATTGGCAAGGTCTAGGGAGTTTTTTTGTTTGTTTATAAATCTAAATGGAGTAGAGCTAAGCACAAGCAAAATCCTAGAGGAAAACCTGGTTCAGTCTGAGGGGTGTGAATACTTATATACTGTAAATACATATTTCACTGTCAATACATGTGCAAAAAAATTATAAAATCATGTTTTCACTTTGTCATTATGGGGTAGTGTGTAAATAGGTGAGCATTTAAAAAAATATTTAATACATTTTTAATTCATGCTATAACACAACAAAATGTAAATTAAGTCAAGGGGTATGCATACTTTCTGAAGGCACTGCATGTTCCTGCATTTCTAGGAAAGTTGGCTCAATGCATTGAGTGGTGGGTGACACCCACTTGATAATTTCATGTCCATTTCAGATTTTATATTTGTCATTTTGCTTTCTTTGTTGCCATCGTCTAACAAAAACAGAACATTAATTAATTTGAAGTGTGAAGATTTCAGGAATGAAAACAGACAGACGGGTCTAGGATAGAAAAGACAGTGTGCTTCCCCGTTTCCTCCAAATAGTGATAATTATAAAAAATATTCCATTGGAGTTGTATTTTATTTGCTAATTAAACCTCTTGTCCATTTCATTAGCAGATGTATTGCCCAGGCCCCTCCCCCTCTGCATCTTAACTAGCCGTGGGAGGAGGAGGACTGACGGGGGGCTGAGGTTACGTGCTGGAGCAGAGAGAGGTTCAGTTGGCTCATGTTAGCCAGCTGACTCTAGGGAAACTGTCTGGCTTCATCATGTCTTTCCTGAATCACATCATTACCAGCTGTCATGTAGCCTTTGATAAAGCATATGTCAGCAAAGAAAGTTTTTGAGAGTCCTCTATCTATGGGAATCTGTCTATTCATCTTTGTTGATGTGCTATTAAAAAAACACAAGGCAATAGTTTAATCACCATCTCCAATCATTAACTACTTTACACGTTACTCATTGTGTATTTATTCCTTGTGTTATAATTGTTTTTCTATAATTTTGTCTTTACATTGATGGGAAGGTCCTGTAAGTGAGCATTTCACTGTAAATCTACACCTGTTGTTTACGAAGCATGTGACACATGCAATTGGATTTGATTTTGACAATCCAGTTTCTTTCTCTCTCGCTCTGCCAAGTAGTGAAAATGAAGTTTTTCCCATGAGGGTAAAGAACAGGTGAACATTGCAACAGTGTAGTCGAACAGAGCTCTGGTCTGGGGAAATGACTGAGAGAATGCTTCATGCTTTGTAGCTATTGGGAATCAGAGTCAATTACAGGCTGTCCAATGACTGATTGGAGAGGCACTCCAGACATCCCGAGCACTAGACTGCTACGCACTAAAATGGAACAGAAACCATCCACAAGGAAATATACTTTTGGATGAGGTCAATGGTGTCCGTGAGCCAATTTTCAAGCACTTCTGCTAGTTACAAAACCCATCTGTTGAGTGCGACAACGCAATCAAATAAAATTGTCAAATACACATATTTTGCAGATGTTATTTCAGGTACAGCGAAATACTTATGTTTTTAGCTTCAACAGTAACTAACATTACACACTGAACAAAAATATAAACGCAATATGCAACAATTTCAAAGATTTTACTAATTTACAGTTCACATAAGGAAATCAGTCAACTGAAATTAATGCATTAGTCCCTTATCTATGGATTTCACATGACTGGAATACAGATATGGGTCTGTTGGTCACAGATACACTATTATATAAAAGTATGTGGACACCCCTTCAAATGAGTGGATTTGGCTATTTCAGCCACACCAGGTGCTGTCAAGTGTATACAATTCAGCACACAGCCATGCAATCTCCATAGCCAACATTGACAGTACCAGTGGTGTAAAGTACTTAAGTAAAAATACTTTAAAGAATACTCTTAAGTAGTTTTTTGGGGTACCTGTACTTTACATTACTATTTATATATTTTTTTACTTTTACTTTTACTCCACTACATTCCCTAAGAAAATAATGTACTTTTTACTCCTTTCATTTTCCCTGACACACAAAAGTACTCGTTACATTTAAAATGCTCAAGCAGGACAGAATTATGGCACCTATAAATATAACACTTTGTCATCCCTACTGCCTGTGATCTGGCGGACTCACGAAACACAACTACTGTGTTTGTAAATTATGTCTGAGTGTTGGAGTGTGCCCCTTTCTGTCCGTAATTTAAAATTATATGAAAATAGTGCCTTCTGGTTTGCTTAATATAAGGATGTATAGCATTTACTTTTACCCAAGTATGACAATGTAGTCGTTTTTCTACCACTGTACTTAAATACATTTAAAACCAGATACTTATAGACTTTTACTAAAGTAGTCTTTTATTGGGTAACTTTCACTTTTACTTGAGTCATTTTCTGTTAAGGTATCTTTACTTTTACTCAAATATGACAATTGAGTATATTTCCACCACTGGGCAGTACAATGGTCTTATTGAAGAGCTCATTGACTTTCAACGTGACACTGTGATAGGATGCCACCTTTCCAACAAGTCAGTTTGTCAAGTTTCTGCCCTGATAGTTTCCCGGTCAACTTTAAGTGCTGCTATTGTGAAGTGGAAATGTCTAGGAGCAACAACGGCTCAGCCGGGAAGTGGTAGGCCACACAAGTTAACGGAACGAGATAGCCGAGTGCTGAAGAGCATAGTGTGTAAAAATCATCTGTCCTTGGTTGCAACACTAACTACCGAGTTTCAAACTGCCTCTGGAAGCAAAGTTAGCACAATAACTGTTTGTCGGGAGCTTCATGAAATGGGTTTCCATGGCCGGGCAGCCGCACACAAGCTTAAGATCACCATGTGAAATGCCAAGAGTAGTCTGGAGTAGTGTAAAGCTTGCCGCAATTAGACCCTGGAGCAGTGGAAACGCGTGCTCTGGAGTGGGCCCCGTGCGGACCAGAATGTCTTGCTCCCAGACAGACTAAACAACGTTTCATTTAAACGTTTTGACCCTCGCAAGGCTGCAGGCCCAGACGGCATCCCCAGCCGCATCCTCAGAGCATGCGCAGACCAGCTGGCTGGTGTGTTTACGGACATATTTAATCATTTCTTATCACAGTCTGCAGTTCCCACATGCTTCAAGAGGGGCACCATTGTTCCTGTTCCCAAGAAAGATAAGGTAACTGAGCTAAACGACTACTGCCACGTAGCATTCACTTCCATCATCATGAAGTGCTTTGAGAGACGAGTCAAGGACCATATCACCTCCACCCTACCTGACAATCGCAACCACACTGCCCTAACCCATATGGACAAGAGGAATACCTATGTGATAATGCTGTTCATCGACTACAACTCAGCATTTAACACCATAGTACCCTCCAAACTCGTCATCAATCTCGAGACTCGGGGTCTCGACCTCGCCCTGTGCAACCGGGTACTGGACTTCTTGACGGGCAGCCCCCAGGTGGTGAGGGTAGGTAACAACATGATCCTACAACCGCTGATCCAACAACCGCTGATCCTCAACACTGGGGCCCCACAAGGGTGCGCTCTGAGCCCTGTCCTGTACTCCCTGTTCACCCACAACTGCGTGGCCATGCACGCCTCCAACTCAATCATCAAGTTTGCAGATGACACTACAGTGGTAGGCTTGATTACCAACAACGACGAGACGGCCTACAGGGAGGAGGTGAGGGCCCTCGGAGTGTGGTGTCAGGAAAATAACCTCTCACTCAACGTCAACAAAACAAAGGAGATGATCGTGGACTTCAGGAAACAGCAGAGGGAGCACCCTCTATCCACATCGACGGGACAGTAGTGGAGAGGGTAGTAAGTTTTAAGTTCCTCGGCGTACACATCACGGACAAACTGAATTGGTCCACCCACACAGACAGCGTGGTGAAGAAGGCGCAGCAGCGCCTCTTCAACCTCAGGAGGCTGAAGAAATTCGGCCATTTGGTGACATGGGTCACCAAAAGCACTCACAAACCTTTGCAGATGCACAATCGAGAGCATCCTGTCGGGCTGTATCACCGCCTGGTATGGCAACTGCTCCGCCCACAACCGTAAGGCTCTCTAGAGGGTAGTGAGGTCTGCACAACGCATCACTGGGGGCAAACTACTTGCCCTCCAGGACACCTACACCACCCGATGCCACTGGAAGGCCATAAAGATCATCAAGGACAACAACCCCCCAAGCCGCTGCCTGTTCACCCCGCTATCATCCAGAAGGCGAGGTCAGTACAGGTGCATCAAAGCAGGGACCGAGAGACTTAAAAACAGCTTCTATCTCTAGGTCATCAGACTATTAAACAGCCACTACTAACATTGAGTGGCTGCTGCCAACATACTGGGCGGCAGGGTAGCCTAGTGGTTAGAGCGTTGGACTAGTAACCGAAAGGTTGCAAGTTCATATCCCCAAGCTGACAAGGTACAAATCTGTTGTTCTGCCCCTGAACAGGCAGTTAACCCACTGTTCCTAGGCCGTCATTGAAAATAAGAATTTGTTCTTAACTTACTTGCCTAGTTAAATAAAGGTAAAATTTAAAAAAACTCCAGCCACTTTAATAATGGAAAAATTGATGTAAAAATGTATCACTAGCCACTTAATATAATGTTTACATGTTTACATACCCTACATTAGTCTTGCCATCTTCATGTAATACATGTATCACTAGCCACTTTAAACAATGCCACTTTATATGTTTACATACATTACTGATCTCATTACTGATACAGTGGGGAGAACAAGTATTTGATACACTGCCAATTTTGCAGGTTTCCCTACTTACAAAACATGTAGAGGTCTGTAATTTGTATCATAGGTACACTTCAACTGTGAGAGACGGAATCTAAAACAAAAATCCAGAAAATCACATTGCATGATTTTTAAGTAATTCATTTGCATTTTATTGCATGACATAAGTATTTGATACATCAGAAAAGCAGAACTTAATATTTGGTACATGAACCCTTGTTTGCAATTACAGAGATCATATGTTTCCTGTAGTTCTTGACCCGGTTTGCACACACTGCAGCAGGGATTTTGGCCCACTCCTCCATACAGACCTTCTCCAGATCCTTCAGGTTTCGGGGCTGTCGCTGGGCAATACGGACTTTCAGCTCGCTCCAAAGATTTTCTATTGGGTTCAGGTCTGGAGACTGGCTAGGCCACTCCAGGACCCTGAGATGCTTCTTACGGAGCCCCTCGTTAGTTACCCTGGCTGTGTGTTTCAGGTTGTTGTCATGCTGGAAGACCCAGCCACGACCCATCTTCAATGCTCTTAATGAGGGAAGGAGGTTGTTGGCCAAGATCTCGCGATACATGGCCCCATCCATCCCCCCTCAATACGGTGCAGTCGTCCTGTCCCCTTTGCAGAAAAGCATCCCCAAAGAATGATGTTTCCACCTCCATGCTTCACGGTTGGGATTGTGTTCTTGGGGTTGTACTCATCCTTCTTCTTCCTCCAAACATGGCGAGTGGAGTTTAGACCAAAAAGCTATATTTTTGTCTCATCAGACCACATGACCTTTTCCCATTCCTCCTCTGGATCATCTGGATGGTCATTGACAAACTTCAGACAGGCCTGGACATGCGCTAGCTTGAGCAGGCGGACCTTGCGTGCGCTGCAGGATTTTAATCCATGACGGCGTAGTGTATTACTAATGGTTTTCTTTGAGACTGTGGTCCCAGCTCTCTTCAGGTCATTCAGGTCAGTTGTCTGCTGCCCATGACTGGAACGAATTGCAAAAATCTCTGAAGCTGGAGACTCACATCTCCTTCACTAGCTTTAAGCACCAGCTGTCAGAGCAGTTTACAGATCACTGCACCTGTACTTAGCCTATCTGTAAACAGCCCATCTATCTACCTACCTCATCCCCATACTGGTACTTATTTATTTTGATCCTTTGCACCCCAGTATCTCTACCTGCACATTCATCTTCTGCCGATCTACCATTCCAGTGTTTAACTGCTATATTGAAATTACTTCGCCACCATGGCCTATTTATTTCCTTAACTTACCTCATTTGCACTCACTGTATATATACTTTTTGTTTTCTTTTGTTCTACTGTATTATTGACTCTATGTTTTGTTTATTCCATGTGTAACTCTGTGTTGTTGTATGTGTCGAATTGCTACGCTTTATCTTGGCCAGGTCGCAGTTGCAAATGAGAACTTGTTCTCAACTAGCCTACCTGGTTAAATAAAGGTGTTCTCAACTAGCCTACCTGGTTAAATAAAGGTGAAATAAAAAATATTTAAAAAATTGACCAGGTCCTGCCGTGTAGTTCTGGGCTGATCCCTCACCTTCCTCATGATCATTGATGCCCCACGAGGTGAGATCTTGCATGGAGCCCCAGACCGAGGGTGATTGACCGTCATCTTGAATTTCTTTCATTTTCTAATATCACATCAAATGTATTTATATAGCCCTTCAGCTGATATCTCAAACTGCTGTACAGAAACCCAGCCTAAAACCCCAAACAGCAAGCAATGCAGGTGTAGAAGCACGGTGGCTAGGAAAAACTCCCTAGAAAGGCCAAAACCTAGGAAGAAACCTAGAGAGGAACCAGGCTATGTGGGGTGGCCAGTCTTCTTCTGGCTGTGCTGGGTGGAGATTATAACAGAACATGGCCAAGATGTTCAAATGTTCATAAATGACCAGCATGGTCAAATAATAATAATCACAGGCAGAACAGTTGAAACTGGAGCAGCAGCACGGCCAGGTTGACTGGGGACAGCAAGGAGTCATCATGCCAGGTAGTCCTGAGGCATGGTCCTAGGGCTCAGGTCCTCCGAGAGAGAGAAAGAAAGAGAGAAAGAGAGAATTAGAGAGAGCATACCTAAATTCACACAGGACACCGGATAGGACAGGAGAAGTACTGAAAATATAACAAACTGACCCTAGCCCCCCGACACATAAACTACTGCAGCATAAATACTGGAGGCTGAGACAGAAGGGGTCAGGAGACACTGTGGCCCAATCCGATGACACCCCCGGACAGGGCCAAACAGGAAGGATATAACCCCTCACACTTTGACAAAGTACAGCCCCCACACCACTAGAGGGATATCTTCAACCACCAACTTACCATCCTGAGACAAGGCTGAGTATAGCCCACAGAGATCTCCGCCACGGCACAACCCAAGGGGGGGCGCCAACCCAGACAGGAAGATCAAATCAGTGACTCAACCCACTCAAGTGACACACCCCTCCTAGGGACGGTATGAAAGAGCCCTAGTAAGCCAGTGACTCAGCCCCTGTAATAGGGTTAGAGGCAGAGAATCCCAGTGGAAAGAGGGGAACCGGCCAGGCAGAGACAGCAAGGGCGGTTCGTTGCTCCAGAGCCTTTCCGTTCACCTTCACACTCCCGGGCCAGACTACACTCAATCATATGACCCACTGAAGAGATGAGTCTTCAGTAAAGACTTTGCGAGTTTGCGTCTCTCACATGGGTAGGCAGACCATTCCATAAAAATGGAGCTCTATAGGAGAAAGCCCTGCCTCCAGCTGTTTGCTTAGAAATTCTAGGGACAATTAGGAGGCCTGCGTCTTGTGACCGTAGCGTACGTGTAGGTATGTACGGCAGGACCAAATCAGAGAGATAGGTAGGAGCAAGCCCATGTAATGCATTGTAGGTTAGCAGTAAAACCTTGAAATCAGCCCTTGCCTTGACAGGAAGCCAAATCAAATCAAATTTATTTATATAGCCCTTCGTACATCAGCTGATATCTCAAAGTGCTGTACAGAAACCCAGCCTAAAATCCCAAACAGCAAGCAATGCAGGTGTAGAAACTGAAACTGGAGCAGCAGCACGGTCAGGTGGACTGGGGACAGGAAGGAGTCATCATGTCAGGTAGTCCTGGGGCATGGTCCTAGGGCTCAGGTCAGGCAGAACAGTTTAAACAGTGGCCAACAGTTGTTGCGCCAACAGTTGTTGCCTTCTCACCAAGCTGCTTGCCTATTGTCCTGTAGCCCATCCCAGCCTTGTGCAGGTCTACAATTTTATCCCTGATGTCCTTACACAGCTCTCTGGTCTTGGCCATTGTGGAGAGGTTGGAGTCTGTTTGATTGAGTGTGTGGACAGGTGTCTTTTATACAGGTATCGAGTTCAAACAGGTGCAGTTAATACAGGTAATGAGTGGAGAACAGGAGGGCTTCTTAAGAAAAACTAACAGGTCTGTGAGAGCCGGAATTCTTACTGCCAAGGCCCTCATTCTTACTGCCAAGGCCCTCATCTCCTCCCTGTAGGCTGTCTCGTCATTGTTGGTAATCACTGTTGTGTAGTCAGCAAACTTAATGATTGAGTTACCACAATCACACAATGAAACATACACCTCCATTGTTCTTTTTCCTGGAGAGTTCTTTCTTCCTGTCCGTGCAATGGACAGAGTACCCCAGTGGTGGACTGGGACAGTACATCCGGAGAAAGATGTGATTCCGTAAAACAGAATGTGACAGTCCCTGATGTCTCTCTGGAATGAAATCTTCGCCCTGAGCTTGTCTACTGTATTGTCCAGGGACTGAATGATAGCTGGTAACATACTCTGAAGCGTTGGATGGTATGCACACCTCCTGGGTCTGACTAGG
This sequence comes from Oncorhynchus clarkii lewisi, assembly GCF_045791955.1. Lineage (NCBI taxonomy): Eukaryota > Metazoa > Chordata > Actinopteri > Salmoniformes > Salmonidae > Oncorhynchus > Oncorhynchus clarkii. The sequence goes on from NC_092153.1 coordinate 59,152,513, forward strand.
AGCCCAGACCTTATTCCTCTTCTCTGTCAACGGTGTCTCGGAGCAGCCGCCGGGATGATTAGAATTACATTTTGGGAGTTACAAACAAAGGATCAAATTATACTGTATCTGAATATCTAAACAATATGGAGACAAACAAGCTTGATGTGTTGTATGCAGTCACAGTGAAGTTCTGTCCAATAGCTCCAACCCAAACGCAACTGTTGGTAAAGTTCAAAACCAGTGTAAATGAGGAAAGAATAAGGTTTAGCAATATCGACTTCCATTAACAGGATATAAATCATGTTCAGAAATCTCAATCGGGGTAATAGCAGACAAAAAACAACCAATCATGTGTGTATGTTTGTGATATTAAATTCACAGTACTAGTCTATTTGGCAGTGATTGGCACTATGTCTGACAATTCCTCATTAATTTATTCTGCTGTTATTAGGGTTGCCAAATGAGGGTTTAGCTCTGGTAACTTTCAAAGTTTACCAGTAAACTACACACATTTTTGTAACTTTAAAGTTAGTGGTCTTTTTGGGTACTTCAGATTATCACAAGTGTCTGTAATTATCTCTGGCCCTGTGTGGCATTATTACATGTGAAATATATAAAATAATAAAATAAGATGTCTTTGATATAAATGTTTTGGTGCAAAACTGGTGGCATTTGTGAAAAATGTTAATAGCTGAAAGAGTTGCAAATGCCACTGTTGATTGGATATATTTTTTTATTAATTAGGATATTTTCTCTTGAACCATATGGTCTATCAACTAGAAACGAATGGACAATATGTAGATACCAGGCATGGATAGTATAATATTATTATATCACACATTCAATAGTCAGTCCTCTGGATATTGTAACAGAGAGACACAGTTTGGCCCCTTAGAGAATGGCTGACAAGTCCTTGGCCATTGTCCTTTGTGCGTCCTTGTGTTCCTGGACCATTTGCAATGCAGCTCCAGGTGACAGAGAGCACATAAATTAGGGCCAAGCCTGCATTACCATAAATTGCCATAGATTACTTGTTAATTACCAAAATTACTTAAAGTTCTAGGAAACGTTGGTAAATTACCGTTAGCTTTGTAAGCCTAGCTGTCATGTTACATAGAAACGTACATGAAACATATTGTACATCCAATCTATTTTCTATTAAGAGTTCCTCAGAGAATTTTGACCCAGTCCAAGTTGGACCACCCCCCCGCCACCGAGGTCATCGCTCAGTGTCGCCAACACTTGTTTGTCACACTCTGCACCCTCCACCCCTTTCCCCCCAGTCTGAAGGGCAATGATGAATATGGTCACGTTCAGAGCTCCTAGGAGATTTGCTGGTGGCACACAATGTGGCATCCTTCCCCTCTGACACACATACACACACACACATACACACACACACAGGTCTGCAGGGGAATGGACGGCTACAGGTGTTGTTAAGCGTACGTCTCCATTGATGCAGCACTGATTAGCCACCCATAATGACTCTGACCTTTCCAGCGAAACTCCTTACAGACTAAACATGACGCACAAACACCTCTACCACACTGATAATTAAAATGAGGTACAGAGACAAGAACAGTCCAATTCAACAGCAACAAAACAAATGCTCAGAGCCATAGGCATAGACACTATGTGTCACGCCCTGACCGTAGATTGCTTTGTATGTTTCTATTTTTTGTTTGGTCAGTGTGATGTGGGTGGGCATTCTATGTTTGTATGTCTAGATTTTGTATTTCTATGTTAAAGCCGGGTGTGGTTCTCAATCGTTGTCTCTGATTGAGAACCATACTTAGGTAGCCTGTTTTCCCACTGTTAGTTGTGGGTGGTTATTTTTTTCTGTTTAGTGTTTGTTGCACCTGCCAGAACTGTTTCGGCTATTTTGTTATTTTGTATTCAGTAAGAATAAATAATATGAACATGTACCACACTGCACCTTGGTCTTCACCTTCTTCCTCTGAATGCCGTTACACAGACACCAGCTCTGTGCTCCCAACAAAGAGTTTACTGCAGGGATCCATTTCCATATTGCTATCAGCACTATTATGTTGCTATCAGCACTATTATGTTGCTGCAGTCATCCAGCACTGCCTACAGTAACTTCAAATCAAATGTTATTGGTCAGATACACATATTTAGCAGATGTTATTGTGGGTGTAGCAAAATGCTTGTGTTCCTAGCTCCAACAGCGCAGTAGTATCTAACAGTGCAGTAGCATCTAAAAAACGGTTCACAACAATACATACAAATCTAAAAGTAAAAGAATGGAATTAAGAAATATATAAATATTCGATGGAGCAATGTCAAAGTGGCAATGACTAAAATACAGTAGAATATAATACAGTATATAAATATGATATGAGTAAAGCAGTATGTAAACATTATTTAACCATTATTAAAGTGGCCAGTGATTCCAAATCTATGTATATAGGGCAGCAACCTCTTAAAGCGCAGGGTTGCGTAACCGGCTGGAAGCCGGCTAGTGATGGCCATCAGCTTTGATGCCCCAGCTTTGATGCACCTGTACTGACCACGCCTTCTGCATGATAGCAGGGTGAACAGGCCATGGCTTGGGGTGGTTAATGTCCTTAATGATTTTTTTGGCCTTCCTGTGACATCGTGTGCTGTAGGTGTCACAGGAAGGTATTTTGCCCCCGGTGATGCGTTGGGGAGAACGCACCACCTTCCGGAGAGCCCTGCAGTTGCAAACGGTGCTGTTGATTGTACAAGGTGGTGATACAGCCCGACAGGATGCCTTCAATTGTGCATCTGTAAAAGTTTGTGAGGGTTGTAGGGTACAAGCCAAATGTCTTCAGCCTCCTGAGGTTGAAGAGGCTCTGTTGCGCCTTCTTCACCACATAGTCTGTGTGGGTGGACCATTTCAGATCGTCAGCGATGAGTATGCCAGGGAACTTGAAGCTTTCCACCTTCTCCACTGCGGTCCCGTCAATGTGGATATGGGTGTGCTCCCTCTGCTGTTTCCTGAAGTAATTAATCAGCTCCTTTGTTTTGTTGACGTTGAGTGAGAGGTTATTTTCCTTGCACCACTCTCCCAGGGCCCTCACCTCCTCCCCTGTAGGCTGTCTCGTCATTGTTGGTAATATAGGCCTACTATTGTCTTGTCGTCGGCAAACTTGATGATTGAGTTGGAGGCGTGAATGTCCCCGCAGTCATGGGTGAACAGGAGGAGGCTGAGCACGCATCCATGTGGGGCCCCTGTGTTGTTTCATATGTTTACCCCTGGGGGGCCTCCCATCAGGAAGTCCAGGACCCAGTCGCACAGGGTGGGTTTCAGACCCTGGGCCCCGAGCTTAATGATGAGCTTAGAGGGTACTATGGTCTTGAATGCTGAGCTATAGTCAATGAACAGCATTCTTAGATAGGTATTCCTCAGATGAGATAGGGCAGTGTGCAGTGCGATGGCGATTGCATTGTATGTGGATCTACCGGGGCGGTAAGCAAATTGTAGTGGGAGTAGGGTTTCAGGTAAGGTAGAGGTGACATGATCCTAAACTAGCCTCTCAAAGCAATTCATGATGACAGAAGTGAGTGCTATGGGGTGATAGTCATTTAGTGCAGTTACCTTTGCTTTCTTGGGTACAGGAACAATTGTGGACATCTTGAAGCAAGTGGGGACAGCAGACTGGGACAGGGAGAGATTGAATATGTCCGTGAACACTCCAGCCAGCTGGTCTGTGCATGCTCTGAGGATGCGGCTAGGGATGCCGTCTGGACCGGCAGCCTTGCGAGGCTGCGAGGCTGTGACTTTTACAGATGCACTTGAGTTTCTGTACTAATCACGAGTGGTTAATCATGAAACATACACCACATCCTTTCTTCTTCCCAGAGAGTTTGAGTTTATTTTTACAGGGACAGTGCACATTAATCAACGTTTCAGTAAAAGTGACGGTTTTAGCCAGCCGGATCATATTCAACCGCAGTCCCTGGGCAGGTTATTAAAAACAATTACAATATAGACAATAGCAACATAGGACAAGCAAGACATAGCATACCTACAGAGCAACATAGGACAAGCAAGACGTAGCATTCAGACATAGCAACATAGAACAAAAATCAGCAAGACAAAATTCATAAAAGCAACAAAGTGTTTCCACACCTCACAAGCTACAGACAACAGACAACATGGAAAGCGGCAACACACAGCTAGGGACCATGTTCACAAATCTGACTGACCTTTAGCCATGTCTTCAAGCATTTTTTGAAAGTGTGATATATGGTGCAGTTATGTGTGTCTGATGGCAGTGTATTCCAGACATGGGAAGCTCTCACAGAGAAAACAGATTTACTGAAGGTGCTTTTCCTTAAGGGAACTATACAGTCACCTCTCATGGCAGACCTTGTGGATCTGCTGCCATATGTTTGGCTTTTCTGTTTAACAAAAATACTGAGTGGAGGGCCATATAGGATCTTGAATACAAGACATGCGTCGGTGTATTGTACAAGATTTTCCCAACTCAGGAGCTCATGCTTTCTGAGGATGTAACAGTGATGATGGCTATTGGGCTTCCTATCAAGCACTTTGAGAGCCTGTTTGTAGACAGACTGAATAGGTCTTAATGTTGTACAGCAAGCTTGGGCCCAACTAGTCAAGCAGTATGTTATGTGGGGGAGTATCATAGATTTGAAGTACAGTTTTGCTACCTCTGTAGTCAAACAATTTCGTATAAATCGGAAATTAGCTAGGTTGAATTTGGTTATTTGAATCACCTTTTGCACATGCTTTTTAAAAGAGAGGTTGGAATCAAGTATGATGCCAAGGTACTTAAAATCAGATACCACCTGGAGCTTCTCCCCTGACACATAGACATCTGGCTCAGGAGCATCTGTTGCCCTCTTTGTGAAGAACATGCAAACAGTTTTTTTCACATTGAGATGCAAACACGAGTCACTGAGCCACTTTGTAACCTGGACCATTACAGTAGTGAGTTCTTGTGCAGCTTGTTGTTTGCTCTTTGCATGCACATATATCACTGTATCATCTGCATACATTTGAACTTCAGACCCAGTACAGACAGAAGGCAGATCGTTAATGTACAGGCTGAACAGGAGGGGCCCCAGTATTGACCCTTGGGGCACGCCCACATCATAGCTAAGAGTGGGCGACAGCTCATTGCTCACTCTGGCACACTGAGTTCTGCCTTCAAGGTATGATTTCATCCATCTCAAGGCATCAGGGGAAAAGTTGAACTTGGACAATTTTGTGACGAGAATCTCATGGTTAACAGTATCGAAAGCCTTCCTTAGGTCCAGAAACACAGCCCCAATGCCCCCTTTGTCCATCTTGGACTCCACATTTTCCAGAAGAAAGCAGTTGGCCGTTTCAGTGGAGTGTTTAGCTCGGAATCAAAACTGCATGGAGTGTAATGTGAAGGGGCTGTTGTTGAGGTGGGAAATCAGTTGTTCTGCTACACACCTTTCAACAACCTTTGACACCACAGGTAGTATACTAATGGGCCTGTAGTTACTCACGTCAGCAGGGTCGCCTGATTTAAAGATGGCCGTTATTATGGCCGACTTCCATACCCTTGGAAACACCCCGAGACCAATAGATGTGTTGGTGACCTTAGTAATGGGGCCAATGAGTGACTCTTTGTAGTTTTTAAGAAAGGTAGAGTCCAGCCCAAACACATCTTTGGCTTTAGAGTTCTTTAGTGAGCTAATCACCCTGTTCACCTTTGACTCAGAAACCTCCCTTATGATGAAGACAGGATGAGCCTTTGTTCTCTCTCTTACATCTGGGCTTCATAAGAGAAGGTCACGATTAGCTTGTGGGTTATCTTTCATTTATTTGGCGTGGGCTACGGCCAAACAGTAGCCTGTGTAAAGTTGGTTTAATAAACCGTCAATTTGTAAACTCAATCCTCTGTCTGGACAATTGTTCCTTTATGATCTAGTCAGTTCATTACATTATGATCAGATAGCCTAGTAAAAATATTGAATGATTTAGTCACTCTCTCTGGTTTATTACTGAACACCAAATCAATCTGTGTTTTAGAGCAACAAGACACCCTGGTTGAGGACAAAGGTATTAGTGATCTGTGTAAGGACAAAGGTATTAGTGATCTGTGTAAGGACAAAGGTATTAGTGATCTGTGTAAGGACAAAGGTATTAGTGATCTGTGTAAGGACAAAGGTATTAGTGATCTGTGTAAGGACAAAGGTATTAGTGATCTGTGTAAGGACAAAGGTATTAGTGATCCGTTTGAGGGTTTTCCTACAAAACTTGTCTTCATAATTCATGTTAAAATCTCCCATTAAGATTACCTTTCCCAAAGTCACATTCCCTAAGCATGTCATTAAACTGATCAAAAAACACACTTTTGGTGGAAGGTGGCCTATACATTCCAATAAAGATAAAGACATTTGGGGAGACAGTGTAACGTTCAGGCCGATACATTCTAGTTCATTATCACATGACCACTCAATTTGTTTACATCGGATATGTTCTTTAATGTAAATCATCACACCCCCTCCTCTTCCTTCAATCCTGTCTCTCCTGAAAACATTGTAGCCAGGCACAATCAAAGCAGCATATGGAGAGTTTTTATGGAGCCATGTCTCTGAGAGGCAGAGGAAGTCAAGGTTGGAGCCTGTGAGTAGATGTTGAATTTGATCACTATTTGGAATGACACTATGAATGTTCAAGTGCCCCCCTAGTAGTCTCTTGGGCTTAGCTCGTGGGTCCTAGATGACTCGAGAGTGATTGACACATTGAAAAAAGTTAAATTTTCAGTGTTTTCTGACGGCTGGGTTTAGGCCGTTTTGTTTAGTTTTGATATGGGGCAGTTCGGTAGCGCAATTAACAATCCCTCCCGTCTGCACTGGATGCAGGGAACTAATTAAAACAACTTGGGTACCAGAAGCAGAGTCAGGGATCGCATATAGCGACTTGGGTATGTTTGAAGAGTCAAAATCTATCCTGGAGCCGGGTCAGTTGAGAGAAACCATGGGACCATAGCACTCACCCACTTCCACAGCGGCGACGATCAGTGGACAGGCCATCCACCTCTTTCCACTCCGGTGCGTATCGCTGGCTCGGTGATGTTGGGCCCAGGATTGAGTTGCACATCCCTGGAGAGCAGGAGGGTAGTGAACAGGTAGTTTAACAGTTTCCGATAAATGTTGGACTTGTGTTTGTTACGCCTAAGCGGTTCAGGGGAATAGGGAGCGAGATAGACTTGGCCATCATTCAGAACATTATGGTACGCTGTGTACTGTCCGCTCCCGTGGAACGGTGAACCAATGTGTTTGGTGTTGATATTCTCAGGCAGTAGATTTGTGTCATCCCAGCAAGGAAGCACTGAGATTATCAGTAGAGCAGCTACATAGCTGACAATCATGGCAGAGTACTGGAGATAAAACACATAATTGCGCTTTAACTCTTTGCATGAATTACTTAGCTGGGGTCGGCGTACACCTGATGGTTTAGATAAAATTACAGCATTCGAATGAGAAGCGGCACCTGCCGCACCACCCTGTCTTCCGTCCGCCATCTTGAATAAAGAGAGTTCTTTATTCTTGTCTGCGCGATGTACTAAGAACCCAGATGGCTGTACGGATGGGGACAGTACATCCCTGGGGCACAGGTTAGTCGAGGTAATTGAGGTAATATGTGCATCTACAGTTGAAGTCGGAAGTTGACAAAGTATTAGCATGTGTTGTATTTTGAAGCTACCCTTGCCTTAAGACTCCCAAGTGGCACAGCGTCTCAGTGCTAGAGGCGTCACTACAGACACCCATCTTCAAATCCAGACTGCGTTTCTATCAAAGTTCCTAATTACGTTATAATAGTTTCTGTGTGTCGTGTTATACCGTTTCTACTGTAGCTCACTGTGTGTATGGAGCATAATATATTTGTGTATATTCCTTATAACCGCGGACACGCGAGGTAATGTTACTCATGTTACTCACCTTTTATGGTGTTATATTCAATCGTGCTTATGTAGCTAGTTACATTCTTCTATTAGCTCTGTAAAACAGAAGTATTGGCATGTTGTATTTTGACACTACCCTGGAAAAATATCTTATTCTACTTGGTCGTTTTCTGAGTGCATTCCACAAAGCTGTTTATCATGTCAGCCTTATCCACTGCCCCCATTTTGAGGTTATAGTCAAGCACACAGTCTGGTTTGATGTTTCTCTGTCTGTTTGTTTCTCTCTCCCGTCAGGTGGTCCACCTTCCCTGTGGCCGACATGGTTGCTGTATGGACATTGGAGAGGACATGGACGTCTCGTTTGTCATGGCACTTTACTGCCAGCTGTTAACATTTCTTATTTTGTATAACAGGTCAATTAGGATGGAAGTAGCGTTGTTGATGAAATGCAGCAGAACTAGAAAGCAGTCTTGGGAAAAGAGGGTGGCAAAGAAGGGAGTTGGAAACAGGATCTCTGCTCCAGTACTCTCTTAGGGAGTTCTTCTTTACTGTCACCAGGAATGTATACATTTCACTAATTGTGGTTGTCCCCCCACTCCTGGCTCTCTCTTATCCTGTAGCTCCAAGACATAGCAATTGGTCTCTCCTGTGTCTTCCACCAGCTCCTCTGTCAGAAACAATTTGAAGCACTCTCCCTCAGATGTAAATGGCAAGGGGTGTTGCACTCCAGACTGGGATTCATCAACACAAACAGCAGGGCCAGGAGGGGTGAAATGGTTGGCAGCCTTCCAGCTACCACAGAACTCCTGTACTTCATCCACTGTCAGTCTGCCTCCATCACCACCAGCATCTTCAAAGGGAACTGGGACTTTGTCAGTGGACAAGGGGTCCTCTGTCACTGTCAGAATCTGATTCCTGACTTTCAGACTCATTGTCAGAATTTTTTTTACATCTCCAGAAATTCTGCATTTCTGAGTTGTTGTCATGCCCCGACCTTAGATATCTGTTTTTCTATATATTTTGGATAGGTTAGGGTGTGACTAGGGTGGGTACTCTAGTTTTTGTATGTCTAGGGTTTTTGTATGTCTAGGATTTTTTGTATGTCTATGTTGGCCTGATATGGTTCCCAATCAGAAACAGTTGTTTATCGTTGTCTCTGATTGGGGATCATATTTTGGTAGCCATTTTCCTAATTTGTGTTGTGGGATCTTGTCTATGTATAGTTGCCTTAGTGCACATCAGTAGCTGCACGTTTCGTTTGGTTGTTTTGTTCAGTGAGTTTCGATTTATTAAAATTATGTGCAACTCTACTCACGCTGCGCCTTGGTCCGATCCTTACGACGAACGTGACAGTTGTCTCCTTTTGAAAGACATTGCTAATGCTACAGCTTAGCTCATTAGCTACGTACATAACAACACTGAATGGCTCAGAGTGGGAGTGAGAGGTTACGTGATTGACTGCCTGCAAGCACCATTTGTATCAATAAATCACTATCAGAAAAGGTTTTGTGTGGTATTATTGACATATTTGCTATTTATTCACATTTTCAATTACCGGTGATAAATCATGCATTCCGATTGTAATGGGCACATTGTATGTGTGTAAAATAATGTTTTGAAGGTTGTACTGATTATGATGAGGTAAGCTAATTCCAGCTATGTGTGTGGAGCCATGTTTGTTGACATACAATGCATTCTGGGGTGAGTAAAATGGGGTGAGTAAGGGTTCACTCATTTTTTGAGAACTTCAGGAAGTGAATGTGGGATGTGAACGATGGTAGACGACACACCCCTTCAACATGCATATTATAAACAGACCGAACTCATCTTGTCTTCTCTTATCTTTGGTTTCTGTGAGGAAAAAAAGCCTGGATGCGTGCTGAAACTAATCGTGGGATTACTTTCGATTTCTAGAAAGTGTTTTACTCAATTATTTTGATCAACCCATGATGTGATTAATTATACATAGTAATTGCTATTAGCTAGTTCATATTGTAGTCTATGTCAGCCGAGAGTTCGAAAATAGACTTTAAACTCGCTTGTGTTGCTCAATCTTTCCTCAGCGCTAGGACAAATGTAGCCTACATTTTTCCGGTTAGGATGATTGTGTTATAACATATATACTTCTGTGAATATCTGAACATTGCATCCAAAAATAAACTGCTCACATTCTGGACATAACTTTGTAAGGACTGTGTTTGTGTAAATAGTTTCTGAAAAAAGTGTGGCAGCTCAAATGCTGATTGTTGCGTCCTTCGAAACTGGCCATTCTAAACAAGTTTTCTAAATGAGTGTTCTAATCACAAGGGGTGTGATGGTACATGTGAAAGGGTTAAAGACTCACAGAGACAGCAATGGCATTACCATAATCTCTAGGCAGTGCTGAGTTCAACGAGATGCCCCGCTTGACCGTAGCTTGCTCGGTCTGAGCGCAGGGAACATGAAAAAAAGTAGGCCCATTATGAAGCCTGGACCTAAATTTCAAGTCCTTTTGAGTGACAGCGGGAGAACCGTTAGGGTTAGAAGCACAATTCGACCTCAGTAACATTCCTGAGGTCCTCCCGATCTGTGCAAGCCTAACCTTGACCATGTGGCATTAACCCTTAACAGTGAAAACAGGGCTTTTTCATCTCACAGTTTACAATGACATCTCTCCCCATAGGAATACATTGCCTGCTCCCCTAAATTAAACCTGAAGCCTATGTGGGTTATGAATGCCTTATGAACTTGTCTTCGATGACAATTCATCAGGCCACTATGAGGCCTACCTGTGTTGATTCTAAGCTTCCTGGACCAACCGGAAGTGGTTAAATTTGCCCTAAAGGTGTTTTGATGTACCAAACCTGCAGTTTGTGAAAAGCACTGCATTCAACCCTGTGTAAATCAGTCAATTATTAACGTAAAGACTTTAAACTCAGGATTCTGTAAGAGTATATCCCGATGAGGATAGGTGTTTATTTCCAGCTTCCTGTGCCAACCGGAAGTCTCTTAAATTGGGGTCATAGGGGTTGTTTCGAAGGGTTAAAAGAGTCAGATCTTTCCAAAACGTCATATGTGTGATTAGGCAACCGTCATGAACTGTAAATTGATAATTTCTCCCATCAGATTTCCAAGAAAAACTCACACACACACAGCAAGGATGGAGTGACACAGGGTGGGGCTTAAAGCCACAAAGAGCCTGCAATAGTTGCCTTCGTTCGAACTATCAAAGAACCGTCAGACCTAGAGCTCTGAAACTTTGGAAACCTGTTCTAGAGCTCAAGTCGATAGTGCACGGTGAGTTATGTGGCTCTAGAAGGTTTTCAGACCGAGAAACAGCCTCGTACATTTGCAATAACTTCAATTCATTTTGACCATCACGAAAATGACGACATTTAGAAAAGTCCCAGAGTCGCAAGACTCGGTGCATTGAAACCACCTCGGCCCATAGAGACGGACCCTAACGTTTCTGTCCGATAGCTCATTCAAGGACCCCATAGCAACACCTGGAAAATGTGGATTTTCAGCACCAATTAAGGTCGCTGCTCGGGCTCCAAATGACCTATCGAGCCGAAACTTGGGATTCGGGGTCGACTCAGCTAGGCCTACATATAATGTCAGAACTGGACCTGCAGCTAGAACGTAACTACGTGTTTTATGTTTTTATTATGGTTTAAACAGAAGACGCTGTGAATTTCGGGACTGGTCTGAAATATGTGATAGTTGGCTTCTAAACGAGTTGGAAAAAGTGGGTGTGGTGTCAGTTTGTATCAGTTTGGTGTCAGAATGATATCTAATTGACTAATGGACAGTGACTTGCTGGCTGACTTTTGTCCATTTGCAATATGTTTAAACAGTGATAGATCACCAAATTGACATTCTGAAATCAACACCAACGAGCAATGGAGAGGAACCAGAATCACTGCCCGGCCATCCCGAGTTCATCAAACCAGTCAATTTCGCATTCCTGCATTTGTTTTGAGCATGTCAAATTCTTGATGGTAAATGCCCATTGAAACATATTGCAAATGGACAGCCGGGCGCCTGGTTATTGGAACGGGTTACCAGGAGCACATTTTTAAATGGATTTTTAATGCCTTTAGGGGGGTGCAAGGGGTCTACGGTTGGTTAAGGAGCAGCCCCCACCCGTGCCCATCCAATAGGGAGCGCCCCTGTTCATTTTGGACGTTTAAAAAAAAATATTTAAAAAACAAGAGTCCCACTTCTTCCTCATCATACATGACAAATATACAATCTAGGTTGATTCATGGCTTAACATAGTGCTATATATCATTTGGGCAGTATAAATGCCATTTGGACATGGTTCACTGACTTTTGGGTTTGGAAACCGACTTCCTATGATTGTACATGGCAAATGGACATAACATCCTGATTTGGCACTTTCAATACTTTCATATTGCATTTGGACATTTCTTATGGCATTTGGCAATGGTTCAGTGACTTTTGACTTCGACTTTTGACTTCCTATGAAATCATATTGCAAATGGACAAAACATCCTGATTTGGCACTTTCAATACTTTCATATTGCATTTGGACATTATGGCATTTGGCAATGGTTCACTGACTTTTGACTTCCTATGAAATCATATTGCAAAATGACAAAACATCCTGATTTGGCATTGTCTTATGGACAATAAAAAAAAATATGACAATAAAATATGACAAAAGTATGTTCATACAGTTTTTTTACATGTATAATTGACAACAAAAAAATCATTAACCTGTTGGATCTCTAGGGGCGCTATTTCATTTTTGGATAAAAAACATTCCCGTTTTAAGCGCGATATTTTGTCACGAAAAGATGCTCGACTATGCATATTATTGACAGTTTTTGAAAGAAAACACTCTGAAGTTTCAGAATCTGCAAAGATATTGTCTGTAAGTGCCCCAGAACTCATTCTACAGGCGAAACCAAGATGATGCGTCAAGCAGGAAATGAGCAGAATCTCTGAAGCTCTGTTTTCCATTGTCTCCTTATATGGCTGTGATTGCGCAAGGAATGAGCCTACACTTTCTGTCGTTTCCCCAAGGTGTTAGCAGCATTGTGACGTATTTGTAGGCATATCATTGGAAGATTGACCATAAGAGACTACATTTTCCAAGTGTCCGCCTGGTGTCCTGCGTGGAATTCGGTGCGCAAACACCAGCTGCTTGTACTTTTCCATTTGATTGAGGGGAGAAACCATGCTTCCACGAACGATATATCATTGAAGAGATATGTGAAAAACACCTTGAGGATTGATTCTAAACAACGTTTGCCATGTTTTCAGTCGATATTATGGAGTTAATTTGGAAAAAAGTTCGCGTTTTGAGGACTGAATTTTCTTTTTTTTTTTGGTAGCCAAATGTGATGTAGAAAACGGAGCTATTTCGAATTCACAAATAATCTTTTTTGGAAAAACTGAGCATCTGCTATCTAACTGAGAGTCTCCTCATTGAAAACATCCGAAGTTCTTCAAAGGTAAATGATTTTATTTGAAGGCTTTTATGTTTTTGTTGAAATCTTGCGTGCTGGATGCTAACGCTAATGCTAACGCTAAATGCTACGCTAGCTAGCCACTTTTACACAAATGATTGTTTTCCTATGGTTGAGAAGCATATTTTGAAAATCTGAGATGACAGTGTTGTTTACAAAAGGCTAAGCTTGAGAGATGGCATATTTATTTCATTTCATTTGCGATTTTCATGAATAGTTAACGTTGCGTTATGGTAATGAGCTTAGGTCTGTAAATAGAATCCCGGATCCGGGTTTGGTCGACGCAACAGGTTAAAAAAAAAAATGGTCCAGAAAGCACTTTTTTAAGGCTGTGATAAGTTTTAGATTTTTTTTTTTAATTTTCCAAATTTGACCTTTGGGTCTTGACTTGATATGCATTTGCAATATGAAAATTTACCGTGGAGCGCACTCGCCATCTATTGGAATTTTGCTGTGTGACACTTGGAATTTGCCATATGGCATTTGCAATAAGTTTTGAATGAAACGACGTCCATTTGAGTGATAATGTACATCGTGTATATGTTTCGTACGGTGCCGATAAGTTCCCATTAATTTTTGTCCATTTCAGGTTGCAGTCATTAAAACTTGTTTTTCTACCACTCCACAAATTTCTTGTTAACAAACTACAGTTTTAGGCAAGTCGGTTAGGACATCTACTTTGTGCATGACACAGATTATTTCACTTATATCATAATTCCTGTGGGTCAGAAGTTTATATACACTAAAGTGACTGTGCCTTTAAACAGCTTGGAAAATTCCTGAAAATTATGTCATGGCTTTAGAAGCTTCTGATTTGAGTCAAATGGAGCTGTACCTGTGGATGTATTTCAAGGCCTACCTTCAAACTCTGTGTCTCTTTGCTTGACATCATGGGAAAATCAAAAGAAATCAGCCAAAACCTCAGAAATGTTTTTTGACCTCCCCAAGTCTGCTTCATCCTTGGGAGCAATTTACAAACCCTGAAAGTACCATGTTCATCTGTACAAACAATAGTACGCAAGTATAAACACCATGGGACCAGCCATCATACCACTCAGGAAGGAGACGCGTTCTGTCTCCTAGAGATCACCGTACTTTGGTGCAAAAAGTGCAAATCAGAACAACAGCAAAGAAACTTGTGAAGATGCTGGAGGAAACGGGTACAAAAGTATCTACAGTGCCTTGCGAAAGTATTCGGCCCCCTTGAACTTTGCGACCTTTTGCCACATTTCAGGCTTCAAACATAAAGATATAAAACTGTATTTTTTTGTGAAGAATCAACAACAAGTGGGACACAATCATGAAGTGGAACAACATTTATTGGATATTTCAAACTTTTTTAACAAATCAAAAACTGAAAAATTGGGCGTGCAAAATTATTATTATATTGATGCAACATCTCAAGACATCAGTCAGGAAGTTAAAGCTTGGTCACAAATGGGTCTTCCAAATGGACAATGACCCCAAGCATACTTCCAAAGTTGTGGCAAAATGGCTTAAGGACAGCAAAGTCAAGGTATTGGAGTGGCCATCACAAAGCCCTGACCTCAATCCCATTTAAAAAAGTGTGTGCGAGCAAGGAGGCCTAAAAAACCTGACTCAGTTACACCAGGTCTGTCAGGAAGAATGGGCCAAAACTCACCCAACTTATTGTGGGAAGCTTGTGGAAGGCTACCTGAAACGTTTGACCCAAGTTAAACAATTTAAAGGCAATGCTACCAAATACTAATTGAGTGTGTGTAAACTTCTGACCCACTGGGAATGTGATGAAATAAATAAAAGCTGAAATAAATCATTCTCTCTACTGTTATTCTGACATTTCACATTCTTAAAATAAAGTGATCCTAACTGACCTAAGACAGGGAATTTTTACTAGGGTTAAGGTTCAGGAATTGTGAAAAACTGAGTTGAAATGTATTTGGCAAAATGTTTTATTGGTCCGCAAAAGTAAAAATGACTACTTTTATGTGAATGAATGAGGCGGAACACACCTCATTTCAAACTGTTATTAGAAAATAAAAAACGTGATAGAAAATAATTAAAAAATGACAAATAAAAACAGTCTGCGTGCTTTGGTTTGAGGGCAGGCCGGATTAAATGTACTGTTACATAACAATCACATTCTGGAATGGAGAGGACGTTCTAACATCACGTGCATAAAAAAACTCATGCTGGGGCGACAGTTAGAAATATTTGGAACTCACCCATGAAAGTGTTAAGCCCCACACTGTGTCACTCCATCCTTGCTGTGTGTGTGTGTGTGAGGTTTTTCTTTGACATCTGTTGGGAGAAATTACTGATTTACAGTTCACGAGGGTTGCCTAATCACCATATGAAGTTTTGGAAAGATGTGACCTTTTTAACCCTTCGAAACAGCCCCTATGACCCCAACTTAAGGCACTTCCGGTTGACACAGGAAGCTGAAAGTGAACACATATCCTCTTTGGGGTAGGCTCTTACAGAATGTTGAGTTTTAAGTCTTTACGTTAAGAACTGACTGATTTACAGAGGGTTGAATGAGTGTGTGTGATTTCAGAAAATCACAGAAATCTCGCGGCGCTCCGAAACCCACCTTAATGGATTTGTCTGAACAAACCGCAACTGGATCTGTAACTTTTTTGAAAAAAAAACAAAACATTTCTTTTAGCATCACCAATTGTACATTGTATGATTTATCTTAAATTACGATAGATAAATGGCTGGTTCTTTTTTTCCATGACACCGTAGGTTCATGTACTTTGACGTGAAGCGGTCAAATTAGCGCTCTATTTTCGTTTTTGACCTTTAATCCCAGAAAAATGGCCTTAACTCAAAAAGTGTTGAGGCATCGATGCCATTTTTTCCGGGGCTAAGGAGGAGGACCCATGCCAAATATTTCAGTCTCTTGAGGGGGAATAGGCGTTGTCGTGCCCTCTTCTGTCTTGTCCCTGTCTTGGTGTGTTTGGACCATGATAGTTTGTTGGTGATGTGGACACCAAGGAACTTGAAGCTCGTAACCTGCTCCACTACAGCCTCGTCGATGAGAATGGAGGTGTGCTCGGTCCTCCTTTTTCTGTAGTCCACAATCATCTCCTTGTCTTGATCACGTTGAGGGAGAGGTTTTTATCCTGGCACCACACTGCGAGGTCTTTGAACTCCTCCCAATAGGCTGTTGTTGGTGATCCTTGCCCTGAGCTTGTCTACTTTATTATCCAGAGACTGAACATTAGCGAGTAATATACTCGGAAGTGATGGATGGTGTGCAAGCCTCCTGAGTCGGACTAGAAGTCCACTCCAAATACCTCTTCTCCGCTGGCGGTGTTTTGGAGCAGCCTCTGGAATAAGTTCAATTGCCCTGGGAGGTACGAACAAAGTATACAATTCGGAAAAGTCGTATTCATGGTTGTAATGTTGGTGAGTTACCGCCACTCTGATATCCAAAAGTTTTTTACGGCTGTATGTAATAACACAAAAAAAATTCTGGGCTAATAATGTAACAAATAACACACATGGCCTTCTAATCTTTATTTGGCGATGCACAAGACTGCAATATTTAGATAAATAGAAAGGCTCCGTGTTCATGGCTGCATGCTTAATATTAAAGTGGAATCCTGCAGTGTTGATTAACCATATTTGACCTGTGCTAGCCTAAAGATCTGGGCTCTGATAGCACATAGCTCAGGCTGCTAATATGCCTCTGGGGAATGCATTGCAATTCTGTGGCAATTAAATGGGAACTTTTCATCACTCTGTAGTCCGTACCACAGCACACCGCACACATATTCACCAGTCACTCACAGGATGTCTAAAGTTTAAACAGGCTGTCAAACTCTGCCCCTCGTCTCAGAATTAAGTTAGAACTGATTTTCAGTTTAGTATTTGACTGCCTGCTTCATGTATCAATAGGCATACTGCAGCATTTACAATATACCTCTGAAAATAAATGCAATTAGAAAGGAAGAAAATGCAATAACCCGTAAATGAACCGCATGAACATGGGTCAAATGCTTTTTCCCCATGATGGACAGGCTGAGCAATGGATGGGGTGCTGAATGTGAGAAGAGCATCCCAGCGCTAAGACAGACTGGGCCACTAAGGCAGGAACTGAATATAACCCCTCATACCAATGTTAATACAGTGTCTTTGTTTACAAGACTTGGCACATCTTATTCTGAAAATTGGAAATGTAAAACTAGGCCCTGCTCTGTACTGTGTAAATGCTGCAATGCAGTAGTAATTGAATTGAGCCCATAATGTACTGCCAACCCAGCAGTGGAGGAGTTCAACAGGCAGGCACGGTGGTGTGGTGCGTGACTGGCTGTATGTGAAGGAGAGTGGGATAAGCTGGCCCTGCCCGAGGGAGAAATTGCTCTGATCCCTGACTGTGACATTGAGATTTGACACCACTCTCTGGAGGCTGGTGGTCCCCATGAGGGTCTTAACTGGGACAACACTACTGTCTTCTAGGATATTCTTGTACCTTGTGTTACAGGTTCTGGTTTTGGAGTTTGGTTCTATTTGGGGGTGAACGTGCCCTGATTGGAGTCACCCTCGTTGGTCAGGATGTGTTGCACCTGTCGCCTCGATAGTAAGTCATTAGTTTCACCTGTGCTGGCACAGGTGATATTTAATAGCTGCAGAGCCAATGCTCCAGGTGGCATGGGAGATGAACTCTCCCTCTTTAAAGCTGCACTATGTAACTTTTTGAGCGGCATGACCATATTAATATAGAAATGTGTTATAAATGTGGCATTCTCATTGAAAGCAAGATAAGAAGCGGTATTTGTTCTATGTGTGCTATTTCTATGCTTCCCATTCTTAAGTTTTGTTTTTGCGTCTTTTACTTTCAGGAAAACTGGGAGCGAGTGAGGAAGCAGTGTGCCGGGATGAGTACGTCACTTTAATATTGGGCCCGTGTCTGTATCTCTGTGTCGCAGTGAGGTGCCCCTGCCCGTCTTTGCTCAGTGTCCAGTCAGCCCCTGCAGTGAGGGGCCGAGACGCCTCCCTGCTCTGGTCCAGTGACTGGAGCAACACCATGTCACAGTCCTGCCTTGCTCCAGCTATGTTGTTTTCATTTGAGGTCAGGTCTCCAAAGTGCTCCTGCTTTTTCACCCCTACATACAAAACCGGCAGGCCTCCTCCTTACAGTTCTCTCGCTCTCTTTTGTTTTCATTCTGACCTTGACTACATATTGAATTATATTGGCCCGCTCTATGCTTTCAAACAAACCCAAAATCAGTTTGAGAGCTGTTTATACATAGGCGCTCAGCGTGAATTGCGAATGACAGGCAAATCCAACCCGTCTCAGCTCCAGCTAATCTGTGGCAGACAAACAGCAGGCCAGGCATGGGAGCAAACACCTGATGCGGGGATTGAGGGTCGGACAAACATCCAACAACTGAACAGGCACAGAGCTGGGGAAGGGCAAGGTGAATTACCAGAAGAATCATCCTGGTCTTTCACATAACTTTCCTCTTAAATTTGTAGTCCCTGGGGTCATTTGCACAGCTGCAATTTTCAGCACAATAGCAGAGCTCCTCCAGAGAACATCTCACCTAACCCCTGCATATGTGTACCAGGGTTCTTTGTGCACAAGACGACCTGTATATTGAGTCCCCGGTGCACTGCTATCAGGGGTGTCATGCACAAAGTATGTGAGGAAGGGGGGGGGTCTTCATTCTATAGCTAGAGGACTCCTGATATCTCCAAGTATACGTTGTCTAGTATTGTCCCTTTGCTACAGCTGAAGTTGGAAGTTTACATACCCCTTAGCCAAAAACATTTAAACTCAGTTTTTCCCAATTCCTGACACTTAATCCTCATAAAACGTCCCTGTCTTAGGTCAGTTAGGATCACCACTTTATTTTAATAATGTTAAATGTCAGAATAATAGGAGAGAATGATTTATTTCAGCTTTTTTTTCTTTCATCACATACACTTAATTAGTATTTGGTAGCATTGCCTTTAAATTGTTTAATTTGGGCCAAACGTTTCGGGTAGCCTTCCACAAGCTTCCCACAATACGTTCAGTGAATTTTGGCCCATTCCTCTTGACAGAGCTGGTGTATCTGAGTCAGGCTTGTTGGCCTCCTTGCTCGCACACACTTTTTCAGTTCTCCCCACAAATTTTCTATGGGATTGAGGTCAGGGCTTTGTGATGGCCACTCCAATACCTTGACCATAAGTCATTTTGCCACAACTTTGGAAGTATGCTTGGGGTCATTGTCCATTTCGAAG
This sequence comes from Oncorhynchus clarkii lewisi, assembly GCF_045791955.1. Classification (NCBI taxonomy): domain Eukaryota; kingdom Metazoa; phylum Chordata; class Actinopteri; order Salmoniformes; family Salmonidae; genus Oncorhynchus; species Oncorhynchus clarkii. Next base: position 59,172,083 of record NC_092153.1, read on the forward strand.
ACCCATTTGCAACCAAGCTTTAACTTCCTGACTGATGGCTTGATGTTGCTTCAATATATCCATATCCATTCTCTTTCCTCATGATGCCATCTATTTTGTGAAGTGCACCATTCCCTCCTGCAGCGAAGCACCCCCACAACATGATGCTGCCACCCCCGTGCTTCACGGTTGGGATGGTGTTCTTCGGCTTGCAAGCCTCCCCCTTTGTCCTCCAAACATAACGATGGTCATTATGGCCAAACAATTCTATTTCAGAGGACATTTCTCCAAAAAGTACGATCTTTTTCCCCATGTGCTGTTACAAACCGTAGTCTGGCTTTTTTATGGCGGTTTTGGAGCAGTGGCTTCTTCCTTGCTGAACGGCCTTTCAGGTTATGCCAATATAGGACTCATTTTACTGTGGATATAGATACTTTTGTACCTGTTTCCTCCAGCAGGTCTTGGCTGATTTATTTGGATTTTCCCATGATGTCAAGCAAAGAGTCACTGAGTTTGAAGGTAGACCTTGAAATACATTCATAGGTACACCTCCAATTGACTCAAATGATGTCAATTAGCCTATCAGAAGCTTCTATAGCCATGACATACTTTTCGGGAATTTTCCAAGCTGTTTTAAGGCACAGTCAACTTAGTGTATGTAAACTTCTGACCCATAGGAATTGTGATACAGGGAATTCTAAGTGAAATAATCTGTCTGTAAACAATTACTTGTGTCATGCACAAAGTCGATATCTTAACCGACTTGCCAAAATTATAGTTTGTTAACAAGAAATTTGTGGAGTGGTTGAAAAACAAGTTTTAATGACTCCAACGTAAGTGTATGTAAACTTCCGACTTCAACTGTATGTAGGGCCATCTACTTGAAGTGCTGTCTGTCTTCCCAGTAGCCTACTTGGTGTGTGATCTGCTGACTGCTCATAATTTGCAGATGATTGTTGACACATCAACCAGGATTAAGGGGCAGGGCAATTTGTGACTGTTGTTGTTTCCGTAATCAGTGGCAGTATTGGAGGGGGAATGGTATCTCCTCTCCTAGGCAATCAGCAATTACACTTAACAAAAATATAAACGCAACATGTAAAGTGTTGGTCCCATGTTTCATGAGCTGAAATAAACATCACAGAAATGTTTCATATGCACAAAAAAGTGTATTTCTCTAAAATGTGGTGCACAAATTTGTTTACATCTCTGTTAGTGAGAATTTATCATTTGCCAAGATAATCCATCCACCTGACAGTTGTGAAATATCAAGAAACAAATTAAAAAGCATGATCATTATTACACAGTTGCACCTTGTGCTGGGGGTCAATAAAAGGACAATCTAAAATGTGCAGTTTTGTCACACAACACCACAGATGTCTCAAATTGAGGGAGTGTGCAATTAGCATGCTGGCTGCAGGAATGTCCACCAGAGCTGTTGCCAGAGAATTTAATGTTAATTTCTCAACCATAAGCCTCCAATGTTGTTTTAGAGTATTTGGCCTCACAACCGCAGCCAACGAGTAACCACGCGAGCTGGACCTCCACATCCATTTCACTGGTCACCGCCAAAGCAAACTCCTCCTTTGGCCGCCTTTCCTTACAGTTCTCTTAAGCCAATGACTGGAACAAATGGCAAAAATCACTGAAGCTGGAAACTCATATCTCCCTCACTAACTTTAAGCATTAGCTGTCAGAGCAGCTTACAGATCATTGCACCTGTACATAGCCCATCTATAAATAGCCCACCCAACTACCTCATCCCCATATTGTTATTTATTTCTTTGCTCCTTTGCACCCCAGTATCTCTACTTGCACATTCATCTTATGCACATCTATCACTCCAGTGTTTAATTGCTAAATTGTAATTATTTCACCACTATGGCCCATTTATTGCCTTACCTTCCTAATCTTACTTAATTTGCACACGCTGTATATATACTTTTCTATTGTGTTATTGACTGTACCTTTGTTTATTCCATGTGTAACTCTGTGTTTTTTGTGTCACACTGCTTTGCTTTATCTTGGCCAGGTCGCAGTTGTAAATGAGAACTTGTTCTCAACTGGCCTACCTGGTTAAATAAAGGTGAAATAAAAAATATATATATATATATTTCTGCAATGCAAGTAACCATTTGGCTGTACCATTTACACCTTCTGTGGAGACCCATCCACTTAGAAAGATGTGGCCAGTGGTGTAAAGTACTTAAGTAAAAATACTTTAAAGTACTGCTTAAGTATTTTTGGGGGTATCTGTACTTTACTAATTATATTTTAGGGCAACTTTCCCTTTTACTTCACTACATTCCGAAATAAAATAATGTACTTTTTACTCCATACATTTTCCCTGACACCCAAAAGTACTCATTACATTTTGACAGGAAAATTGTCCAATTCATACACTTATCAAGAGAACATACCTGGTCATCCCAACTGCATCTGATATGGCAGACACTTTAAACACAAATGCTTTGTTTGTATTATGTCTGAGTGTTGGAGTGTGCCCCTGGCTATCCGTCAATATTTTTTTTGTTTATAAAAAATTGTGCCGCCTTTTTTTATTTATACTTTAGTACATTTTAGCAATTCCATTTACTTTTGATACTTAAGTATTTTTAAAACCAAATACTTTTAGACTTTTACTCAAGTTGTATTTTACTGGGTGACTTTTACTTGAGTTATTTTCTATTAAGGTATCTTTACTTTTACTCAAGTATGACCATTTAGTACTTTTTCCACCACTGGATGTGGCTGGGGTTTATAGCATTTATTTCACATGACCCATCAATGTAGACAAGTGTGTCTGGGTAAGCATCATCTAATATTTATAAAATATTTTTACTTTCTGTTTACCTGGAATTTTTCCTTATCGTAGGCTACTACTTTAAGTCTTAATCTTTACTACACTACTAACTGTTTAGCACATGACCTCACATGTGAATCCTTAAAGAGATGGGTGGGGCTGGCTTAACAGGGTCTGAACAATGCTGAATGGGTATGGACAAAGGAGAGGTCTCCAGTAGGTACCAAAACATTCAAAGGTCCTTTTCTCGAAAGGAACCATTTTATCCAGTGTTAAAAAACAGAATTTCACATATGTGCTCTTTATGACAGAATGTTACAATTAGGTGAAATAAACTGGGGTTTTCTCCACCAAGTTTCACCACTCAAAATGTATCTAATTGGTGGAACAACCAAGTTATAAAATGACAAATAAAATATATTGCTTAACATGCTATACCCTGAAAATTTGCTTAAAGAAATTAGATAAAGGTGAAGGCGTTTAACAGAGTTCAGCTCGACTCCTTCCTGTCCTCTTCCCAGGTTTTCCGGGCTCGTTTTCCCAGGACAAGTGGCAGAGAAGAGTCTTCCTCCTTGGAGCAGGAAGCCCGTTTCCCACTCGAGGCGTTCTCCAAAACTCTGGGGAGAGAAATTCTCAGAAATGAGTCTAGGGCCTTTCATAATATATCAAGCCCCAGGTTAATGGAGCAGAAAGGCCAAATCACATTATTAGAAAATAATAAAGTAGAACAATGCAGGACATCTATGCAACAGCTGTCTATGAGTCCTGGCTCATGTGGTTGTTCCGGGGGAAAGAACAGAAGAACATTATGGTTATATCTCCCATCCCTATGTGGTATCCCCACTAATGATATAGCTAGATTAAAGCACTCCTTGACAACAGTGTTTCCAGGGAAACTATGCTGATGTGTTGGTCATGGTGGTCAATGCAGTACAGTGCAGATCCAAATTGACTTTCTACGGTCACTGCAGATGGCTAATAACATAAAGGATCTGCTCTGTTCTCTTCTCACATTCCCTTGTGGCCAGATACCCATGAATACAGACAGAAGGTCAACATGTGGAGGTCATGTCTCTGCAGAAGGTCACAGACCCCTCTACACTGTCAGGCTCAGTAGGGCCCTGTGGAGTGAATATAAAACATCACTACATGTAAAGCAGGGATGGGCAACTTTGATGTGAGTGGGGGCCACAGAAAAACTCATCCTGAGGGGCCGCAGTGGCTCATGGGTCTGCAGTACCCACATCCATACACCCCTCCTGCAATTCAACACATTTTGCCATGGGGCAGAGAGAAGATTTAGCACTTTTATAACGTATTTCCTGCAATTCTACACATTTTGCCATAGGGTGGAGGAAAATGTTTGCCGTTTTTAATACGATAACTTTTGATCAATGGGCCCTATCCCAGTTGGTAATTCAACCATTCTTAATACAAGTTTAGATAGCCAGACGCTGGACTAACTTACCAATCTAAAATTGTTTTGCTGACATGGACTAATTGACTGACAGCGGATGCACAACCACATTTCGAAATTGCACCTTGTGTATTCAATTATTCTAACTCCTGGCAGGGTGCTGCAGCTCAAACAGCACAGTCTCAATAAGAGCTATGGTGGCCCTTCAGGTCACCCTCCTAGGATTCTTTATTCTATTTCACCTTTATTTTAGCAGGGAGTCCAATTGAGACCAAGGCCTCTTTTTCAAGGGAGCCCTGCATGAACACAAAATATAAAATGTACAACATTCTAACAGACAACGTAATAATAGCATACAATACTACAATTCATTTAAGAAGCAAAACACATTCCTCAACAATGAGGTCCTCCATTATCAACTTGAACTGCCCTAAAGGCACCAGAACATCAAGGTGCAGAGAGTTCCGCAGATCATTCCATATACAGGGCGCATGCAGATATACCTAATTGCGTAGAGATCAACCGGACATCTAGAGTTACCCATCTCTGTGATCGGGTCTGCTGTATGTCTGTAATTTAACAATGAAGTAAGGTATGGCGGAAGTTTGCAAAAGAGTGGTTTTATAAAGAAATAGAGAACAGTGCATTGATCTACGAGACTTAAAAGAGGGCCAGCCTACTTTCTGATTCAGAATGGAGTGATGTGTACTGAAACTGTAGCCCATAAGAAAGTGCAGTAAGTGCACTGACAAACATCCAATGGTTTCAATACAGAGCAGGCAGCATTCATATAGACAATATCACCATAATCTATAACCGGGATGAATGTCAACTGAATGTCTGTTTTTTTCGTTGCTATTTAACGAAAGGCATGACCTATTCCTATAAAGCAGTGGTCACCAACCGGTCGATCTCCAAGCAATTCCTAGTTTTTTTTCTTTCTTCATGCTGTTAACAGTACGTGCACTTGATTCAGCAGCCTAGTGCCGGGAAGGCAAAGTCTTCTCATTTTGAACAATTGAATGTGTCTGAAGGTAGAACTCCGCCTAGCCGGCAGCCCCAGAGTGCAAACGAAGTACAACTATAGGTATACCGCTGGTCAATCAGACAGCTCAGATCACTGTGTCTGCACAGTTACCTTGCACCAGACGAGTAAAAAGAAGCCTTGAATGTACAGCAAAGTTGATCATGTGGTCTTTTTCAATAACCTTTTCTAAAATGTTTTATGAGATTGGAAAACACTTTGGGAGGGATCTTAGACCCTTCCTCCTTACAGAATCTTTCCATTCTTAATCTACTCGTATGAACTGCCTTCTTCAATTCAAAGCACAGGTCCGGAGGCTAAGATGACCATTGCAAAATGTTGATTTTGTGGTCAATTAAACATTTTTTTTTTGTGGATTCTGATTAGTACTTGGGGTTATTGTAGTGCAGGAAGATCCACTTGAGGCCAAGTGTCAGCCTTCTGGCAGAGGCAACCAGGTTTTTGGCTAAATTGTCCTGGTAATTGGTAAAGCTCACAATGCCGTTGACCTTAACAATAGCCCCATAACAGCAATGATCCACCATCATATTTTGCAGTAGGTATGAGGTACTTTTCTGCATTTGCTTCTGTTTTTCAACCGGGTTTGCCTTCCAGCAAGACAATAACTCCAAGCACACATCAAAATCCACAAAGAAATGATTAATTGGCCACAAAATGTACATTTTGAAATGGCTATCTCAGTCTGAACACAGAGGTGTCAATTTTGTACCCTACCATTTTGAATAAAAATATATTACTTGTTAAACAAAATATTTTTCTAAGAGCAATTGTATTAGTATAAAATTATACAATGAGTGTACAAAACATTAAGAATACCTTCATACTACTGAGTTGCACCCCCCCATCAATAAGGAATCATAGCTTTCACCTGGTCGGTCTTTGTCATGAAAAGAGCCGGTATTCATAGTCTTTTGTACACTCCGTGTATAATTTCCCAGTTTTTTTGCCTACAATATAGCTCACCATTTAAATTATTTATTTTATAGTCATTTTTGCTATTTTTTGCATTTTTGCTTTACCAAGGGTGTCAATAATTTTGGACCCCACTATCTGTGCTCCAGGTATGAATTAAATGCCCCAACTGACGTCCAAGGCCTGCTGATTTCCTCTCTGAAATTATGAAATCTTTCAGTACTGTAGAGAGGTGTACTTCCGGCGCCGACAGAGAAGGCCGCCTCGCTTCGCGTTCCTAGGAAACTATGCAGTATTTAGTTTTTTACCTGTTATTTCTTACATTGGTACACAAGGAAATCGTTGGTTTTATTACATACTGTCGGGAGGAACTATTGGAAATAAGAGCAACGTCAACTCACCATCATTACGACCAGGAATACGACTTTTCCGAAGCGGATCCTCTGTTTTGCCCACCACCCAGGACAATGGATCGGATCCCAGCCGGCGAAACAAAACAACGATGCCGTAAAAGGGGCAGACGAAGAGGTCTTCTGGTCAGGCTCCGGAGACGGGCACATTGTGCACTGCTCCCGAGTATACTACTCGCTAATGTCCAGTCTCTTGACAACAAGGTAGATGAAATCCGAGCAAGGGTAGCATTCCAGAGAGACATAAGAGACTAACGTTCTTTGCTTCACAGAAACATGGCTCACTCAAGACACACTATCGGAGTCGGTACAGCCAGCTGGTCTCTTCATGCATCGCGCCGACAAAAACAAGCATCTTTCTGGTAAGAAGAAGGGCGGGGTGGTGTGCCTTATGATTAACGAGACGTGGTGTGATCATAACAACATACAGGAACTCAAGTCCTTCTGTTCACCTGACTTAGAATTCCTCACAATCATATGTCGACCGCATTATCTACCAAGAGAATTCTCTTCGATTATAATCACAGACGCATATATTCTCCACAAGCAGACACATCGACGGCCCTGAACGAACTTCATTTGACTCTATGTAAATTGGAAACCACATATCCTGAGGCTGCATTCATTGTAGCTGGCGATTTTAACAAGGCTAATCTGAAAACAAGACTCCCTAAATGATATCAGCATATCGATTGTGCAACCAGGGCTGGTAAAACCCTGGATCATTGTTATTCTAACTTCCGCGACGCATATAAGGCCCTCCCCCACCCTCCTTTCGGAAAAGTTGACCACGACTCCATTTTGTTGCTCCCAGCCTAAAGACAGAAACTAAAACGGGAAGCTCTCGCGCTCAGGTCTGTTCAACGCTGGTTCGACCAATCTGATTCCACGCTTCAAGATTGCTTTGATCAAATGGACTGGGATATGTTCCGCATTGTGTCAAACAACAACATTGACGAATACGCTGATTCAGTGAGCGAGTTTATTAGCAAGAAAATCGGCGATGTCATACTCACAGCAACTATTAAAACATTCCCAAACCAGAAACCGTGGATTGATGGCAGCATTCGCACGAAACTGAAAGTGCGAACCACTGCTTTTAAATCAGGGCAAGGTGACTGGAAACATGACCAAATACAAACAGCATAGCTATTCCCTCCGCAAGGCAATCAAACAAGCTAAGCATCAGTGTAGAGTCGCAATTCAACGGCTCAGACACAAGAGGTATGTGGCAGGGTCTACAGTCAATCACGGATTACAAAAAGAAAACCAGCCCCAACGCGAACCAGGATGTCTTGCTCCCAGACAGACGAAACAACTTTTCCCTTTGAGGACAATACAGTGCCACTGACAGGGCCCGCTACCAATACCTGCGGGCTCTCTTTCACTGCAGCCGACGTGAGTAAAACATTTAAACGTGTTAACCCTCACATGGCTGCAGGTCCTCAGAGCATGCGCAGAACAGCTGGCTGGTGTGTTTACAGACATATTCAATCAATCCTTATCCCAGTCTGCTGTTCCCACATGCTTCAAGAGGGCCACCATTGTTCCTGTTCCCAAGAAAGATAAGGTAACTGAGCTAAAGGACTCCCGCCCCGTAGCACTCACTTCCGTCATCATGAAGTGCTTTGAGAGACTAGTCAATCACCATATCACCTCCACCCTACATAACACCCTAGACCGACTCCAATTTGCTTACAGCCCCAATAGGTCCACAGACGACGCAATCGCAACCACACTGCACACTGCCCTAACCCATCTGGACAAGAGGAATACCTACGTGAGAATGCTTTTCATCGACTACAACTCAGCATTTAACGCCATAGTACCCTCCAAACTCGTCATCAAGCTCGAGACCCTGGGTCTTGACCCCACCCTGTGCAACTGGGTACTGTACTTCCTGACGGGCCGCCCCAAGGTGGTGAGGTAACAACATCTCCACCCCGCTGATCCTCAACACTGGGGCCCCACAAGGGTGCGTTCTGAGCCCTCTCCTGTACTCCCTGTTCACCCACGACTGCATGGCCGTGTACACCTCCAACTCAATCATCAAGTTTGCAGACGACACTACAGTGGTAGGCTTGATTACCAACAACGACGAGACGGCCTACAGGGAGGAGGTGAGGACCCTCGGAGTGTGGTGTCAGGAAAATAACCTCACACTCAACGACAACAAAACAAAGGAGATGATGGTGGACTTCAGAAACAGCAGAGGGAGCACCCCCCTATCCACATCGATGGGATAGTAGTGGAGAGGGTAGTAAGTTTTAAGTTCCTTGGCGTACACATCACGGACAAACTGAATTGGTCCACCCACACAGACAGCGTGGTGAAGAAGGAGCAGCAGCGCCTCTAACCGCTGAAGAAATTTGGCTTGTCACCAAAAGCACTCATAAACTTTTACAGATGCACAATCTAGAGCATCCTGTCGTGCTGTATCACCGCCTGGTACGACAACTGCTCCTCCCACAACCGTAAGGCTCTCCAGAGGGTAGTGAGGTCTGCACAACGCATCACAGGAAGGCCATAAAGATCATCAAGGACCTCAACCACCCGAGCCACTGCCTGTTCACCCAGCTATAATCCAGAAGGTGAGGTCAGTACAGGTGCAGCAAAGCAGGGGCCGAGACTGAAAAACAGCTTCTATCTCAAGGCCATCAGACTGTTAAACAGCCACCACTAACATTGAGTGGCTGCTGCCAACATACTGACTCAACTCCAGCCACTTTAATAATGTAAACATTGATGAAAAATGTATCACTGGCCACTTTAAACAATGCCACTTCATATAATGTTTACATACCCTACATTACTCATCTTATATGTTTATACTGTACTCTATACCATCTACTGCATCTTGCCATCTTGATGTAATACATGTATCACTAGCCACTTTAAACAATGCCACTTTTATATGTTTACATACCATACATTACTCATCTCATATGTATATATTGTACTCGATACCATCTATTGCATCTTGCCTATGCCGGTCTGTACCATCACTCATTCATATATTTTTATGTACATATTCTTCATTCCTCTACACTTGTGTGTATAAGGTAGTTGTTGTGAAATTGTTAGGTTAGATTACTCGTTGGTTATTACCGCATTGTCGGAACTAGAAGAACAAGCATTTTGCTACACTCGCATTAACATCTGCTAACCATGTGTATGTGACAAATCAAATTTGATTTTGATTCATAGACGACACGCATTTCCTATTGCTTTCTCCTGAAATTTCTAACCTCTTTCTCTCTTTTCTTCTCACTCTCTCGCTATGTCTGCTCGGCCACCAATTGTCAGGGTGACACAGAGAAACCTGAGAAACAGTCACACGATGTTCTCTCAGAGAAAAAGTGCATCAAAATTCATTAACACCAAGGGTAAGCTGGTTTTCGGGTCGACAATCTGCCCAAATCATTTTCCACCACCTCCATTTCATGTGGAAAAACTTGAACAGACTGGCTAAGTAGCCCCGAGACATGGGAAAATGAAGGGAGCAGTATAGAAGAATTCTCTATGGCTTGAGGTTCACTCTACTTTGGCCAGCGCATGGCCAACAAGTCACACAGCCAATTATCACATCGAGCTTTGTCTGCTTGGCATCCTCGCTAGGCAGCAGAATGGATGTGCCCTGCTAATCAATGGCACCACAGAAGAGAAGTTATTATGTGCTTCCCTCCCTCTCACAGCAAATTTGTTAGAATGAAAGAGGACACTTGCCAGGAAAAAATCAAATTAATAGTTAATTTTGATTGCTTATAAAAATTGAATAACTAGGCAGCAATCTCAAATTAAACATGTTTACTCTTATACACCAACACAAACACACTAGAGTCGACAGAGAGGGTGTCACGCCCTGACCTTAGTATTCTTGGTTTTTCTTTATTATTTTGGTTAGGTCAGGGTGTGACATGGGTGATGTATGTGTTTTTGTACTGTCTTTGGGTTTTGTATGTTTATGGGGTTGTTTACTATTTAGGTGCTTTGTTTGTCTATGGTTGCCTAGATTGGTTCTCAATCAGAGGCAGCTGTTTATCGTCTCTGATTGGGAACCATATTTAGGCAGCCATATTCTTTGGGAAATTTGTGGGTTATTATCTATGTGTTAGTTGCCTGTGTCTGCACTTATCATATATAGCTTCACGTTCGTTTTGTTGGTTTGTAAGTTTAAGTGTTCTTCGTCTTATTAAAGAAGATGTATTCATCTCACGCTGCGCCTTGGTCTCATCCATTCAACGAACGTGACAGAGGGTTGACGTGCTTCTAGCTCTTAGGATACTTTGCAGTATTTAGTTTTTTTAATGTATTACAGTTTAAGTCGGAAGTTTACATACACTTAGGTTGGAGTCATTTTTCAACCACTCCACAAATTTCTTGTTAACAAATTATAGTTTTGGCAGGTTGGTTAGGACATCTACTTTGTGTATGACACAAGTCATTTTTCCAACAATTGTTTACAGAAAGATTATTTCACTTACAATTCACTCGATCACAATTCCAGTGGGTCAGAGGTTTACATACACTAAGTTGACTGTGCCTTTAAACAGCTTGGAAAATTCCAGAAAATTATGTAATGGCTTTAGACGCTTCTGATAGGCTAATTGACCTCATTTGAGTCAATTGGAGGCGTCCCTGTGGATGTATTATTTCAAGGCCTACCTTCAAACTCAGTGCCTCTTTGCTTGACATCATGGGAAAATCAAAAGAAATCAGCCAATAAAGGCTGACCTCCACAAGTCATCATTGGGAGCAATTTACAAACGCCTGAAGGTACCACGTTCATCTGTACTCTGACGTAGAAGTCCGTCACTGGCCGCGGGCAGCATTTGGTACTTTAACGCACGCACACATTCATCACTCCTCCCTGCTCCGTTATCAGATAAGTTAACAATGTGGGTCGACACACAAGTTAACTTCTCTGTCTTAGTACATACATTTCACACTTGTGTCAGTGTTCATATTTAATATAAGCAATATTTATTATACTTATCGATGTTGTGGAGGAGCGTGTTTGTTTGTTTTGTTCCTCTCTCTGTCCATCTCTGTAGCTTCCGGGTATGCTGGATAAGGACCTGAGCTAAGGGAATTGGGCTGACTTTGTAGTGCCTGTTCCAAATGGCTCATTAATGTAAATGAGAATATTGAAAGACACTGTCAGTAGTGATGTAATTTTGTAAATGTTAGGTTATGATTTTGTTTCACAAACGTGTTGCAATGTATATACTTTAGTATGTTTAGTTAAATGGAAAATGTAGGATTGTATAGGTAATTGCTTAATTAATTAGTGTTCATTGTTCTGAGGGGAGGGGCTAGCTCTACAAAATGAGCCTCTCTTTCAGTTCATGGAGAGGCATTTTGGATTGAGCTTTGGATGGGGTAGCATTGTTTTTAGCTGGCCCATAAGGTATATGTTTGATGGCAGTAAAGTTGTTTTTGTTCTGGAATCACTTTGTATATGAACACCCTTGCACAGAAGAACTTTTGCCGCGCCACCATCTTTTTATTTTGATAGAGGTTAGGTTTTCCAGAATAGCCTTCTGGCCTAATCTACGTGACATGTACAAACAATAGTACGCAAGTATAAACACCACGGGACCACGCAGCCATCATACCGCTCAGGAAGGAGACGCGTTCTGTCTCCTAGAGATTAATGTACTTTTGTGCGAAAAGTGCAAATCAATCCCAGAACAACAGCAAAGGACCTTGTGAAGATTCTGGAAGAAACCGGTACAAAAGTATCTATATCCACAGTAAAACGAGTCCTATATCGACATAATCTGAAATGCCGCTCAGTAAGGAAGAAGATACTGCTCCAAAACCGCCATAAAAAAAGCCAGACTACAGTTTGCAACTGCAAATGGGGAAAAATATCGTACTTTTTGGAGAAATGTCCTCTGGTCTGAAGAAACTAAAATAAACAAAGCATTATGTACAGACAGTAACATAACCGGGAGTTACTGCTCAACCAATTTGGAGTACTTGATCATTAGGTGCAGGCCTTTCTACTTGCCTCGGGAGCTTACGTCCATTGTTGTTACTGCAGCCTATATACCTCCGGATGCTAATGCTAAACTAGCAATGAAAGAACTGCAGGTTGCTATTAGCAAACAGCACATCCTGGTGGTGCTTTTATTGTTGCAGGGGATTTTACTCAAATCTGATTTTTTTCTCTCCAAAATTTCATGTCTCCTGCCCCACCAGAGGAGACAATACACTAGACCACGTGTATACAAACATTCCGGAGGCTTACAAAGCCAGTCTGATCACCTTTCACTGTTCCTACTCCCCAAGTATTTACCCCTCATTAAACACGTGAAACCATCAGTGAGGACAGTCAAAGTGTGGCCAGAGGGATCAGACTTATTACTACAGCACCAGTTTCAACATCAGACTGGAGATTGTTTGCCACTCAGGCCACCCTTGACTCCCATACGGACATTGAAACATATGCTTCTTCCGTTCTGGATTACAACATCGGCATCAACAATGTCACCACCCATAAACTAATAAAGACCTTCCCCAACCAGAAGCCTTGGATGAACAGAGAGGTCGGACTACTGCTAAAGGCACGCAAGGCTGCTTTCAGATCCGGCGATGCGGAAGCCTACAGCTCATCCAGGGCCAACCTGAAAAAGGGTATCAAGATGGCTAAACATGACCACAAAGTGCGGATTGAAGAGCACTTCAACAACAACTCCGACCCTCGATGCATGTGGTAGGGCATCCAAGCCATCACAGACTACCGGTCAAAAAACACTACCCCCACAGCCAGCGACGTCTCCATCGCCGTCGAGTTAAACAGGTTCTATGCTCACTTCGACAGGGACAACAAAGATCCAGCCATCAAAAAACAAACAAGGGATTTGCCACCAAGTACTAAGTCATGTTTTGTAGAGGGGTCAAATACATATTTCCCTCAATAAAATGCAAATCAATTTATAACATTTTTGACATGCGTTTTTCTGGATTTTTTTGTTGTTATTCTGTCTCTCACTATTCAAATAAACCTACCATTAAAATTATAGACGGATCATTTCTTTGTCAGTGGGAAAATGTACAAAATCAGCAGGGGATCAAATACTTTTTTCCTTCACTGTATGTGAGAATGCTGTTGATAGACTTTAGCTCAGCATTCAATACGGGCATTCCTTCTAGGCTGGTCACCAAACTCCATGACCTACGGATCAGCCCCTCTCTCTGTGACTGGACTTTGGACTTCCTAACCAACAGACCCCAGTCTGTCAGGTTTGACAACTTCACCTCCTCAACCCTGAACCTGAACACCGGTGTGCCACAGGACTGCGTGCTGAGCCCCTTCCTGTACTCCCTCTTCACCTACGACTGCGTTCCTGTACACGGTTCCAACATCATTGTCAAGTTCGCAGACGACACCACGGTGGTAGGCCTGATCAGTGACAATGACGAGTCAGCCTACAGGGAGGAAGTCAAGCACCTGGCTGCATGGTGCGCTGACAACAATCTGGCCCTTAATGCAAAGAAAACCAAGGAGCTCATTGTGGATTACAGGAAGTCTAAAAGCTGCAGCCAGACCCCAGGTCTCATGGATGACACTGAGGTGGAGCGTGTGCCCAGCTTCAAATTCCAGGGTGTCTACATCTCTGAGGACCTCTCCGGACCCACAATAGCTCAAACCTGGTCAAAAAGGCGCAGCAGCGTCTGTACTTTTGAGGAGGCTGAAGAAGGCCCGCTGGTCTACCAAGATCCTGGTGAACTTTTACCGCTGCACGGTCGAGAGCATTCTGACTAACTGCGCCACAGTGTGGTTTGGCGGATGCTCCGTGTCCAACCGAAAGGCCCTGCAACAGATGGTGAAAACTGCCCAGCACATCATTGGTGCCCAGATCCTTGCCATCGTAGACCTACAGCGCAAGCGGTGTCTGCATATGGCACGCGACTTCATCAGCGACCCTTCACATCGGTGGCGGTGTCAGAGGAAGGGCCTAAAAATTGTCAAAGACCCCAGCCACCCCAGTCATAGACTGTTCTCTCTACTACCGCATGGCAAGCGGTACCGGAGTGCCAAGTCTAGGACAAAAAGGCTTCTCAACAGTTTTTACCCCCAAGCCATAAGACTCCTGAACAGGTAATCAAATGGCTACCCGGACTATTTGCATTGTGTTCCAACCCCTCTTTTACGCTGCTGCTACTCTCTGTTTATCATATATGCACAGTCACTTTAACTATACATTCATGTACATACTACCTCAATTGGGCCGAACAACCAGTGCTCCCGCACATTGGCCAACTGGGCTATCTGCATTGTGGACTGGACTCTGACATTGCTTTGCAAAATCTGATTTAGGACATTATTCAGTTTTATATGTACATATCTACCTCTGTAACCTCATTGCTGCTATCCCTGCATTTCAGTTGCATGCCTCCTTGCACTTTCAATTTGCCTTCATTGCACATTTGGACTTGCCATTTGCCTTTATTGCACATTTATACATCCCACTTAATAACATACATTGTACTTAATTGTTTCACTTGTACATATTTGCACTCTGTTATTTGCACTTCTGGTCAGATGCTAACTGCATTTCGTTGTACTGTACTTGTACTAGTTCAATGGCAATAAAGTTTAATCCAATCTAATCTAATTCAGTTGAGAAGAACTATTGGATATCAGAGTGGCGGTAACTCACCAGCACTAACAGCATTACAACCAGGAATACAAATTTCCAGAAACGGATCCTTTGTTCGCACCCCCCAGGGCAATTGAACGGATTCCAGAGGCCGACCCAAAACACTGCAGGCGGAGGAGAGATACTCGGAGTGGTCTTCTAGTCCGACTTAGGAGGCGCGCACACCACCCATCGCTTCCGAGGATATCACTCTCTAATGTCCAGTCTGGATAATAAAGTTGACGAGCTCAGGGCGAGGATTTCTTTCCAGAGAGACATCCGGGATTGTAACACACTCTGTTTCACGGAAACATGGCTCTCTCGGGATATACTGTCTGAGACAGTCCAGCCAGTTGGGTTCTCAGTTCATTGCGCAAACAGGAATAAATATCTCTCCAGGAAGAGGGGTGTATGTTTCATGATTAACGACTCATGGTGTGATAACATACAGGAACTCAAGTCCTTTTGTTCACCTAGAATACCTCACAATCAAATGCAGACCATATTATCTCCCCAAATAATTATCTTCGGTTATAGTCACAGCCGTGGATATCCCCCTCAAGCCGATACCACGACGGGTCTCAAAGAAGTTCACTGGACTTTATGCAAACAGGAAACCACATTTCCCGAGGACGCATTTATTGTAGCTGGGGATTTTAACAAAGCTAATTTGAGAAAAAGGCTGCCGAAGATCTATCAACACATTGACTGTAGTATTCGCGCTGCTAAAACTCTCGACCACTGCTACTCCAACTTCCGGGATGCCCACAAGGCCCTCCTTTCGGCAAATCTGACCATGACTCCATTTCCATTTCCATCACTAACTCAGAGAGGCTGCTGCCTACATAGAGACTCATATCACTGGCCATTTTAATAAATGAATCATTAATAACTTTAAACAATGCCACTTTAAAAATGTTGACAAATCATACATTACTCACCTTGTAATGTATATAATGTACCTTATACCATCTATTGCACCATGCTTGTTCCTCCCTTTAGATTTGTGTCTATTAGGTAGTTGTTGGGGTTATTGTTAGATTACTTGTTAGATATTACTGCACTGTCAGAACTAGAAGCACAAGCATTTCGCTACACTCGCATTAACATCTGCTAACCATGTGAATGTGACCAATACAATTTGACTTGCTCCTCCCTTCCTATAGGCAGAAACTCAAACAGGAAGTACCCGAGCTAAGGACTATTCAACGCTATTCTCACCAATCAAAATCGACACTTCAAGATTGTTTTGATCACGCGGATAGGGATATATTCCGGGTAGCCTCCAAAAATAACATTGACAAATTTACTGATACGGTGACTGAGTTAATCAGGAAGTGCATAGGAGATGTTGCACACACTATGACTATTAAAACCTACTCTAAACAGAAACCGTGGACGGATGGCAGCATTCACTCAAAACTGAAAGTGCAAACCACTGCATTTAACCATGGCAAGGTGACTGAGAATATGGCAGAATACAAACAGTGTAGTTATTCCATCCGCAAGGCAATCAAACAGGCAAAACGTCAGTAGAGACAAAGAGTCGCAATTCAACGGCTCAGACACAAGACGTATGTGGCAGGTTCTAAAGACAATCAGGGACTGCAAAAGAAAAACAAGCTACATCGCGGACACCGATGTCTTGCTTCCGGACAAGCTAAAGACCTTCTTTGCCCGCTTTGAGGATAACACAGTGCCACTGCCGCGGCCCGCTACAAAGGACATTGGGCTCTCCTTCTCCGTGGCCAACGTGAGTAAGACATTTAAGCGTGTTAACCCTCGCAAGGCTGCCGGCCCAGACGGCATCACTAGCAGTGTCCTCAGAGCATGCGTATACCAAGCTGGCTGGTGTACTTCCGGACATATTCAATCTCTCCAGATGGCCACAATTGTTCCTGTACCCAAGAAAGCTAAGGTAACTGAACTAAATGACTATCGCCCCCGTAGTACTCACTTCTGTCATCATGAAGTGCTTTGAGAGAATAGTCAAGGATCATATCACCTCTACCTTACCCGACACCCTAGACCCACTTCAATTTGCTTACCGCCCCAATAGATCCACAGATGATGCAATCGCCATTGCACTGCCCTATCTCATCTGGACAAGATAAATACCTATGTAAGAATGCTGTTCATTGAATATAGCTCAGCAATCAACACCATAGTACCCTCCAAGCTCATCATTAAGCTGGAGAAACTGGGTCTCAACCCTGTCCTGGACTTCTTGACGGGATGCCCCCAGGTGGTAGGAAGGTAAGTAGGAAACAACACCTCCACTTCACTGATCCTCAACACTAGGGCCACACAAGAGAGCATGCTCAGCCCCCTCCTGTACTCCCTGTTCACCCATGACTGCGTGGCCACGTACACCTCCAACTCAATCATCAAGTTTGCAGACGACATAACAGCAGTAGGCCTGAGTACCAACAATGACGAGACAGCCTACAGGGAGGAGGTGAGGGCCCTCGGAGTGTGGTGTCAGGAAAATAACCTCTCACTCAACATCAACAAAACAAAGGAGATGATCGTGGACTTCAAGAAACAGCAGAGGGGGCACCCCCCTATCCACATTGACAGGACCGCAGTGGAGAAGCTTCAAGTTCTTCGGCGTACACATCACTGACAAACTGAAATGGTCCGCCCACACAGACAGTGAAGGCGCAACAGTGCCTCTTCAACCTTAGGAGGCTAAGGAAATTTGGCTTGGACCCTAAAACCCTCACAAACCTTTACAGATGCACAATTGAGAGCCTCATGTCGGCTGTACCACTGCCTGGTACGGCAACTGCATCCCCCCGCAACCGCAGGGCTCTCCAGATGGTGGTGCGGTCTGTCCAAACTGCCCTCCAGGACACCTACAGCAACCGATGCCACAGGAAGGCCAAAATGATAATCAAGGACAATAATCATCCGAGTCACTGCCTGTTCACCCCACTATCATCCAGAAACAGCTTCTTTCTCAAGGCCATCAGACTGTTAAATAGCAATCACTAGCACATTATAGGTTGCTGCCTATATACATGGACTTAAAGTCACTGCCCACTTTAATAAATGGAACACTAGTCACTTTAATAATGTTTACATATTTTGCATTACTCATGTCATATGTACAGTGGGGTAAAAAGTATTTAGTCAGCCACCAATTATAAAAGTTCTTCCACTTAAAAAGATGAGTGGCCTGTAATTTTCATCATAGGTACACTTCAACTATGACAGACAGAATGAGAAAAAAAAATCCAGAAAATCACGTTGTAGGATTTTGAATGAATTTATTTGCAAATTATGGTGGAAAATAAGTATTTGGTCAATAACAAAAGTTTATCTCAATACTTTGTTATATACCCTTTGTTGGCAATGACAGAGGTCAAACGTTTTCTGTAAGTCTTCACAAGGTTTTCACACACTGTTGCTGGTATTTTGGCCCATTCCTCCAATGCAGATCTCCTCTAGAGCAGTGATGTTTTGGGGCTGTTGCTGGGCAACACGGACTTTCAACTCCCTACAAAGATTTTCTATGGGGTTGAGATCTGGAGACTGGCTAGGCCACTCCAGGACCTTGAAATGCTTCTTACGAAGCCACTCCTCCGTTGCCCGGGCGGTGTGTTTGGGATCATTGTCATACTGAAAGACCCAGCCATGTTTCATCTTCAATGCCCTTGCTGATGGAAGGAGGTTTTCACTCAAAATCTCACGATACATGGCCCCATTCATTCTTTCCTTTACATAGATCAGTCGTCCTGGTCCCTTTGCAGAAAAACAGCCCCAAAGCATGATGTTTCCACCCCCATGCTTCACAGTAGGTATGGTGTTCTTTGGATGCAACTCAGCATTCTTTGTCCTCCAAACACGAGTTGAGTTTTTACCAAAAAGTTATATTTTGGTTTCATCTGACCATATGACATTCTCCCAATCTTCTTCTGGATCATCCAAATGCTCTCTAGCAAACTTCAGACGGGCCTGGACATGTACTGGCTTAAGCAGGGGGACACGTCTGGCACTGCAGGATTTGAGTCCCTGGCGGCGTAGTGTGTTACTGATGGTAGGCTTTGTTAATTTGGTCCCAGCTCTCTGCAGTCATTCACTAGGTCCCCCCGTGTGGTTCTAGGATTTTTGCTCACCGTTCTTGTGATCATTTTGACCCCACGGGGTGAGATCTTGCGTGGAGCCCCAGATCGAGGGAGATTATCAGTGGTCTTGTATGTCTTCCATTTCCTAATAATTGCTCCTACAGTTGATTTCTTCAAACCAAGCTGCTTACCTATTGCAGATCCAGTCTTCCCAGCCTGGTGCAGGTCTACAATTTTGTTTCTGGTGTCCTTTGACAGCTCTTTGGTCTTGGCCATAGTGGAGTTTGGATTGTGACTGTTTGAGGTTGTGGACAGGTGTCTTTTATACTGATAACAAGTTCAAACAGGTGCCATTAATACAGGTAAAGAGTGGAGGACAGAGGAGCCACTTAAAGAAGAAGTTACAGGTCTGTGAGAGCCAGAAATCTTGCTTGTTTGTAGGTGACCAAATACTTATTTTCCACCATAATTTGCAAATAAATTCATAAAAAATCCTACAATGTGATTTTCTGGATTGTTTTTCCTCATTTTGTCTGTCATAGTTGAAGTGTACCTATGATGGAAATTACAGGCCTCTCTCATATTTTTAAGTGGCAGAACTTGCACAATTGGTGGCTGACTAAATACTTTTTTGCCCCACTGTATATACGGTATTCTATTATATTCAATTGCATCTAGTCTATGCCGCTCTGACATTGCACATCCATATATATATATATATGGTTAATTCCATTCCTTTACTGTCGGAGCTAGAAAGACAAGCTTTTCGCTACACCCGTAATAACATCTGCTAAACACGTGTACTGTACAGTGGTTCATCCTTTAAAAGTTGCAGCGTACTGCGGTGCAGCTTGCATGGTGCCGCAGAATTCTATGGCACGTTATTTAAGTGTGAACCACTGGTACCATTAATGCTAGTTAGTGCTAGATCGACCACCAGAGGGCATCTTTGAGAAGCATTAGATAGCCTTCGATAATGGCTGTACTAGAGAATGTAGGCATGCGGGAGACCGGGGTTCAATTCCCAGACGGGGAGGAAGGAGCAGGCTGTTCTTGTAAATAAGAAATTTTTCTTAACTGATTCTATATGTGTTATTTCACAGTTGTGATGTCTTCACTATTATTCTACAATGTAGAAAATAGTAAAATAAAGAAAAACCCTGGAATGAGTAGGTGTGTCCAAACTTTTGACTGGTACTTGCTAAATTAATTTGATTAATATTATGGTGTTTCTATTCTAAGAAAAAAAAAACACTTCTGGATTTCTGTTAGGATGGAACGGAAAATATGGCGCTGTACAATGTGACGGTCGAGAGTACAGTACTGGGATATTTAGCTAAAGAATACCTGTGTCATGCGGGAGACCGGGGTTCAATTCCCTGACGGGGAGGAAGGAGTAGGCTGTCCTTCTAAATAAAAATGTGTTCTTAACTGACTTGCCATTATTAGTTACATTGTTTTAGTTTGAACATGCAGACTGGCACTAAGAACAGAACAGTGGGAACATTTCCCTAGTTAGCGCCATTTTTTGTGCAATGCCCCTTAAAGTGTTGCCAGTGTGGCGGGATGAGGGTCCACCCCCCCTCCCTTCCACATGGGCTAGGTTGGTCTTCTGTGCGCGGCTCTGCGGACCATCCTGTGCCCCCTGCCCTCGTGCCTTGAACCCTGCGTGCTTTCAGTGGATATAGCTTGAGAAACGCAAGGAATTCCCATTGTGGCCACTCGGACGTCATGACCAATAAATATTGTCCTGCTAATAACAGGGTTAATAATATCTGTGAGAATATCCAACGGGCTTTTGTATAATTATAAATTAATAATAATAATAATTGCTTTGTTAAAAAAAATATTTGAGATTATTTTTTTTCAAATAACATAAAATGAGCGAGAAAAAGGCCATTCTTGAACATGGGGTGAGACATTGTTACTAATTTGTAAATAAAGACGGTTTGTTATTTAGAAGTATTTATTTATGTTATTTCTGAGAGAGAGAAACCAAAAACCTACAATCATCTCATGGGTCTCCCAGTCGAGGACGGCACGGGTATTGAACCAGTATCTGTAGCGACACAGCCTTAGACCGTTGCGCCACTCAGGCGCTGTATAACGTGACCGGTCGGGAGTGGACTACAGTACAAGAAAAAAAAAAATAATAATCCTAACAAAATAAAATATTAAAACCTTAGTGTAACAACAGTTTTAGTAAGTAGTACTGAAGTTGTGCACAATTATCAGTTTCAATTAAGGTTTATGTCACACATTCATTGTCAGAGACACAGTAGGACCCAAAAGCATAATCAGTGCCCGCTGGCGCTGGTCTGGAGCAATGAAGTGGTGACGCAGGGTACCGTACTAAACCACAAATGACCTCTAAGTCCCGCAGCATAATCGCAAAACTTTTAGTGGAGCAACCACTGTATGTGACCAATAAAATAAATTAGATTTTGAGTCCTGTATCGGGTCGGATACCTACGGTTCCATGCAGTTGACCCGCCCAAAAACATAAGCCGGCGGGTGGAATGAAAACATTATTTCAACCTGCAGGTCGGCTCGCGGTTAAGTCTTTTTTTTAGAGGGTCGGAAACCATTTAAAATCGAGATTTTAAAAATGATTTCATACAAAACCAGGACCTTTTTGTGTTGAATTGTGTTGCGAAATCCATTATGTGAGCGGTGAGGCAGTCATAGCTTAGGCCTAGGCTACCAGCCATGCAGAGAGAAAGCTGAGCAGGGTGTCATGTAAAAATCGAAAAAAATAATATTTACATGAAAATCTGTCGCCAATTTCATGGAAACCTAGCTACAAACACACACGCAGAACATTATGGTGACTGATAAGGTAGGAAAACATGTACACACACACACTCTCACTCTCTCAATGAAGTTGTGCAAATGTGCCTCATTTAAGGCTGCTGTCAGTATGGTTCAGATGAATATAGGGGGTGGGGGTGGCACAGCTCTGCATGTGTTCAGAGTTGGATGCAGTACCGTACCACATACACATTTTAGTTGCATACAAAGCCCTGCTGAAATTAAATCCACTAAGCCTTTTAAGGAACATCAACCACAAATTTTTGTTCGGTGAAAAAATTGTCTACACAGATACACACACTGAAATCTGAGTGTGAGAAGTGGACAGCTAAATTCGAATGTTTTTTTTTAAAACCCCCTTTAACTCCCCAATTTCGTGATTATGATCTTGTCTCATTGCTGCAACTCCTCAACGGGCTCGGGAGAGACGAAAGTCGAGTCATGCGTCCTTCGAAACATGACCCGCCAAGCTGCGCTTCTTAACACCTGCTCGCTTAACCTGGAAGCCAGCTGCACAAATATGCTGGAGGAAACACAGTTAAACTGATGACCGATGACAGTTCAACTGATGACCAAACCCCAGGCTGTAGTGATGCTGCAATACAGAGATGCAGTACCTTAGACCACCGCGACACTCAGGAGGCCACACCAAGACTGATGCGGATCAAATTGACATCTGACTTCTCCCCAGGGTAGACTTTCCTGAAACTTGATAAAACTAACTGTAGGAAAAAGGCACTGCAGTGCCTAGCTCCACTCCTATTCCCCAGGCGCTCTCTTTTGACGACTTCTGTAACCGTAATAGCCTTGGTTTCATGCATGTTAACATTAGAAGCCTCCTCCCTAAGTTTGTTCTATTCACTGCTTTAGCACACTCTGCCAACCCGGATGTTCTAGCTGTGTCTGAATCCTGGCTTAGGAAGACCACCAAAAATTCTGAAATTTTAATTCCAAACTACAACATTTTCAGACAAGATAGAACTGCCAAAGGGGGCGGTGTTGCAATCTACTGCAAAGATAGCCTGCAGAGTTCTGTCCTACTATCCAGGTCTGTACCCAAACAATTTGAACTTCTACTTATAAAAATCCACCTCTCTAAAAACAAGTCTCTCACCGTTGCTGCCTGCTATAGACCACCCTCTGCCCCCAGCTGTGCTCTGGACACCATATGTGAACTGATTGCCCCCCATCTATCTTCAGAGCTCGTGCTGCTAGGCGACCTAAACTGGAACATGCTTAACACCCCAGCCATCCTACAATCTAAACTTGATGCCCTCAATCTCACACAAATTATCAATGAACCTACCAGGTACCTCCCCAAAGCCTTAAACACGGGCACCCTCATAGATATCATCCTAACCAACTTGCCCTCTAAATACACCTCTGCTGTCTTCAACCAAGATCTCAGCGATCACTGCCTCATTGCCTGCATCCGTAATGGGTCAGCGGTCAAACGACCTCCACTCATCACTGTAAAACGCTCCCTGAAACACTTCAGCGAGCAGGCCTTTCTAATCGACCTGGCCGGGGTATCCTGGAAGGATATTGATCTCATCCTGTCAGTAGAGGATGCCTGGATATTTTTTTTAAATGCCTTCCTAACCATCTTAAATAAACATGCCCCATTCAAGAAATTTAGAACCAGGAACAGATATAGCCCTTGGTTCTCCCCAGACCTGACTGCCCTTAACCAACACAAAAACATCCTATGGCGTTCTGCATTAGCATCGAACAGCCCCCGTGATATGCAGCTGTTCAGGGAAGCTAGAAACCATTATACACAGGCAGTTAGAAAAGCCAAGGCTAGCTTTTTCAAGCAGAAATTTGCTTCCTGCAACACTAACTCAAAAAAGTTCTGGACACTGTAAAGTCCATGGAGAATAAGAACATCTCCTCCCAGCTGCCCACTGCACTGAAGATAGGAAACACTGTCACCACTGATAAATCCACCATAATTGAGAATTTCAATAAGCATTTTTCTACGGCTGGCCATGCTTTCCACCTGGCTACTCCTACCCCGGTCAACAGCACTGCACCCCCAACAGCAACTCGCCCAAGCGTTCCCCATTTCTCCTTCTCCCAAATCCGTTCAGCTGATGTTCTGAAAGAGCTGCAAAATCTGGACCCCTACAAATCAGCCGGGCTAGACAATCTGGACCCTTTCTTTCTAAAATTATCTGCCAAAATTGTTGCCACCCCTATTACTAGCCTGTTCAACCTCTCTTTCGTGTCGTCTGAGATTCCCAAAGATTGGAAAGCAGCTGCGGTCATCCCCCTCTTCAAAGGGGTGGACACTCTTGACCCAAACTGCTACAGACCTATATCTATCCTACCATGCCTTTCTAAGATCTTCGAAAGCCAAGTCAACAAACAGATTACCGACCATTTCGAATCTCACCATACCTTCTCTGCTATGCAATCTGGTTTCAGAGCTGGTCATGGGTGCACCTCAGCCACGCTCAAGGTCCTAAATGATATTTTAACCGCCATCGATAAGAAACATTACTGTGCAGCCGTATTCATTGATCTGGCCAAGGCTTTCGACTCTGTCAATCACCACATCCTCATCGGCAGACTCGACAGCCTTGGTTTCTCAAATGATTGCCTCGCCTGGTTCACCAACTACTTCTCTGATAGAGTTCAGTGTGTCAAATCGGAGGGTCTGCTGTCCGGACCTCTGGCAGTCTCTATGTGGGTGCCACAGGGTTCAATTATTGGACTGACTCTCTTCTCTGTATACATCAATGAGGTCGCTCTTGCTGCTGGTGAGTCTCTGATCCACCTCTACGCAGAAGACACCATTCTGTATACTTCTGGCCCTTCTTTGGACACTGTGTTAACAACCCTCCAGGCAAGCTTCAATGCCATACAACTCTCCTTCCGTGGCCTCCAATTGCTCTTAAATACAAGTAAAACTAAATGCATGCTCTTCAACCGATCGCTACCTGCACCTACCCGCCTGTCCAACATCACTACTCTGGACGGCTCTGACTTAGAATACGTGGACAACTACAAATACTTAGGTGTCTGGTTAGACTGTAAACTCTCCTTCCAGACCCATATCAAACATCTCCAATCCAAAGTTAAATCTAGAATTGGCTTCCTATTTCGAAACAAAGCATCCTTCACTCATGCTGCCAAACATACCCTTGTAAAACTGACCTTCCTACCAATCCTCGACTTTGGCGATGTCATTTACAAAATAGCCTCCAATACCCTACTCAACAAATTGGATGCAGTCTATCACAGTGCAATCCGTTTTGTCACCAAAGCCCCATATACTACCCACCATTGCGACCTGTACTCTCTCGTTGGCTGGCCCTCGCTTCATACTCGTCGCCAAACCCACTGGCTCCATGTCATCTACAAGACCCTGCTAGGTAAAGTCCCCCCTTATCTCAGCTCGCTGGTCACCATAGCATCTCCCACCTGTAGCACACGCTCCAGCAGGTATATCTCTCTAGTCACCCCCAAAACCAATTATTTCTTTGGCCGCCTCTCCTTCCAGTTCTCTGCTGCCAATGACTGGAACGAACTACAAAATCTTATCTCTCCCTCACTAGCTTTAAGCACCAACTGTCAGAGCAGCTCACAGATTACTGCACCTGTACATAGCCCACCTATAATTTAGCCCAAACAACTACCTACTTTGCACATTCTTCCATTGCAAAACTACCATTCCAGTGTTTTACTTGCTATATTGTATTTACTTTGCCACCATGGCCTTTTTTGCCTTTACCTCCCTTCTCACCTCATTTGCTCACATCGTATATAGACTTGTTTATACTGTATTATTGACTGTATGTTTGTTTTACTCCACGTGTAACTCTGTGTCGTTGTATCTGTCGAACTGCTTTGCTTTATCTTGGCCAGGTCGCAATTGTAAATGAGAACTTGTTCTCAACTTGCCTACCTGGTTAAATAAAGGTGAAATAAATAAATAAAAAAGGGTAGGCAACAACACATTTCTCCCACGCTGATCTTCAACACTGGGACCCCTCAGTGGTGTGTACTTAGTCCACTCCTGTACTCCCTGTTCACCCACGACTGCGTGGCCAAACACGACTCCAACAGCCTCATTAAGTTGTGACCTGTATGCTCTCATCAAGTGGCCATCAATACATATTCGTCGTCAGACCCACTGGCTCCAGGTCATCTATAAGTCTTTGCTAGGTAAAGCTCTGCCTTAGCTCACTGGTCACCCGAACAACACCCACCCGTAGCACGCGCTCCAGCAGATATCTCTCTGGTCATCCCCAAAGCCAACACATACTTTGGCCGCCTTTCCTTCCAGTTCTCTGCTGCCAATGACTGGAACGAATTGCAAAAATCACTGAAGTTGGAGACATATCTCCCTCACTAACTTTAAGCATCAGCTATCTGAGCAGCTTACCGATCGCTGCAGCTGTACACAACCCATCTGTAAATAGCCCATCCAATCTACCTACCTCATCCCCATATTGTCATTATTTACTTTTTTGCTCTTTTGCACACCAGTATCTCTACTTGCACATCATCATCTGCACATCTATCACTCCAGTGTTAATTGGCTAAATTGTAATTACTTCGCTACTATGGACTATTTATTGCCTTACCTCCTCACACCATTTGCACACACTGTATATCGACTTTTTCTATTGTGTTATTGACTGTACGTTTGTTTATTCCATGTGTAACTCTGTGTTGTTGTTTTCGTCACACTGCTTTGCTTTATCTTGGCCAGATCGCAGTTGTAAATGAGAACTTGTTCTCAACTGGCCTACCTGGTTAAATAAAGGTTAAATCAAATAAAATAAAAAAGTTTGCTGATGACACAACAGTGGCAGGCCTGATCACCGACAACGATGAGACAGCATATAAGGAAGAGGTCAGAGACCTGGCAGTGTTGTGCCAGGACAACAACCGCTCCCTCAATGTGAGCAAGACAAAGGAGCTGATCGTGGACTATAGGAAAAGCGGTCCAAACAGGCCCCCATTAACATTGACTGGGCTGTAATGGAGTGGGTTGAGAGTTTCAAGTTCCTTGGTGTCCACATCACCAACAAACTATCATGGTCCAAACACACCAAGACAGTCGTGAAGAGGGCACGACAACACCTTTTCCCCCTCAGGAGACTGAAAAGATTTGTCATGGTCCTCAGATCCTCAAAAAGTTATACAGCTGCACCATCGAGAGCATCTTGACCGGTTGCATCACCGCCTGGTATGGCAACTGCTCGGCATCTGACCATAAGACGCTACAGAGGGTAGTGCGTGCGGCCCAGTACATCACTGGGGCCAAGCTTCCTGCCATCCAGGATCAATATACTAGGCGGTGTCAGAGGAAAGACCAAATAATTGTCAGAGACGCCAGTTGCTTTCTCTGCTTCTACCCCCAAGCCATAAGACTGCTGAACAATTCATCAAATGGCCACTGGACTATTTACATTGACCCCCCCATTTGTTATGTACACTGCTGCTACTCGCTGTTTATTATCTATGCATAGTCACTTCACCCCATGTACAAATTACCTCGCACATTGACTTGGTACCGGTACCCCCTGTATATAGCCTCGTATAGTTATTTTATTGTGATACTTTTAATTATTTTTTGCTTGAGTTTTTTGGGTAAATATTTTCTTAGCTTTTTCTTGAACTGCACTGTTGGTTAAGGGCTTGTAAGTAAGCATTTCATGGTAAGGTCTAGTTGTATTCGGCACACAAATAAAGTTTGATTTGATTTGAAAATAGTACAAATAAAGAAAAACCCTTGAATGAGTAGGTGTGTACAAACTTTTGCAGTTTTTATCTTGTTATGTCAGTCAATCAATTAGCCCATGTCAGATGACATTTTTTAGATTGGTAAATCTACAAGTCTAGCCAGCTATCTAAACTTGTAGTAACCATGGTTGAATTCCCGACCATTGGACCCCCATTGATTTTGTTAGTCACTCTCACTCAGAGATCATATTAAAAACCGCAAATAAAATCTCTGTCCTATGGCAAAATGTGTACAATTGCAGGAAATTAGCTGCAAAACAGTTTTGTTGTTGTTGTTCTCCTAAATTTTCTCTGCGCCCAATGGCAAAATGTGTAGAATTGCAGCAAACTTGCCTTAAAATGCACCATTTTCTCTACGCCATATGGCAGAATGTGTAGAATTGCAGGAAATTAGCTGCAAAACAGTTTTGTTGTTATTGTTCTCCTAAATTTTCTCTGCGTCCAATGGCAAAATGTGTAGAATTGCAGCAAACTTGCCTTAAAATGCAAAATTTTCTCTATGCCCCATGGCAAAATGTGTAGAATTGCAGCAAACTTGCCTTAAAATGCACAATTTTCTCTATGCCCCATGGCAAAATGTGTGAATTGCAGCAAACTTGCCTTAATATGCACAATTTTCTCTATGCCCCATGGCAAAATGTGTAGAATTGCAGGAAATTAACTCGCACATTTTTCCTCTGTGCTGTCAAGTGTGGGACCCCAAAAATGTTTTGCCCTAAATTCCCCTTTGGTCCCCCAAAAGCCTAGGGCGACCTCTGACTGCTATGTGTACATAGCCCACCAACTACCTCATCCCCATATTGTTATTTTGTTTTTTGCTACTTTGCACCCCAGTATCTCTACTTGCACATTCATCTTTCACTTCATTGTTTAATTGTAAATGAGAACTTGTTCTCAAGTGTAGCAGTTTGGAAGTGGAAAAAGCATTAATCTGTGTCAAGTCAAGCGAGACAGCTGTCTTGGCAGATGCCTCAATAATTTCACAAGGAGGCCTACAATTACCTGCTATTGGTAATTTCCCTGCATCAGCTAACTCCAAATGACAAAAACCCAGCAGAGTGAACTGAGCAGAAGAATGCATTTCTCCAACAGTGGCAACATGGCAGGAGCTGACATGGGTGATAATTATGATGAACATCAGGAGTGTGTTGGTGTCAAGGTTTTGTAATTTTAACTTTGTCTGAAGAGCAGTCACTTACTCATAGCATCTGCCAGCGAAGATGTCGGAGACGGAGCTGAAAAAACAGAGAGGAGAACATACCATTTATAAACTTCTCAGAGCATCAGTCAGTCATCCCAGCAAGGCATCACCTCATTGGAACAGCAGTGCAGCAGCATCCGATAGCAATGCAGTACAAAAGTAACACACAGACAGAAAGAAAGAGAGAGCGAGAGAGTCATTGGCACCAATACCAACAGGCTATGTATAGGACTATAACACTCCTGAATCTGTCACTGATGTCCATGGGCTTTCACTTCTCTTAGCTCAGCATGTATCACACATACAGCCTGCCACAGAGAAAACCTCTGTAAAACGTTGCTAAACAAGTCATGCCGCTGAAGGACATGGTGACTCGGAGCTCTGGGTCTGGGAAAGAAAGGGCCTAAGCTGTAGGATTTATACCAGTCAGGGTTCTTGGCTGACTGAACCTTCGGGATGATATGGTATTCAGAGATCAGCATGGGGCACACAAACAAGATAAAAGGTCAACCCAGCTTTCAGGAAATGTTGGATCGTAAGCAAACAAGAGGAAAGTTTAGACACAAAATATATTTTTCTGATCATTGCTTGACAACCATTTTCAGGTCTTGACATAGATTTTCAAGTAGATTTAAGTTAAAACTAACTTGGCCACTCAGGAACATTCACTGTCTTCTTGGTAAGCAACCCCAGTGTATATCTGGCATTGTGTTTTAGGTTATTGTCCTGCTGAAAAATGTATTTATCTCCCAGTGTCTGGTGGAAAGCAGACTGAAACAGTTTTTCCTCTAGGATTTTGCCTGTGCTTAGCTCCATTCCATTTATTTTTTATCCTGAAAAACTTGTAAGTCCTTAACCATTATAAGCATACCTTTAACATGATGCAGCCACCACCATGCTTGACAATATGGAGAGTGGTACTCAGTAACGTGCTGTATTGGGTTTTCACCAAACATAACACTTTGTATTCAGAACAAAAAGTGAATTGCAGTATTACTTTAGTGCCTTGTTGCAAACAGGATGCATGTTATTCTGTATAGGCTTCCTTCTTTTCACTCTGTCAATTAGGTTACTATTGGGGAGTAACTACAATGTTGTTGATCCATCCACTAAACTCTAACTGTTTTAAGGTCACCAGTTTCCTTCCTCTTTGGCAACTGAGTTAGTAAGCACTCCTAAATCTTTGTAGTGACTGGGTGTATTGATATACCATCCAAAGTGTAATTAATTATGCTCAAACGGATATTTTATGTCTACTTTTTTTTTTACCCATCTACCAACTGGTGCCCTACTTTCCAAGGTATTGGAAAACCTCCCTGGTCTTTGTGGTTGGATCTGTGGTTGAAATTCAGTGCTTGACTGAGGTACCTTGCAGATAATTGTATGTAAGAGGTACAGAGATGAGGTAGTCACTCAAAAAATCATGTTAAACACTATTATTGCACACAGAGTGAGTCCATGCAACTTATTATGTGACTTGTTAAGCACATTTGTACTCCTGAACTTATTTAGGCTTTCCATAACAAAGGGGTTGAATTCTTATTGACTGAAGACATTTAAGCTTTTCATTTTAAGGAGTCGCTAGAGCGCGATGGGACAAGGACATCTCTGGAGAGACCTGAAAATAGCAGTGCAGTGACGCTGTGAAGTGACGCTGTGCAGCGACGCTCCCCATCCAACCTAAAAGAAAATGCGCAGTTTCGTCACACAACACAATGCCACAGATGTCTCAAGTTTTGAGGGAACGTGCACTTGGCATGCTGACCGCAGGAATGTCCACCAGAGCTGTTGCCAGATAATTGAATGTTCATTTTCCTACCATAAGCCACATCCAATGTCATTTTAGAGAATTTGGCAGTACGTGCAATCGGCCTCATAACCGCAGACCACATGTAATCATACCAGCCCAGGTCCTCCACTTCCAGCTACTTCATCTGTGGGATCGTCTGAGACCAGCCACCCGAATAGCTGATGAAACTGTGGGTTTGCATAATCGAAGAACTGACAAAAATGGTCAGAAACGGTCTCAGAGATGATCATCTGTGTGCTCGTCATCCTCACCAGGGTCTTGACCTGACTGCAGCACAACTTTGTAACTGACTCCAATGGGCAAATGCTCTCCTTCGATGGTCCTGACACGCTGGAGAAGTGTGCTCTTCACAGATGAATACCAGTTCCAACTGTACTGGGCAAATGGCAGACAGCGTACATGGCGTTGCGTGGGCGAGCGGTTTGCTGATGTCAATGTTGCGAACATAACCCCATGGTGACGATGGGGTTATGGTATGGGCAGGCATAACCTACGAACAATGAACACACTTGCATTTCATCTATGGCAATTTGAACGTGACGTGATCCTGAGGCCCATTGTCGTGCCATTCATCAACTAATGTGTCAGCATGATAATGCACGCCCCTATGTCGCAAAGATCTGTACACTATTCCTGGAAGCTGAAAATGTCCCAGTACTTCCACGGCCTGCATCCTCACCAGACATCTCACCTATTGAGCATGTTTGGGATGCTCTGGATTGACATGTACGACAGCTTGTTCCAGTTTCCACCAATATCCAGCTACTGATCAACTCTATGCAAAGGAGATGTGTCAAGCTGCATGAGGCAAATGGTGGTCAAACCTGATACTGACTGGTTCTCTGATCCATGCCCCTACCTTTTTTTAATGTATATGTGACCAACATGTGCATATCTGTATTCCCAGTCACGTGAAATCCATAAATTAGGGTCGAATACATTTATTTAAGTTTACTTGGCATTATCTGAACACCCCTGTAGGATCAAGCAGCAATTCATCAGGTCTATGCAGAGTGCCTTAGGGCAGACTATTTGACCGGCTGCTGGTGTTGGTTTGTGTAGCTCATGACTATTTCTGATGGCAATTATCGCCAATTGAGCATCAGTCCCTCTCTGGAGAAGGCCAGTGGCCTTTTAGCTTTATTGGATGGTCTTACATCTGCTGATCAGACGTTACAGGGTGCAGTGCTGACTAGCCGCAGCGGCCCCCAGCTCAGACAGGGAATGTTTATTTTCTCTGCTTAAAAGACCAGCTACAGTCAACGGTAGTAAATAGCAAGAGGCTTGGGCAATATGGAGCCTAAACAGTTATATAAGGCAGCTGTTAGTCAAAGTGAAACACCACAGCTGCATAGAACAATTAAAGCAGCAGTATTAAAAGGGAAAATAATCACTGTAGAACATTTCTGTCACAATCCAATAAGATGTCCATTTTGTTGGTCTGCTTTACTCATTACTCTCCACAGACAACTCAACGTTTGCCACTTATGGCAAAGGGGAAGGTGTGTGGGCGCACATGCGTGTCTCCTGCAATTGTGTGTGGAAAAGTCTAATTAAACGATACTAACTAAGTAAAGCTAGTTGTCAAGGCTAGAACAATACAAGAAAGTAATGCAAATGCAATCTGTTCCAGGGTGTACCGAAGTGGATGTAGATGAGATTTCTTTATACTAAAACATTGCACTGTTCATCTCTGAGGTGACTCCTATATACCGTACACTCTCCAGCTCAGACAGACGAAGACCAATGATAGATGAGATGGCTAAACTGGAAGGAGCAGGTCTTAGCCTACTGTTTAGACTTATTCAGTGTTGGGAAATCTCACTAGAACCCAGAGCTAATGACTAATCAGCCGGTTACAGACTAATTTTCAGACGGATACCTTTTCCACTTCATAATAACTAAGTTACTTTTCATTTAAAAGCCCTCTCACACTAGAATGAACTATATGCATATTCTAGCAATTGATAGGACAGGTGCCTGTCGGTCACAAAGCGAGCGATAACAGGGAAACACAGTCTGCCGTCTGGCTCGTCTCCTGGTACAATGTGTACGCGCCGTGGTTGGTTGCAGTCAAATTTCTTTAAAGAGAGATGCTCGTGAATTTGCACGTCCCATGTAATGTAAGTGGTAACGATGAGTTGAAATACATGACTTAATTATTGTTTTCTGGCACATACACTTATTTTGTTTTGCGTGTTTCACATAGCCAGCCACACAGAGACGTGGCGCATAGTAGGCTATTTACTATGCTTTGATTGACAACTGAACAGCAAGTGTTGACTAGTTTATAAAAGGGGTCAAACGGTCTGAATAAAGTCGATCTCCAATATCCTTTTTCCATTCATAAATCATGCAACGTGGTTATATGTCCATAGTATCGCATCGGGACAAATAAACCAAAGGATTTCATAAGTTTCCTTTCCTAGGATGTCGGGGCTTGCCACTAAAGTGAGTGACTTATTTGTCAGTGTAGCCGACCGAATCGCATCGGTGAGAGAGTCGTTCATTTGGCTCCCTCATTTGCTATGGCTACTTGTAGGCCTAGGCTTTTTGTCAATTATCTGCAGATAAATTATGAAAACATTTGATGAAGATGGTGAATCATCACTGCAGGAACAAAAGGCAATGGAAAGCCTCATTCTGGTCAAAATATGATAATCAGAGCCCTCACAGAATCCAGGCATTAAAATGGAATTCAACAACATAAGAAAAGGTAACAATGTATTAATTTGCCCAAGTTAATCATAAGACATGAACATAATGCATCAGTGATTTGTATTTCCTGCAACTTCTGAAGAGGCAACGAGAATGCCCCTATCTGTGTGTGCGTCACTTTGTGTAGCCATTAGCGATGATGCTAATGAAAACAGTCTTCGGGGAGATGGGAAGGCTTCCCCAAAAACCTTCTCAGTTAACAAGAAAGTAGCCTACGCTTACTTGGCAGAATATCATGATTCTTTCTGTAATACCAGTGGGTATTTGTTTAGCAAACTCTGACATTACATGTGTGCTACAAAAACACTGCTAAACAATAGCCTCTTGCTAGGTGCACACTTGAATTGAAGAGTAACTACACCCAAATCTCTACATTTCTCAGATTTTCCCAGACCTCAAAAGTGGTCTCCTGATGTGGTTTAAAGCTGCAAAATGTAACTTTTTGGGCGAACCGACCAAATCCATATAGAAATATGAGTTTTTGATTTGTCATTATCAAGCCTCACTGAGGCTAGGAAACATTGTCACCACCGATAAATCCGCTATAATTGAGAATTTCAATAAGCATTTCTCTACGGCTGGCCATGCTTTCCATATCATTACCCCTACCCCGGGTCAACTGCCTGGCACCCTCCACAGCAACCCGCCAAAGCCCCCACCATTTCTCCTTTACCAAAATCCAGATAGCCGATGTTCTGAGAGCTGCAAAATCTGGACCCCTACAAATCAGCCGGGCTAGACAATCTGGACCCTCTCTTTCTAAAATGACCTGCCGAAATTGTTGCAACCCCTATTACTAGCCTGTTCAACCTCTCTTTCGTGTCGTCTGAGATTCCCAAAGATTGGAAAGCTGCCGCGGTCATCCCCCTCTTCAAAGTGGGTGACACTCTAGACACAAACTGCTACAGACCTATATCTATCCTACCCTGTCTTTCTAAGGTCTTCGAAAGCCAAGTTAACAAACAGATTACTGACCATTTCGAATCCCACCATACCTTCTCCGCTATGCAATCTGGTTTCAGAGCTGGTCATGGGTGCACCTCAGCCACGCTCAAGGTTCTAAATGACATCATAACCGCCAACGATAAGAGACATTACTGTGCAGCCGTATTCATCGACCTGGCCAGGGCTTTCGACTCTGTCAATCACAACATTATTATTGGCAGACTCGACAGCCTTGGTTTCTCAAATGATTGCCTCGCCTGGTTAACCAACTACTTCTCTGATAGAGTTCAGTGTGTCAAATCGGAGGGCCTGTTGTCTGGACCTCTGACAGTCTCTATGGGTGTGCCACAGGGTTCAATTCTCGGGCCGACTCTCTTTTCTGTATACATCAATGATGTTGCTCTTGCTGCTGGTGATTCTCTGATCCACCTCTACGCAGACGACACCATTCTGTATACTTCTGGCCCCTCCTTGGACACTGTGTTAACTAACCTCCAGACGAGCTTCAATGCCATACAACTCACCTTCCGTGGCCTCCAACTACTCTTAAACGCAAGTAAAACTAAATGCATGCTTTTCAATCAATCGCTGCCCGCACCTGCTCGCTCGTCCAGCATCACTACTCTGGACGGCTCTGACTTAGAATACGTGGACAACTACAAATACCTGGGTGTCTGGTTAGACTGTAAACTCTCCTTCCAGACTCACATTAAGCATCTCCAATCCAAAATTGTATCTAGAATCGGCTTCCTATATCGCAAAAAAGCATCCTTCAATCATGCTGCCAAACATACCCCCGTAAAACTGACCATCCTACCGATCCTCGACTTCGGTGATGTCATCCATAAAATAGCCTCCAACACTCTACCCATATACTACCCACCATTGCGACCTGTAAGCTCTCGTTGGTTGGCCCTCGCTTCATACTCGTCGCCAAACCCATTGGCTACAGGTTATCTACAAGTCTCTGCTAGGTAAAGCCCCGCCTTATCTCAGCTCACTGGTCACCATAGCAGCACCCACTCGTAGCACGCGCTCCAGCAGGTATATCTCACTGGTCACCCCCAAAGCCAATTTCTCTTTGGTCGTCTATCCTTCCAGTTCTCGGCTGCCCATGACTGGAACGAATTGCAAAAATCTCTGAAGCTGGAGACTCACATCTCCCTCACTAGCTTTAAGCACCAGCTGTCAGAGCATTTTACAGATCACTGCACCTGTACTTAGCCTATCTGTAAACAGCCCATCTATCTACCTACCTCATCCCCATACTGGTATTTATTTATTTTGATCCTTTGCACCCCAGTATCTCTACCTGCACATTCATCTTCTGCCGATCTACCATTCCAGTGTTTAACTGCTATATTGTAATTACTTCACCACGATGGCCTATTTATTTCCTTAACTTACCTCATTTGCACTCACTGTATATATACACTTTTTGTTTTCTTTTGTTCTACTGTATTATTGACTCTGTTTTGTTTATTCCATGTGTAACTCTGTGTTGTTGTATGTGTCGAATTGCTACGCTTTATCTTGGCCAGGTCGCAGTTGCAAATGAGAACTTGTTCTCAACTAGCCTACCTGGTTAAATAAAGGTGAGATAAAATAAATAAATAAAATTGAAAGCAAGTCTAACAAGTGGTAGATCTGTTCTATGTGGGCTATTTCTATGCTTCCAGGTCTTAAGTTTTGTTTTTGCGTCTTTTACTTTCGGTTTTGTACACAAGCTTCAAACAGCTGAACATAAAATATTTTTGGTTGTGGAAAATATATTTCGGTTTAGATGGTACAATCATTCCTTACACTATACTTGCATGTTTTTCTCACATAAACTTAAATTAGGCAAACTATTCATATTTTTGCAACCAGGAAATGGCAAAGCGATTTCTGCATAGTGCACCCGTTGTAGACTTAGAACATCCAATTTTGTTGTAAATCTGTGATTTTGAGAACGAAAATGGAAACTTGCCCATTTCTCACCACTCAGAACTTCAACCCGATTGAAAACACCCCTGTGACCCACATGGAAACAAATGTGTGGGGAACGTGCCGGGGGGAAAGTGACATTCAGCAGCAAACATACAAAAATGACAAATAATTTAAACTTTTGGAATAAAATAACCTCCAGCGCTATGACAGTCTGTGTGTGGAAGGGGTGAGCAATAGAGGATGTGATATGATTTTGTTCATGGTACGCATCCAAAATAGTTTGAGATCTTCCAAGGACACACCAACTGCAGACAGACAACCATATCCTATGGTCATCATATCAAGCAAATAGTTTGGGTCTGAATGAAATACAAAAGCCGGGATAATGTGAGGTCCACTGAGTACTTTATCCAAAAACAGCAACTGAAAGGATGAGTCAAACTTGGCCTTGGAACAGAGGAACGGAGAGTGTGTGGCGCGAGGCATAATCAAATATGACCCCTTATCAAGCTTAAATCCACCGAGATCAGTGTCTTGGAGCCACGGAGGGCCTGGGAGGCAGGTAAGGACAACCCAACACAAGGAGCACATGTCTGGGGATTTAAGCAGGTCTTTTTGAAGCTGGTTCCAGTGTCATTGGAAAGATATTAATAATGAAAAGAACAGCATAAATGCTTTGAGACTAGAGGAAAATGAACAAAAAATAATGAACTAACAGAGAGGAACCTCTAGTGAACTACTGAGTGCTAATAAAGCACACTTTTTCAGGGGATTAACTCTGGCTTTGTAAAAACTACAAAGTCCCTCCGAGTCCATTAAATTAATGAGTGGTTATACTGGGATGGGAGGTGTTACCACATTTTGATTGCCTAATTCAAAGAAACCTAGCTAATTTGACATATACTGTATATTACGTGCATTTATTTTTTGCCTGCAGAACAGACGGAATTCTTCGGGCATGGTAATATTGCTCAATTGGTATCAAGGGACCTACTGTGTGCCAGTAAAACATTCCCCACACCATTACACCACCGCCACCAACCTGTACTGTTGACGCTAGGCAGGATGGGGCCATTGACTCATGCTGCTTATGCCATCAGCATGACACAACAGGAACCGGGATTCGTTGGACCAGGTGATGTTTTTCCACTCCTCAATTGTCCAGTATTGGTGATCGTGTGCCCACTGGAGCTGCTTTGACTTGTTTTTAGCTGATAGGAGTGACACATGTGGTCATCTGCTGCAATAGTCCATCCGTGACAAGGACCGACGATTTGTACATTACGAGATGCCGTTCTGCATCTGTTTATAGCCCGCCTGGTAGCTTGCACGAGCTGTTTTGTTGTTGCTTTGATGTTTTTTGTTTGTCGCACCATTCTCGGTAAACCCTAGAATGGCGTGCGTGAAAAGCTCATGATGTCGGCTGTTTCTGAGATACTGAAACCGGCGAGCCTGGCACGAACAATCAAAGTCGCTTAGGTCACTCGTTTTGCCCATTCTAATGTTCAATCAAACAGTAATTGAATGCATCGATGGCTATCTGCCTGCCTTATATAGCGAGCCACGGCCATCTGACTCACTGTCTGTAGGAGTGAACCATTTTTGTGAACTGGGTGGAGTACCTAATAAACTGGCCACTGAGTGTATTTCACTAAATTGTTGTTTGGTTTTATCTTCATACAGTGGTACATCCCTGAGAGAAATGTATTGGTAAAGTAAATCCTTATCTTACATTGTGTTGCCCATGCTGCTCATAATTAGATTGAAGAGGCAGTCCTTGGCTTAAGCTGGCTCTTGAACTCAGTCATTACTCTTACAACACTGAAGCGGTTTTGTCTCCATGTTTGATGAATGTGTTAGGCCCTCATTATAACCTCTTACCTAAGGCCAAAATGTCAACATCTACACATCCTCTTCTATTTTAACTTCCAGTCTCCAAACGTTGTGGCAGGGACACTCTAAACTTCCCTGTCAAGCAATGTGTAGCATGACCACAACCCTGATGGGAGACCTGACAGGATCCTACAGTAGCTGGTACCATGTTCTGTGGACCAGGTATCAGACAGAGAGTGAGAGTGGTAGTGGTGAAGAACATCAGGGTGTGTTTATCTGCTGTGACTGCAGGACATACACCTCCAAGCATGATGGCGTTCTGCCCTCCTGTGGGTTCCCTGCGGCTTGTGTCCTGATGTGACTGCTCAGACCCTGCCTGGATGCACTGCAGATATACTGAGGGCTGCTGCAACACAATGACAGAGGGCTTAATACTGACTGTGGAACTAGTACTTTGCAGAAGCTTATCTAAGTTCAAATGATTCCAGCTCTAAGATGGCCTTATTACGATACAAATTCATCTGGCTATAATTGTTGAAGCCTATGCCTACTCACTGTTTTGGGGTTATTTTTGCATGCTCTTTGATATATTACTCCCCTCCTTGCTCATGGAAGTAAATCAATGCATGTCAGGGGAGCGCAACTTAAAAGTAAAAATCAATAAAGCAAATGTAAGCCGAAGAATCTACAGTTGTGCCTAGAGGGAATGAGATTCACCAGAAAGAAAAACCGGAGAGAACCACAAAAAAGCAAACACATTGGGTCAATCTATCCCTAACAGCTGCTGTGAGCAGCCCTGATTTATCCCATAATGAGCAAAAAGCTGGAAGTAATGAGTCTCTCCTAAACATTAAATCAAAACCAAACAAGGCCCTGCTTCTAGAACACTTAGTATTCACCTCCCTAAGCTGGCCTTTCTATGATTAGAAGACTGCATTAAATGTTCTCTTCAGAGACACTCAAAACACCCAACACCTGCGGAGAGCTCAGCAATACTTCTAAGGAAACTTCAACAAAACCCACCACGTTGAATAAATTAAAGAGATAACCCACTTCAGAAATGAAACTCCAATATATTTGGTGATAGTCTATGTTCTATGAGTAGGTCAAATAACTATTTCAACCATGATTTAACTACTAAGTGTTTTGTCTGTGAAATAAGGAAATCGTGTTGTAATGCATCATTCACAATAACGTTCTTGTAACAGGAGAAAGGGAATAACTATGACATTTCATAACGATTTTAAAACATTTACTTGCACTCCAGATCACTAAATCAACCAATAGATGGTATGGCCATACTTGTCTAGAACACATCCATCCGTCTATATCGTCATAACAAAGTATACACTACCGTTCAAAAGTTTGGGGTCACTTAGAAATGTCCTTGTTTTTGAAAGAAAAGGAAATTTTTTGTCCATTAAAATAACATAAAATTGATCAGAAATACAGTGCAGACATTGTTAATGTTGTAAATGACTAATTTAGATGGACACGGCTGACTTGTTATGGAATATCTACAAAGGTGTACAGAGCCCCATTATCAGCAACCATCACTCCTGTGTTCCAATGGCACGTTGTGTTAGCTAATCCAAGTGTATTATTTTAAAAGGCTAATTGATCATTAGAAAACCCTTTTGCAATTATGTTAGCACAGCTGAAAACTGTAGTTCTGATTAAAGAAGAAATACAAATTGTCTTCTTTAGACTAGTTGAGTATCTGGAGCATCATCATTTGTGGGTTTGACTACAGTTCTTGTTCTAAGAAATGCAAGAAATTGAAGATCTCGTATAACGCTGTGTACTACTCCTTTCACAGAACAGTGCAAACTAGCTCTAACCAGAATAGTAGGAGGCTCCAGCGCACAACTGAGCAAGAGGATAAGTACATTAGAGTGTTTAGTTTGAGATACAGACACCTCACAAGTCCTCAACTGGCAGCTTCATTAAATAGTAATGGGAGTGGAGGAGAGATTCTGGGTTCCAGTGGAGGACGTGTTAGATCATTCCCTGCTACAAGAGTTCCACAGTCTCCATCCAGATCGCCCTGCGCCTCGTCCTCCGGGTCGTCCCCGAGGCCGGCGTCGGGGGGGGGGGGGGGGGGGGGGGGGGGGGGGGGGGGGTTTACTGGCACGACTTCTGCCGAAGTCGATGCCTCTCCTTGTTGGTGCTCGGCGGTCGACGTCACTGGTCTTCTAGCCATCATTGATCTATGTTTGGTTTTGTATGGTCTTCTTACACACCTGGTTCCAATCCCATTCATTAATTGTTATGTATTTAAACCTCTGTTTCCCCTCATGTCCTTGTCAGAGATTGTTTATTGTTATGTTCATGTTTTATGGATTGTGCGACGGGTTCTTGTACCCGCATTTATTTTATTATCGACTTTGGTTTTGGAGTTTATGTTTTAAGTTATTAAAATACTCCAATTATACCAAGTTTAATTCTCCTGCGCTTGACTTGCCTGCCATCTACATACAAGACGTGACATGCACATGTGTAATAGCAGCCTTCATTTTTACATATATTTCAATTTGTGGGATACTGCAGTTTTACAAATTGTAATGTATTTTTCTTTGAAACGGTGCAATATTCTATTATGCTGTTCAGATTGTATTTATTTTGAATGGTTAAATTTATATGCACTTTGTTTATATACATTAAAAAGTTATACTTTAAATGCAAATGTTTAATAGCATTCTTTTTCATAACAAACCAATGCATTTTAAATACATTGTGGTTAAGGTAGAGTATGATTTCATTCAATAATTGAATTAGAATTGTTTTAACACCAATCATAGTCAAACTATCGCAAACTGTTTGACTAGAAAAAATACAAAGAGTCGTTTGGGAGCCAAAAGAGCTGGCTCACTAAAAAGAGCCGGAATGCCCATCACTACAAACTCCATGCTCAGAGAGTGCATTGCATTGTGGGTTTTATAGATTTCGTAGCTGCAACCGATTTCCACATGTTGCTACCAACCTTATTATTATTATTTTTTATTTTACCCCCTTTTTCTCCCCAATTTCATAGTATCCAAATGTTAGTAGTTACTATCTTGTCTCATCGCTACAACTCCCGTACAGGCTCGGGAGAGACGAAGGTCGAAAGCCATGCGTTCTCCGAAACACAACCCAACCAAGCCGCACAGCTTCTTAACACAGCGCGCAACCAACCCGGAAGCCAGCCGCACCAATGTGTCGGAGGAAACACCGTGCACCTGGCGACCTGGTTAGCGCGCACTGCGCTCGGCCCGCCACAGGAGTCGCTAGTGCACGATGAGACAAGGATATCCCTACCGGCCAAACCCTCCCTAACCCGGAAGACGCTAGGCCAATTGTGCGTCGCCCCATGGACCTCCCGGTCGCGGCCGGCTGCAACAGAGCCTGGGCTCGAACCCAAAGTCTCTGGTGGCACAACTAGCACTGCGATGCAGTGCCCTAGACCACTGTGCCACCTGGGAGGCCCCCCAACCTTATTATTTAACGAAAAAATGAAACATGTTGAACAGGGTGGTATGTTCAACAAGTACAGTAACTTTAGTCTTCAACTAACCAACGTTGGAGCGTCTTTCAAAAGTAAAGTCAATTTGAACTATTCTGGGCTACAGTGTAGGCAGGCTGTGGGTGTATAATCCTGATGGAACTCTTTCCAGAGGTGCATGTTTAGCTCTGTGTGAGCACCAACAAAATACTCCTGCTGAGAGTCCAACTTTAGCTACATACAAAATGTCTCAGTAATACTACGCACAGGACAGATCTCCTGTTTTGAGAAGTGTTAAGCATTGACACAGAGAAACCCTGAAAAGACAAGTCAAATGTCTGCTTGTTGAGGAGTGGAGCATCAGCTATTCAGCTTGCACAGGATAACGTTTTCCCAAGGTACAGATATAGGATCAAATTCGGGATACCCTCCTAGGACTGTGGCGGTCATGAAATTTCGACAGCTGTTGATTGCCAAGCAAATAACTGTCGGTCTCACGGTAATTGGCCGTTAATTAACATAAACACATTTAGCATCTCTTGGCTTCTACACAGGTGACTGACTACCTCATGAAGCTGGGTGAGAGACTGCCAAGAGTGTGCAAAGCTGTCATCAAGGCAAATGGTGGCTATTTGAATATACAGTGGGGAAAAAAAATATTTAGTCAGCCATCAATTGTGCAAGTTCTCCCACTTAAAAAGATGAGAGAGGCCTGTAATTTTCATCATAGGTACACTTCAACTATGACAGACAAAATTTGAAAAAAATCAATTTTGAATGGATTTATTTGCAAATTATGGTGGAAAATAAGTATTTGGTCACCTAGAAACAAGCAAGATTTCTGGCTCTCACAGACCTGTAACTTCTTCTTTAAGAGGCTCCTCTGTCCTCCACTCGTTGCCTGTATTAATGGCACCTGTTTGAACTTGTTATCAGTATAAAAGACACCTGTCCACAACCTCAAACACTCCAAACTCCACTATGGCCAAGACCAAAGAGCTGTCAAAGGACACCAGAAACAAAATTGTAGACCTGCACCAGGCTGGGAAGACTGAATCTGCAATAGGTAAGCAGCTTGGTTTGAAGAAATCAACTGTGGGAGCAATTATTAGGAAATGGAAGATCACGCAAGATCTCACCCCGTGGGGTCAAAATGATCACAAGAACAGTGAGCAAAAATCCCAGAACCACACGGGGGGACCTAGTGAATGACCTGCAGAGAGCTGGGACCAAAGTAACAAAGCCTACCATCAGTAGCACACTACGCCGCCAGGGACTCAAATCCTGCAGTGCCAGACGTGTCCCCCTGTTTAAGCCAGTACATGTCCAGGCCCGTCTGAAGTTTGCTAGAGAGCATTTGGATGATCCAGAAGAAGATTGGGAGAATGTCATATGGTCAGATAAAAACAAAATATAACTTTTTGGTAAAAACTCAACTCGTCGTGTTTGGAGGACAAAGAATGCTGAGTTGCATCCAAAGAACACCATACCTACTGTGAAGCATGGGGGTGGAAACATCATGCTTTGGGGCTGTTTTTCTGCAAAGGGACCAGGACGACTGATCCGTGTAAAGGAAAGAATGAATGGGGCCATATATCGTGAGATTTTGAGTGAAAACCTCCTTCCATCAGCAAGGGCATTGAAGATGAAATGTGGCTGGGTCTTTCAGCATGACAATGACACAACGCCCGGGCAACGAAGGAATGGCTTCGTAAGAAGCATTTCAAGGTCCTGGAGTGGCCTAGCCAGTCTCCAGATCTCAACCCCATAGAAAATCTTTGGAGGGAGTTGAAAGTCCGCGTTGCCCAGCAACAGCCCCAAAACATCACTGCTCTAGAGGAGATCTGCATGGAGGAATGGGCCAAAATACTAGCAACAGTGTGTGAAAACCTTGTGAAGACTTACAGAAAACGTTTGACCTCTGTCATTGCCAACAAAGGGTATATAACAAAGTATTGAGATAAACTTTTGTTATTGACCAAATACTGACTAAATACTTTTTTGCCCCACTGTGTGTGTGTGTATATATATATATAGTAAAAATAAAGAAAACCCTTGAACGAGTAGGTGTTCTAAAACTTTTGACCGTTAAGAGTACATTTTGAAAAGTCAAATAAATCCATGTAATATAGTCTACACCTTCACAATAAATCCATTATTTACTTTAGACAGGTCTAACGAAACATGATATGAAGAAAATGTAGTCTATTTCAGAAGAACAGAATAGCATACTCTGGGTTGACCTTATGTTAGGTCCTGACCTGGCTATGCCATATGGCTGTGGGCTACACTAGATTATTTAGCAGACAAAATTTGCTTAGTAGCATTATTTTATATTATTTTATAGTATGAGGAATACAATTGAACAAAGCTGAATAAAATAGAAAGGATATTTTCTCCAAACGATTTGAGGGAGTGCACACATGCGGCTATTCTGTGTTGAGCGGTAAGAAAGAATTAGGTACTCCTATATGCATAATTAAGAGTTATTAATGCAATGTTCTACAAACGTTGGGCTATATGTTTTGATTTTTAATACATTGTAAGGCATGAGCTCCGCTTTGTTTTTTGCACCTGCTGTACACACTTCCTCAGTCTCTCATTCACAATTAGAGAAGCACTTGATAATGCCTCAAATTTCCCAGGGGCATCCTCTTTGTGTGGCCATAATGCACTGGAAAAAATAAATCCATGCCTTTTGCAGCCCTTCTCTCGGAGTGCTACCTGCTCCAAAGCACTTCTCACTCACAGGCTACAAGTGAAGACAGACATCGGGGACGCAATTGCGCGTGTCTTTATCCAATTCCTAGGTGCATAATGAAGATATTGGAAGAACTGTCCACATTTACTTTTCGTCAGCCAACAAGATGAGTAGGCCTAACTAACAGCAAAAGCACTAGTCTACGTCTACTATCCCTCATAGTATAAAAGTTGTTCCTATTATATTCTGTGCGAGAAATAAATATTCCATAGTCTGGGACAGTTGTGGGATGTGATAGATATCAAATTAATACAACCACTACCATCAAAAAAACTTTTTTACACAATGAGGCTGACGCAACAGATCAGAACATTTAGCTTAAAAATGTTGATAAACTATTAGGCTATTTCTTCACATTATAAGCACAGCAATGCGCACACGACAGTAGACTG
Source organism: Oncorhynchus clarkii lewisi (assembly GCF_045791955.1). NCBI lineage: Eukaryota > Metazoa > Chordata > Actinopteri > Salmoniformes > Salmonidae > Oncorhynchus > Oncorhynchus clarkii. The sequence continues at coordinate 59,217,014 of NC_092153.1, forward strand.
ACTATAAGGGCAAATGTTCCATTAGTGGGAAAACACCATTATCAAAATTGACCACAAATGTGAATATGCATGTAACGCTTTTATTATAAAGGTGCATTTTTATGGTAAAAATGATCTTCTCCAAACTTGAAACTCATGTGCTGCTTATGTATGCCAGTTAAACTCTACACCCCTTGTAAAGGGGATTAATGTGCTTAATTTTAAGTTATTAGGTCACTTTAGTTGTGATACAAACCGTATCAAAACATATAGGCCTATGGGCTAGGCTACATGAAGTGCGTGACTATGATTCTAAAAAGGTTCTTTTATTTTTTAAATAGGCATTGTTTCTTGCCTTAAACTGGGCTTCATTCACAAGTGATAAGCTAATAGTCACCCATCAGACTATTCTTGATTTAATCTTGACTTTACATATACTAAATAATGTATGCATAGTCACTTCACCCCTACCTACATGTACTAATTACCTAGACTAACCTGTACCCCCGCACATTGACTCGGTACCGGTACCCCCCTGTATATAGCCTCGTTATTGCTATTTTATTGTGTTACTTTTGTATTATTTTTACTCTTTCTTGAACTGCACTGTTGGTTAAGGGCTTGTAAGTAAGCATTTCACAGTAAGGTCTACCTACACCTGTTGTATTTGGCGCATGTGACAAATAACGTTTTATTTAACATGTGAAATTCGTTTTGATATAGAATGGACCATTATCATGCACCTGTCTCGAAACAGGGGCAGGGAAAAAATGCCTGTCATCTGGACTTACAATAGCAAATGGAAGACACTTTTCCTGTGGTTAATTTTCATGCCAGCCAGGTAGGTTAAACACCTGTCGTAAAGATAAGCAATGTGCTTAATATTTGCTTAATATTAGGAATTTTGAGAAATCAATACAGTTGGCCTAGCCTATAGAAAGCTGATGAAATCCTCTTCTTTTTAATTGAGGCCATCACTGTTTTCTCAAGCAATTTCATAGTCTATAGAAATGTTGCTCATGGGCTCTCATGAAGTGTTTGATTAGATTTTTGATTACATTTGCAATGATGTCAGAGTGATTACAGGGACAATAGTGGCTAATATGGTCCTCGCAACAGCCTAATACCCTTCCCCAAGCCTAACCTTAACCATTAGTGGGGAAAAATGCAAAACTGACCCAAGATAAGCGTCTCCGGGCAACTTCACCTTACTCAACTCTGCCGTCTCCTGGGCTCCCTCACCTGCTGATGGACACCTCACTGAGACATGGGCTGGGTGACCTGGAGATGACTGCTACAACAGAAGGCTGCTGCTGCTTCTCAGAGGGCTCCTCCACAGATGATGTCATCAATACGCAGCAGGCCTCTGAGTCACTGGGGCTGGGATCACTCTGTTCCTGTTGTGCTGCCTTATCTACAGGAAGGAGGGGAAATAACATGGACTGTACACATGATCATAAAACTGGTATAAAATCATTTAGTGGTGAAAATGAGCTATGAGAAATCTGTGCTAGGAAACTTTGCTTGAAATCCATGTCATGGTTTATAATCTGGATCGATCCTATTTTAACCTTGTAAACATGATTTGAGCAGACTGTGTGATAGATGCTAAAGTCATTCATGTTAAATGATATCTTATCTCATAGATATTTTCCCCAAAGTAATGGGGAATAATTTTAACCACAAACACACCACTGTGTCTTCTAGGCAGAGGGCAAAAGGTTCATGACCAGCAGTTAATGATATTCTATATGTGGCTGACATTCTGAAGTGTGACAAATGCATTTTGAATATGATTACCTCCGCATGTACTGATGTTTCGGTCTATGATGGGGGATTTCCATGAAAAAATATTAAATACTTTATTTGGCAACAGTTGATCGCCATGTGGGTGTTATTTTTAAAGGAGCAAGCCAACAGCATGCTAGGTAGTGCTAGGTATCAACAGCAAATCCAGCACAGGCTGGAAGCTATATGCTGCCATATCGCCAATAATTTGCAACTTGAAGCCTGCCCTGTTCATGCTCTGTTTGACTAGCTTCACTAGCTTCAAACACTTCGGCGCAAGCTTGCTGTTTGGTCTTGCCTTCCACTGAAAATTAATAGGCACCATCACTTTGTCACCAAGTGTGACCTTTTTCAAGACATACAGGGCATGAATCCCAATAGAGCTCGTGGGTGTGTTGCATGTCAGCAAAAAATAATATACATAATAAATCACGTGGAAATATGTTCCCAAATGTTATGCAATGCATTTGTTTATTTTTTTGCTTATGTGCAAAGATGAACAACACATGCAGAGGTAAGAGTGTGTGTATTGTCTTTCATAATGAATTGTATTCTGGGGCTGTAATTCCCTGCACCAAATGAGAAAGATGGCATGGGTATGGTGGTGTCAAATCAAATCACATGCGCCGAATACAACAAGTGTAGACCTTAGAGCGAAATACTTACTTACAAGCCCTTAACCAACAGTACAGTTCAAGAAGAGTTAACAAAGTATTTACCAAATAAAATACAGTAAAAAATAATAAAAAACTAACACAATAACAAAACAATAATGAGGATATATACAGGGGATACAGGTACCGAGTCAGTGTGCGGGGGTACAGTTTAGAGGTCATTTGTATATGTAGGTAAGGGTGAAGTCACTATGCATAGATGATAAACAGCTAGTAGCAGCAGTGTACAAAACAAATGGGTGGGGGGGGGGGGTCAATGTAATAGTCCGGTGGCCATTTTATTAATTGTTCAGCATACTTATGTCTTGGGGGTAGAAGCTGTTAGGGAGCCTTTTGGTCCTAGACTTGGCACTCCGTTACCGCTTGCCGTGCGGTAGCAGAGACTTGGGTGACTGGAGTGTCTGACAATTTATGAGCTTTCCTCTTACAACGCCTATTATATACAGTTGAAGTCCGAAGTTTACATACACTTAGGTTGGAGTGATTAAACCTCGTTTTTCAACCACTCCATAAATATCTTGTTAACAAACTATAGTTTTGGCAAGTCGGTTAGGACATCGACTTTGTGCATGACACAAGACATTTTTTCCAACATTTGTTTACAGACAGATTATTTCACTTATATTTCACTTAGAATTCACTGTATCACAATTCCAGTCAGTCAGAAGTTTACAAGTTGACTGTGTATTTATCCAGCTTGGAAAATTCAAGAAAATTGCGTTATGGCTTTAAAGCTTCTGATAGGCTAATTGACATAATTTGAGTCAATTGGAGGTGTAAATGTGGATGTATTTAAAGGCCTACCTTCAAACTCAGTGCCTCTTTGCTTGACATCATGGGTAAATAAAAAGAAATCAGCCAAGACCTCAGAAAAAAACTGTAGACCTCCACAATTCTGATTCATCCTTGTGAGCAATGTCCAAACGCCTGAAGGTACCACGTTCATCTGTACAAACAATAGTACGCAAGTATAAACACCATGGGACCACGTAGTCGTCATACCGCTCAGGAAGGAGAAGCGTTCTTTCTCCTAGAGATGAATGTACTTTGGTGCGAAAAGGGCAAATCAATCCCAGAACAACAGCAAAGGACCTTGTAAAGATGCAGGAGGAAACAGGTACAAAAGTATCTATATCCACAGTAAAACGATTCCTATATCGACATAACCTGAAATGCCACTCAGCAAGGAAGAAGCCACTGCTCCAAAACTGCCATAAAAAAGTCAGACTACGGTTTGCAACTGCACATGGGGAAAAATATCGTACTATTGGAGAAATGTCCTCTGTTCTGATGAAACAAAAATATAACCGTTTGGCCAAAATGACCATTGTTATGTTTGGAGGAAAAGGGGGGAAGCTTGCAAGCCGAAGAACATCATCCCAACCTTGAAGCACGGGGGTGGCAGCATCATGTTGTGGGGGTGCTTTGCTGCAGGAGGGACTGGTGCACTTCACATAATAAATGGCATCATGAGGATGGAAAATGATGTGGATATATTGAAGCAATATCTCAAGACATCAGTCAGGAAGTTAAAGCTTGGTTGCAAATGGTCTTGCAAATGGACAATGACCCCAAGCATACTTCCAAAGTTTTGGTAAAATGGCTTAAGGGCAACAAAGTCAAGGTATTGGAGTGGACATCACAAAGCCCTGACCTCAAACCTATAGAAAATGTGTGGGCAGAACTGAAAAAGTGTAGGCGAGCAAGGAGGCCTACAAACCTGACTCAGAAACACCAGCTCTGTCAGGAGGAATGGGCCAAAATTCACCCAACTTATTGTGGGAAGCTTGTGGAAGGCTACCCGAAACGTTTGATCTTAGTTAAACAATTTAAAGGCAATGTTACCAAATACTAATTGAGTGTATGTAAACTTCTGACCCACTGGGAATGTGAGGAAAGAAATTACTATTATTCTGACATTCCACATTTTTACAACAAAGTGCTGATCCTAACTGACCTAAGACAGGGAATTTTTACTAGTCAATGAATAGAATTCTCACATAGGTGTTCCTTTTGTACGGGTGAGAAAGGGCAGTGTGGAGTGCGATTGAGATTGCGTCATCTGTGGATCTGTTGGGGCGGTATGCGAATTGGAGTGGATCTAGGGTATCCAGGAGGATGCTGTTGATGTGACCCATGACCAACCTTACAAATCAATTCATGGCTACCGACGTGAGTGCTATGGGCCGGTAAACATTTAGGCAGGTTACCTTCGCTTCCTTGGGCACAGGGACTATGGTGGTCTGCTTGAAACATGTAGGTATTACAGACTCGGTCAGGGAGAGGTTGAAAATGTCAGTGAAGACACTTGCCAGTTGGTCCACGCATGCTTTCAGAACACGTCCTGGTAATCCATCTGGCCTCACGGCCATGTGAATGTTTACCTGTTTAAAGGTCTTTCTCACATCGGCTACCGAGAGTGATCACAAAGTCATCCAGAACAGCTGGTGCTCTCGTGCATGCATAATTTTTGTGTCCCACTCCTTGAAAGCGGCAGCTCTTTTAGCTCGATGCAGAGCTCTAGCCTTTAGCTTGATGTAATCCATGGCTTCTGGTTGGGATATGTACGTACTGTGGGGATGATGTCTTCGATGCACTTATTGATGAAGCCGATGACTGAGGTGGTATATACTCCTCAATGCCATTGGATGAATCCCGGAACATATTCCAGTCTGTGCTAGCAAAACAGTCTTGTGCGTAGCATCCACGCCATCTGACCACTACCGTATTGAGCGAGTCACTGGTACTTCTGCTTTAGTTTTTGCTTGTAAGCAGGAATCAGGAGGACAGAAGTATGGTCAGATTTGCGAAATGGAGGGCGGTGAAGAACTTTGTATGCATCTCTGTGTGTGGAGTAAAGGTGGTCTAGAGTTTTTTTCTCCTCTGGTTGCACATGTGACATGCTGGTAAAAATTTGGTAAAACTGATTTATGTTTGCCTGCATTAAAGTCCCTGGCCACTAGGAGCTCCGCTTCTGGGTGAGCATTTTCTTGTTTGCTTATGGCCTTATAGAGTTGGTTGAGTATGCTCTTAGTGCCAGCATCGGTCTGTGGTGGTAAATAGACGGCTACGAATAATATAGATGAGAACTCTCTTGGTAGATAGTGTGGTCCACGGCTTATCATAAGGTTCTCTACAATATTAGACATCACGCACCAGCTGTTATTGACAAAAAGACACCCCACCTGTCGTCTTATCAGACGTAGCTTCGCTGTTCTGCCAGTGCATTGAATATCCCTCCAAAGCTATATTGTCCGTGTCATCGTTCACCACGGCTCGGTGAAACATAGGATATTACAGTTCTAATTGTCCCGTTGGTAGGCTACCCGAAACCTAAAGGTCATCCATTTTATTTTCCAATGATTGCATGTTAGCAAGTACAATTGATGGCAATCGGAGTTTACTCGCTCTCCTACGGATTCTTAAAAGGCAGCCTTATCTGCGTCCTCTTTTCCTCCGTCTTTTCTTCACACAAATTACATGGATCTGGGAGAGCAGTATATCTTTCTCGTCGGACTCGTTAAAGGAAAAAGCTTCTTCCAGTCCATGGTGAGTAATCCCATTTCTGATATCCTTTTCGGGTCATAATGTTGCTGCTACCGTCTCTTATGTACAAAATAAATTAAAACAGAAGTTACAAACATCGTAAAAACACAAACAAAATAGCACAATTGATTATGGGCATGAAAAACGTCTGCCATCCTCTTCGGCGCCATTTTATCATGCATCTTTAAAGGAGTATGACTACTGCCCACATTGAGACATCACTATTTCAGAACACGGATCAGAGCCAATATAAGAGGGCTGGCTGGGGTCATAGAGGTTCGAATAAGCTACCTCCTAATAAAGATAGATAGATTAAAGCTTATTGACTGAGCTCTGCTGAGAAGGCTGGGGGCTGTAAGATCACCTGTGGTGACAGTGTTAACCCTCCTCTTTCATTCCCTCGGCATGCTAATAAGGGTTACGGTGGTACCTGCAGAGCTGGAGCCCACTCCCTGGTCCTCTCCTCCCTCATCCCTCACTTCCTGCTTTATCTCCCTCGTCCTCGCAGTCTCCAGGCGACCCCGGACCTGGGCGATAAGGCGGGAGAACTCACTGTTATGCTGCTTCCCTGCAAGACAGAAGAGAAGGAGGGGTGAGAAACCAGGACAGGCACAAAGAGTACAGACATGCACATACACAGTCTCACACCCACACCTGCATTTCGATTCCATTTAACACTCAAAGAAAACCCCACATCCAAACACATAGAGAAACAAGTGTGGTTTAAGTCAGATAAATCAACGCACCTATCATACAAACTCCCTCTTACGTATTTTCTTGTTACAGTGAATTCGGAAAGTAGCCTTATTCTAAAATTAATTAAATTACATTTTTTTCTTCGTCAATATACACACAATAACCCATAATGACAAAGCGAAAACAGGACATTTTTGCAAATGCATTAAAAATAAAAAACAGAAATAGCTCATTTACATAAGTATTCAGACCCTTTGATATGAGACTCAAAATTAAGCTCAGGTGCATCCTGTTTCCATTGATCATCCTTGAGATGTTTCCACAACTTGAGTCCACCTATAGTAAATTCAATCGATTGGAAATCATTTGGAAAAGCACACACCTATCTATATAAGGTCCCACAGTTCACAGTGCATGTCAGAACAAAACCAAGCCTTGAGGTCAAAGGAATTGTCTGTAGAGCTCCGAGACAGGATTGTGTCGAGGCACAGATCTGGGGAAGGTACCAAAAAATGTCTGCAGCACTTAAATGAAAGAGGAGCTGGCCTAGAGCTGGCCACCCGGCCAAACTGAGCAATCAGGACAGAAGGGCATTATCAGGACAGAAGGGCATTATGAGGTATTGTGTGTAGATTGATGAGGGGGAAAAATGATTTAATACATTTTAGAATAAGGCTGTAATGTCACAAAATGTGGAAAAAGTCAACGGGTCTGAATACTTTCCGAATGCACTGTATATCATAACTAGAGACATGCACTCTAGAAGAGAGACAATGTTAATGTAAGGTCCTGGTGGGAGTTAGAATATAGGGGCCCTCTCTGTGTACATTGTTCAGAACAGCCCAATATCCAGTTGCAGTGAAGGGGAAGGACAGTGTGTCATGGGAGGTTTTTGTTTTGAATAGCAAAAGACAAAGACACTCAGGGTTTTACTAATATGATATTTCAACTGACGAGGGAAAAATCCATAAAAAGGCCTCTCCGAGAGCTTATCAGCCTACGCAGAGTCGGTCAAATGATAACTCAAATCAAATCACAAGTTCGTGCTGGTGAAATAAACTTATCAAAACACTGGCCGATTTAGGCAGACAAAGCTAATGGATGAAGTTTGCAGAAGGGATTCAAGTAGAGGGCCAAAACAGATGGGTTCAGTTCAGCAGAACAAAAACATAAAATATGGGAGGGGGGGTAAAATAATAACATAACTGAGAACAAACTCCAGAGAATGTAAAACCAAGAGTATGGAATCGCAATTTCAGGGTTGTTATAGCGAAACAATGGATCTGAGAGAAACAAAAAGCACAAAATATTTATGCTCAGACCTCATACCTGGTTCCAGATTGAACTGAAAGGACAGTGTTTCATTCCTGTGCATATTAAACTCCTCATAGCATACGTGTCCTGTCAATACAACATAGGACCAAAGTAGTCCAGATCACACAGAGAACACACGCACCAGGACAGAATTGCATTACAACCGCCTGTGTAGTTAAGTGATTTCAACATGAGATTCCTTTCCACTGCTGTGCCTGTTATAGCCATGTTCTGCAGGACATTGTGTTCTCTCAGCTAGAGCACAGCTAACCTCCACTCTGGAGTCTGACTATATGACTAAAGCATATGGGTAGTAGTGATGGGGGACAAAATTTATACAGTTACATGTCGGAATATTATTTTTAAATAGGTACCCAATTTGTTTTCAGCACTTTTATTTCCATGACTGATAAGTTTTCTCATGGCTCTCGTCCCTCTGCAGCAGACATAAGGTGAGCAATATGTTTGGATCATGGAATCGCAATAAATATAGATTGTGAGGTCCGTGATAATATCGTATCGTGAGGTCCTTGGCAATTCCTAGCCCTAAGGGATAGATCCTCTGGAATCTGCTCAATATATTCTCATTCTGATCACTTTCACATCTTGTACTGTAAACCAGTATCTAAAATCACTCATAAATCCCCATGAGACAAGACCAGACATCAGAGTTCTCCCATTGTAAAACATTGTGTACAGATATTCAGCTTCTGAAAGCACTGGACCCTGGCTGCAGCTGCTTAGGCCATTCTTGCAGCACCAAACATTCCAGCAAGTCCAATGTTCAGAGTAAATTGAGATGAAGTGTGTGCGTGTGCATGCATGTGTGTGTGCCCCTGCATGATCCTGCTGCATGGTCCGCATTAGGCCTCCATTTCACACCTCCTTCTTTCCCCCGAACCCTGACTCAGCAGTACTGTTCTGTTTGCACATGCACTGTACAGTAAATTAGATTCACCAGATTCACCAAGCTGGGATATTCAGTACCTGTTTCCTGCTGATAAGCAAGCACTTTACAAAGCAAGAACGAAGAGGGCTAACATTGTGTTTTGAATTCCGAGGTATAAGTATTTATTACAAAAAAAAATGTATTACTCAGATTAGGCCTACAAGACCAGTGGCTGAATCAGACTATTATTCTGAGGACTGTTTCTGACGTGGCTATGACAGGTTTACACCTTGAAGAGTCTTGAGTGAGACCACTGAATGAAGGTCAAAGATCTTAAGTTTTATTGGAAGGTCACTGTGATCTGATGGTATGTAATATTTGGATATCTTTGGAGGAATGAAAACAGACTTCAGTATATTACACCACCCAGTTAGAGCAGCATTCAGAAAGGTGAATACACACAATTCATGGGTTCATTATGGGTTCATTATGTCATGACTGTCCATGAGAATCCAAATAGGTCAGATCAGGTTTGCAATAAATAACCACTCAGACACCCTCTCACCTGCAGAGGGGGGAGAAGAGAACTGGTGGGGATTAGTGGTGGGGATTGTTTGGCCCTGTCCGGGGGTGTCCTCGGATGCGGCCACAGTGTCTCCTGACCCCTCCTGTCTCAGCCTCCAGTATTTATGCTGCAGTAGTGTATGTGTCGGGGGGCTAGGGTCAGTTTGTTATATCTGGAGTACTTCTCCTGTCCTATTCGGTGTCCTGTGTGAATCTAAGTGTGCGTTCTCTAATTCTCTCCTTCTCTCTTTCTCTCTCTTGGAGGACCTGAGCCCTAGGACCATGCCCCAGGACTACCTGACATGATGACTCCTTGCTGTCACCAGTCCACCTGGCCGTGCTGCTGCTCCAGTTTCAACTGTTCTGCCTTATTATTATTCGGCCATGCTGGTCATTTATGAACATTTGAACATCTTGGCCATGTTCTGTTATAATCTCCACCCGGCACAGCCAGAAGAGGACTGGCCATCCCACATATGCTCTCTCTAATTCTCTCTTTCTTTCTCTCTCTCGGAGGACCTGAGCCCTAGGACCATGCCACCGGAATACCTGACATGATGACTCCTTGCTGTCCCCAGTCCACCTGACTGTGCTGCTGCTCCAGTTTCAACTGTTCTGCCTTATTATTATTCGACCATGCTGGTCATTTATGAACATTTGAACATCTTGGCCATGTTCTGTTATAATCTCCACCCGGCACAGCCAGAAGAGGACTGGCCATCCCACATATGCTCTCTCTAATTCTCTCTTTCTTTCTCTCTCTCGGAGGACCTGAGCCCTAGGACCATGCCACCGGAATACCTGACATGATGACTCCTTGCTGTCCCCAGTCCACCTGACTGTGCTGCTGCTCCAGTTTCAACTGTTCTGCCTTATTATTATTCGACCATGCTGGTCATTTATGAACATTTGAACATCTTGACCATGTTCTGTTATAATCTCCACCCGGCACAGCCAGAAGAGGACTGGCCACCCCACATAGCCTGGTTCCTCTCTAGGTTTCTTCCTAGGTTTTGGCCTTTCTAGGGAGTTTTTCCTAGCCACCGTGCTTCTACACCTGCATTGCTTGCTGTTTGGGGTTTTAGGCTGGGTTTCTGTACAGCACTTTGAGATATCAGCTGATGTACGAAGGGCTATATAAATACATTTGATTTGAATTTGATTTGATTAACCACTCACGTCCTGTTGTAAATCAAGAAGATTCTGGTCTCCCTCTCCAATATTCATCAAAAGAATGTACTTTGTTTCAAGATATTTTTTTCCAGCTGAAACTGGAGAGATCCGGCGAACAAAGGCATTTCACATAAATAGATTCATGATTTCTTACTCCAAGCAGGCGGCAGTTCAGGGGCAAAGTATGTGACTACTGTAAGAGAGAGTAGTTTCTAAATGTACCAACGTTAAGTGTCTCTGTACCTCTCTCTCTCTCCATCACTTTTGTAACAAGCAGCCATAATATTGTCAGTCTGCTAGGGACCTGTTTTAAATGTAGTAAGTGTGTATTTTTTATCCTGTGTTACCATTAATTAGCTAGTAAATAAATATTAAACCAATGTGTGTTGTACTGAATCATAAGTAAGGCTCAGGTTTTAGCAGATGCAAAGTTACAACTGTTCAGAATGATGATATGATACAAGGTTATGATTAATAAGTTGACTGTTTATAGATATGATAGGTAAAGACCTTTTAGAGTTTAATTCGGGAGATGGTAACTCTTTAAAGAACCGCTCTCGTGGTGCCCCAGATCCTAATGAGTTAAATGATACATGATTAATTTAATCTGGTAACAATGAACTTCTCTAGGGTAGGTGGCAGCATTTGGAATTTTGGATGAAAAACATGCCCAAATTAAACTGCCTTCTACTTAGTAGATTTGGATAGAAAACACTCTAAAGTTTCCAAAACTGTTAAAATAATGTCTGAGTATAATAGAACTAATTTGGCAGGTGAAAACCTAAGAAATATCCATTCAGGAAGTTGGATTTTTTTGTTTGTTGTAGTTTTCTATTCAATGCCATTACAGTATCCATTGACTTAAGACTCAAATTGCAGTTCCTATGCAGCAGTCTGAAGCAGTCTGAATGAGTGGACCCTGCCGTGTCACAGAGCTCTTTCATGCGTGCGACCGAGAGAGTGCCTTTCTTGTTTACCTTTTATATTGACAACTTTATTGTCCGGTTGAAATATTATCGATTTTTTAGGCTAAACACAACCTGAGGATTGAATATAAACATCGTTTGACATGTTTCTATGAACTTTACGGATACAATTTTGATTTTTTTGTCTGCCTGTTGTGACTGCATTTGAGCCTGTGGTTTACTGAAGAAAACACGCAAACAAAATGGAGGTTTTCGCATATAAAGAGAGACTTTATCGAACAAAAGGAACATTTGTTAAATAAATGAATGTCTTCTGAGTGCAAACATATGAAGATCATCAAAGGTAAGTGATTAATTGTATCTCTATTTCTGACTTGCGTAACTCTTCTACTTGGCTGGTTACTGTTTGTAATGATTTGTCTGCTGGGTTTTGTTCTCAAATAATTGTAAGGTATGCTTTCACCGTAAAGCATTTTTTAAAATCTGACACCGTGGTTGGATTCACAAGAAGTTAATCTTTAAACCTATGTAAAATAGTTGTATCTTTTCTGAATTTTTATGAGTATTTCTGTATTTGAATTTGGCGCTCTACAAATCTCACCTGATGTTGGCCAGCGTACCACACATGCTAGCGTCCCACATACCCTAGAGAGGTTAAACATAGTTAGTTGATTAGATAAATAACAGTCCTCAGATTCATTCTAAATTGACTAGTCCTCAGATTAATTCTTGCCCGTGACTAATCTCGTTTTGGCTAGAGCTTTTCTTCTATTTACATGTCAATACAATACCTGCTCATAGCTATTTGTTGGGTTTGAAATCAAGACATGCTATATTTAATTCTGAAATTCATATTAGTCTTTATGAAGCAAATTATAGTTTAACTGAATTAACTTCCATCACTTGTTTGTTTCGTAGACAGGGACATTCCATGTACAGAGTGAACTCTAATGCATGCAATGCCTGCTTTCAAAGTTTTGTGGTTAAAAAAAATGTGTTTCATATGCAGCCCCAGAACAACAAAGCACTTTTTTGGATTTTCAAGTCTAAGCTGTAATGAAGAAATTACAGTTGCATGGACAAATACTGATCATTATCAAACCAGTAATTCACATCTAAGCGAGCTGAAGACCTGGTATCTGTTCCAACTTCTATCTGTGTGACATCCTGTCAGCATCTGTTGAAGTCCCATACTGCTGCCTTGCTTGCTCCTGTAGCCTAACTGACTCAAAGTGGAGTACATCCTTCTCAGTAGCAGGATGACTTTCTCCATGAAATGCCATGTTTGATGTGGATCCAATCACACAGTCACCTCGTTCTTATTGGCAACCCGTTAAGTATATCACACAGGGACCACCACTCTGTGCATGACGTGTGCAAATGTCACCATCCGCAACTGATAAAATGTCACAACGACCTGCCTCCAAACATGGGTTCAGCTGCACACAGAGAAAGAGAGAAAAAGGGAGCAGAGAAGAAAGAAGAGAAAATCATCATCTCCTTTCTCTGGCCTTATCGTCTCAGGCTTTGATCCAGCTCAGGTGAGCAGCTTTCACGAACAATATCAAAACAGATGTCCTGAAGGGTGAAACTTCCTTTTTACTACTTGATGGCTAGATGGCAAATAGTTGTTAACATGAAACGATGGGTGTTTAATACTGTGCATGCATGGAGGCAAACGAGAGGCCTAAAGGTTAATTGCAATAAGCACAAAATAAATTAGGAGTTTAATCTTTTTGAGGGGAAATCGCAGCATCTGGAAATCAGAAGGACAGAAAGAGAAGGTATGTAAGAACTGACAGAAAAAGGCAACAGATTTTTTCTAATACTGTATTAAACGTTTTGGTCTCTAATCTTAACATTTCAAGATGAAGTTCAATAAGAGAGGTAAAATTGCCTTAAAGTTTTTATGTTTTCTTTTGGGGTAGGTTAAGGCCACCATTAGCCATAAGAGTATATGATTATAACGCACCAGCATAGAGCAATACATGTAGTAAAGGAGTAATTCCAAAAAGAACATTGAATGCAGAGAGACATCCGAGTGAAAAATAGAATCATTGTTCCGTTATAAAATGTCGTCAACTGTCAGCAATTGCCTGGGCACAAATAAATGGCTTATTATGAATCACAGATGTTTGATGGAATGAGGAACATGTGCAGAGGAAAGTGGTGGTAACCTGGTTTCTTATCTAGCTATTCTTCTGTTGGGCATAGGCTGGATCCTGAAGCCAGCTGTCCTGGCAGAGGGTCAGGGTAATAATTAGGTAGATATGATGCTATACACTGTATACAGTGGGGTCCACAATGATTGAAACCATTGATAAAGATGAGCAAAAAGGACTGAATAAAATAGATTATTCAAGTACTGAGCTACGGGTAACTGCCAAAATAAAGAAAACACTTGAATTAATGAGGGATACAAAGTATACTGATAGAAAATGCTTCCACACAGGTGTGGTTCCTGAGTTAATTAAGCAATGTATAAAAATGCCCAGTTGCCCATTATTTTGATTGCTATGCCTAGAAGAACAAATCTCATTGACTTTGAAAGATGGATCTCAAAGGAGCATAGGGGGTTCAAAGTGTGTGTGCGCGCCAGCCAATCACCAGATCTCAACTCAATGAAACACTTATGGGAGATACTGAAGAGGCGCCGAGACAGCGTTTTCCACCACCATCAACAAAACCCCAAAATATGGAATTTCTCGTGGAAGAATGGTGTCGCATCCCTCCAAGCGTTCCAGACACATGTAGACTTTGTCAAAGCGCATTGAAGCATACAATATACATTTGACCTTAAGAAAGGCCTCAGGACCAGTGGAAGCAAAATAGCCCCATAACATCAACAATCCACCAACATGGAGAGTCATTTGTGAACATTTCTTTGAGCATACAATACAGGTCAGTATTTGAATAATTAATGTTATATAGTCATTTTTGTTCATCTTTATTAAGGGTGTCAATCATTTGGGACCCCACTGGGATGCTGGCCCATGTTGACGCAAATGCTTCCCAAAGTTGTGTAAAGTTGGCTGGATGTCCTTTGGGTGGTGGACCATTCTTGATTCACATAGGAAACTGTTGAGCGTGAAAACCCCAGCAGCATTGCTGTTCTTGCTCTTGCCACAAACCATAACCCATTCAAATGCACTTAAAACTTGTGTCTTGGCCGTTCACCGTCAATGGCACACATACAAAATCCATGTTGACTCAAGGCTTAAAAATCCTTCTTTAACCTGTCTCCTTCCCCTTCATCTACACTGATAGAAGTGGATTTAACAATTAACATCAATAAGGAATGATAGTTTTCATCTGGATTCACCTGGTCAGTCTGTCATGGGAAGAGCAGGTGTCCTGAATGTTTTGTATACTCAGTGTATATGAACAACAGTAAGATTTGATACACATTGATATTTTATCGTTTTTTTAGTCATACTGCACAATTCCTTGTTTTTATAATTTTGAAGTTCCTGTATTCCGTTTATGCACACCCATTTCTGCTTTTAACCTCTCTGCGCACCGAACCCGTTAGCGGGATTAAATTCGACAACATACGGTGATCGCTACATAAATAGTCATATTAAACATTCATGAAAATACAAGAGTCTCACATGTTTCGAAAGCCTAGAATCTTGCTAATCCAACTGCGTTGTCAGATTTAAAAAAGGATTTACTGCGAAAGAATACGATGCGATTATCTGAGAACAAAGCCCAATAAAAAAAAACTATTTCAACCAGCACAGGTGTAACATCACAAATTGCAATAAAATAAATAATTTACCTTTGACGATCTTCCTCTGTTTGCAATCCCAATGCTCATTGTTACACAATGAATGGTCTTTTGTTTGATAAAATCCATTTTGTGAACCGCTTGTGTAGTGAATTCCGTCTCATTCCATTTTCAACGACACATTCGATGTAAATACACACACTAAATGTGACTTTTCCAGTCATGTTTGGTTTCATTGCAATCAACTGGTTTGTTTGTAACACAACCAAACCTGATGGGTCATTTCGCGGGACGTATTGACTGAAAGAAACCGATTTGAAGACAACAGGTAATCATTGTGCACCAATGATATGAGCGCTGTTTCGTTAATTGACTGTATTTTAACCCAATGACCATTGATCGTCTTGAAATCTAGCTGGGTAGATAGCCAATGAGCTGAGGTAAACGGCAATATTTAATGTTTATGTGTTGGAAGACCAACCCATGTAGTAAACTCCGGCGTAAAGAGGGTCATTCGTCATTGAAGATTCATACCGGAAGGTGCCACGCATGTTACACAGAGCATTGTTTTGGTAAAGCTCATCTTCAGCTGTTTATATATCAATCAGTATGGCGACTAAGTCAGGGAAAGCTGCATCTAAGTCTACATATACAGATGTACACACAATTTTAGAAGAAATTTAAAGTGAGACAGAGATTGTTGGAGGACGATTCATTTAGCGATTCCCAAATGGAGGAATATTTTTTGAAACTCTTTTTGGACTGGTAAATTATTTTCATGCTAATGCCGTTGTTTGAAATTAATAATATAACATATTATTTGTGATTTTCTTAAATGTTTGTAGCAATATATAAAAATGTAATGAAATGTGTAAAGTACACGTTGGCTATACATTGTGGGTGGGGGTATGTTTGTATGTATGTTTATGACCAATAGCCTATGATTGTGTGTGTATATATACACATATTGTGGATTAGAGGGAGCATGGCCGAGATGCGTGTGTCTGCCACTCCACTCCACCCCACCCCACCCGAACATGAAATAGCCTATTTGAGGCTGTTGAGGGGAGGGCAGGCCCACAATGGCCAAAGTGAAATGGAGACAGTAGATACAGCTGGTCTGTTGTAATATTAATAAAGACAGTAGATCTAGCTGGGCTGTCATAATATAATAGAGACAGTAGATCTAGCTGAAATGTCATAATATAAAATAGACAGTAGATCTAGCTGGTCTGTCATAATATAATAGAGACAGTAGATCTAGCAGGTCTATAATAATATATTCAACCTTATGTTCCCTGTACTCTATATATATCTGTTTATTTTACCTGTTGATACAGGGCTCATATGTGAAACTATTCTAACTGAACATTTTCTTTCACAGTGACACTGACGCCGAATGGGAGCCCCCAGTGCCAAGGTGTCCATCCCCCACTGAAGCTGGTTCATCCAGCTCCTGCCACAAGTGGTGTTCATCTGCCAAATTTATTTCTGCAGGCATGGATGTGCTATGGCACCTGGCATCAGCAGAATAATATTGTGTAGAGGACTGAGGGTCTTCCAAATATAGAAAGTGTTATTTTGTAAATGTGTATATATATAACTTCACCAATTTGGCCCCTTGGGTACATTTGGGCTACTTTAAATGTCATGTAGCACACTCATTAGGGAAGTTATCATTCTGAAACTTTGCACAAGTACTGTTGCCCTCTTATGTTTTTCACTGAAATTGTCCCCATCATCCTATCTGAATGTTTGTTTTGTCTTGTTCATTTTAAAGATGATACAACAATAAAAATAAAAAACGTATGTTTTTTTTCATTGTATTATCTAAACCAGATCTATTGTGTTATATTCTCCTACATTCAATTCACATTTACACAAACTTCAGAGTGTTTTCTTTCAAATGGTACCAAGAATATTCATATCCTTGGTTCTGTGCCTGAGCTCCAGGCAGTTAGATTTGGGTATGTCTTCAGGCAGAAATTGAAAAAAGTAGGGGGGTTAAAGTAATGGACTTATTGAGTCAATAATTATTCAAACCCTTTGTTATGGCAAGACTAAATAAGTTGCATGGACTCTGTGTGCGATAATAGTGTTCAACATGATTTCTGAATGACTACCTCATCTGCGTAGCCTTCACATACAAGGTCCCGAAGTCGAACAATGAATTTCAAACACAGATTCAACTACAAAGACCAGCAAGGTTTCCAATGCCTCGCAAAGGGCACCTATTGGTAGATGGGTAAAAAGCAGACATTGAGTATCCCTTTCATGGTGAGGTTATTAATACAGTGGGGCAAAAAAGTATTTAGTCAGCCACCAATTGTGCAAGTTC
Source organism: Oncorhynchus clarkii lewisi (assembly GCF_045791955.1). Classification (NCBI taxonomy): domain Eukaryota; kingdom Metazoa; phylum Chordata; class Actinopteri; order Salmoniformes; family Salmonidae; genus Oncorhynchus; species Oncorhynchus clarkii. The sequence continues at coordinate 59,234,631 of NC_092153.1, forward strand.
TCCCACTTAAAAAGATGAGAGAGGCCTGTAATTTTCATAATAGGTACACTTCAACTATGACAGAAAATGAGAAAAGAAAATCCAGAAAATCACATTATAGGATTTTTAATGAATTTATTTGAAAATTATGGTGGAAAATAAGTATTTGGTCACCTACAAACAAGCAAGATTTCTGGCTCTCACAGACCTGTAACTTCTTTAAGAGGCTCCTCTGTCCTCCACTCGTTACCTGTATTAATGGCACCTGTTTGAACTTGTTATCAGTATAAAAGACACCTGTCCACAACCTCAAACAGTCACACTCCAAACTCCACTATGGCCAAGACCAAAGAGCTGTCAAAGGACACCAGAAACAAAAATTGTAGACCTGCACCAGGCTGGGAAGACTGAATCTGCAATAGGTAAGCAGCTTGGTTTGAAGAAATCAGCTGTGGGAGCAATTACTAGGAAATGGAAGACATACAAGACCACTGATAATCTCCCTCGATCTGGGGCTCCACGTAAGATCTCACCCCGTGGGGTCAAAATTATCACAAGAACCACACTGGGGGACCTAGTGAATGACCTGCAGAGAGCTGGCACCGAAGTAACAAAGCCTATCATCAGTAACACACTACGCCGCCAGGGACTCAAATCCTGCAGTGCCAGACGTGTCCCCCTGCTTAAGCCAGTACATGTCCAGGCCCGTCTGAAGTTTGCTAGAGATCATTTGGATGATCAAGAAGAAGATTGGGAGAATGTCATATGGTCAGATGAAACCAAAATATAACTTTTTGGTAACTCAACTCGTCGTGTTTGGAGGACAAAGAATGCTGAGTTGCATCCAAAGAACACCATACCTACTGTGAAGCATGGGGGTGGAAACATCATGCTTTGGGGCTGTTTTTCTGCAAAGGGACCAGGATGACTGATCCGTGTAAAGGAAAGAATGAATGGGGCTATGTATCGTGAGATTTTGAGTGAAAACCTTCCATCAGCAAGGGCATTGAAGATGAAACGTGGCTGGGTCTTTCAGCATGACAATGATCCCAAACACACTGCCCGGGCAACGAAGGAGTGGCTTTGTAAGAAGCATTTCAAGGTCCTGGAGTGGCCCAGCCAGTCTCCAGATCTCAACCCCATAGAAAATCTTTGGAGGGAGTTGAAAGTCTGTGTTGCCCAGCAACAGCCCCAAAACATCACTGCTCTAGAGGAGATCTGCATGGAGGAATGGGCCAAAATACCAGCAACAGTGTGTGAAAACCTTGTGAAGACTTACAGAAAACATTTGACCTCTGTCATTGCCAACAAAATGTATATAACAAAGTATTGAGATACACTTTTGTTACTGACCAAATACTTTTTTTCCACCATAATTTGCAAATAAATTCATTAAAAATCCTACAATGTGATTTTCTGGATAGTTGAAGTGTACCTATGATGAAAATTACAGGCCTCTCTCATCTTTTTAAGTGGGAGAACTTGCACAATTGGTGGCTGACTAAATACTTTTTTGCCCCACTTCAGATGGTGTATCAATACATCCATTCACTACAAATACAGGTGTCCTTCCTACTTCAGTTCCCGGAGTAGAAGGAAACTGCTCAGGGTTTTCATCATGAAGCCAATGTTGACTTTAAAACAGTTACAGTTTAACCTCTTGAAACTAGGGGGCACTATTTTTATTTTTGGAAAAATAACATTCCCAAAGTAAACCACCTATTTCTCAGGACCAGATGCTAGAATATGCATATAATTGACAGCTTAGGATAGAAAACACTAAAGTTTCCAAAACTGTCAAAATATTGTCTGTGAGTATAATAGAACTGATATTGCAGGCGAAAGCCTGAGGAAAACCCAATCAGGAAGTGCCTCTTATTTTGAAACTGTTGTGTTCCTATAAACCCCTATTGGCCATTGAAGGGATATCAACCAGATTCCTTTTTCTACGTATCCCCTAAGGTGTCTACAGCATTTTGATGTAGTTTCACGCCTTTAAGTTGAAGAATGAGCCAGTAAGTGGCCAGCTGAGGGCTCTCAGAGTGATTCTTGTGTAAAAGAGAGAGGGAGTCATTTTTCCTCTCGCTCCTACTGAAAAGCCAATTGTCCCGGTTGATATATTATCGAATAGATATTTGAAAAACACCTTGAGGATTGATTATAAAAAATGTTTGCCATGTTTATTGATATTATGGATATAATTTGGAATTTTTTTTCGGCGTTGTCGTGACCGCTATTTCCGGTGGATTTCTGAACATAACATGACCAACAAACAGAGGTATTTTGGGTATAAAAATAATCTTTATGGAACAAAAGGAACATTTGCTGTCTAACTGGGAGTCTCGTGAGTGAAAACATCCGAAGCTCATCAAAGGTAAACGGTTGATTTGATTGCTTTTCTAATTTGTGACCAAGCTTCCTGCTGCTAGCTGGACATAATGCTATGCTAGGCTATCGATAAACTTAAACAAACGCTTGTCTTGCTTTGGCTTTAAAGCATCATTTCAAAATCTGAGATGACAGGGTGATTAACAAAAGGCTAAGCTGTGTTTCACTATATTCCAAAATATGCCTCCTGTTGCAACAAGGCACTAAAGTAATACTGTCAAAAATTTGGCAATAAATTAAAAATTGTGTATATATATATATATACATAATAATATATATATATATATATATAATAATAATAATAATAATAATAATAATAATAAATAATAAAAGCTGAAGTTCACTGAGAAAAAAGTTCTGCTTGGCATTGTTTTAGGGTCCTGCTCGCAACCTTGCTGTTCAATGATACAACAATAGCACACTGATGGAGGGACATTCATTGAGTGTGCTCATCTTGTTCACACGTTTGGAAGAGAGAGCGAGACTGCTACCACATACCGCATGTGGTCAGCACTCTGTGTTTGTGCGTGTGTGTTGCCATATCCCTGGTGTCTGCCCATTCACTGATCTAACAGCCAGAGGAGTGAGTCATCGTGGGGCCGGGCAAGCCTGCTCTGGTCTGATTAATCAAACCGTTTTAATTTAAGCCAGCTATTTATAATACACCCCTTCATGAGTCAGATCAATATTTCAATCTCCTTTCAATCTCATATTTATCAAAGTTAGCACCACCAAGCTATTTCTAGTTCCACCCACCTTTTATCTTCCTCTGGCTATCACAGCCACTTAACCTTGCAAAGTTCCATACGGTCCCCTTACAAACTCTCGCTCGGTCTGTCTGTCTGCCCAAGAGGCAAGGCAAACACAATCTGTCTCAGATTCTTCTGCATAAATTAAGTCCCACTGGGTAAAGGCTATTACAGGTCAGAATTATTCACCAAAGAGACACTGAAACACCCCAGTAAACCTAAGCGTTTCCCTCCTCTTCATGGTGTAATGTCTGCTGCTGTGAGAGTCCCTGATGCTTAATCACTTCATCACAGTTATCTCAGAATATACAGCCACACAGCCACCAGGGGAGCTTATGGTCTTCCTGGCAATTCTCTCCGCTGAAGTGGGTCCTTAGCCATACGAGGGCACTGAGCAGGCTCGATGGTGCACCCCTGTTGCACTCCCACTGTATTGATATGTTCTGTGTATGTGACAGAGCCACTCCTCTTATCTCTGGTTCTGGCCTGAGCTCTCAGAGGAAGATAACTTCTCCTAAACTGGTACAAGGACTAAAGTGAGTGCACCACTCAAGTGGACTGGAATGACTAAGCGTTCTGAAATAATAAAACGCACCGCAGTGTTTAAGTATTTTTTTTTTTTAAATTGAACCTTTATTGAACTAGGCAAGTCAGTTAAGAACAAATTATTCTTTACAATGATGGCCTACGGGGAAACAGTGCCTTGTTCAGAGGCAGAAAGACAGATTTTTACCTTGTCAGCTCTGGGATTCGATCCAGCAACCTTTCGGTTACTGGCCCAATGCTCTAACCTCGAGGCTACCTGCCGCGCCGATAAAGTATCTAAGGGCCAGCCCACATGAAAAAAATACTACAGTCTAAAAAAACTGTAGCTTTACTATATTTACAGTGCATTCGGAAACTATTCAAAACCCTTCACTTTCTCAAAATTTTCTAACATTACAGCCAAATTGATTGAATAATTGTTTTCGAAATCAAATCTACACACAATACCCAATAATAACAAAACTAAAAAAGGTTGATATTTTTGCAAATTAAAAAAAACGTATTTACATAAGTATTCAGACTTGAAATTGAGCTCAGGTGCATCCTGTTTCCATTGCTTAACCTTGAGATGTTTCTACAACTTGGAGTCCACATGTGGTAAATTCTATTGATTATATTTGGAAAGGCACACACCTGTCTATGTAAGGTCCCACAGTTGACAGTGCATGTCAGAGCAAAAACAAAGTTAATTGTCCGTAGATGCTGCTGGGGAAGGGTACCGAAAAAAATTCTGCAGCATTGAAGGTCCCCAAAACACAGTGGCCTCCATTATTCTTAAATGGAATAAGTTTGGAATCAGCAAGACTCTACCTAGAGCTGGCCGCCCGGCCAAACTGAGCAATCCGGGGAGACCAAGAACCCGATGGTCACTCTGACAGAACTCCTCTGTGGAGATTGTCATTGATTATTACATAATGAAATCGGCTGTTAATGGCATGCTTATTGCTGTTCATTATATTTCTTTATTTCTATTTTTGTACCTGGAAGAGCCTTTCTACCTGGAAGGTCCTTTGTGTGTATAGGCTGTAGGGCATTGTTGCTGTTGGTTTAGTTCTGTGAGCAACCATTTTGTGACCATGCTGTCTTTAAGAACTGTTTGGGGTGGTCAATTGTTCTGAATGGTATGTGTTAAGTTTGACCATCAGTGAGTTTAATCATGTGTTACAAAATTGAAGATGTTCATTATGTAAAGGTTTTTTTGGAGGCATTGCCCGTTTCAGGTCCAGGCAGTTTACCAATAAGGTGACTGTCTTTAAGTAAAGCCATTTGTATTTCTAAAATATCTGTTCATGTAAATGCAGTGGTTACCTGTTATTTTCTACCATCAGAAGTACAGTATTGTTTGTCATCGTTTTTAGTCTAGTGGAACTGATCTAGATCATTTTGGTGTGCGCATGTTAATGTGTTATTTGTCTGTCAAACAAGCAAGCCTAAGCTTAAATAAACTTTGCTTGCTTGATCCATCGAAAGATAAATAGGAAGTTTGGACACCTACTCATTCCAGGGTTTTTCTTTATTTTTACTGTGGAATAATAGTGAAGATATCAAAAACTGAAACACCACATGTAGTAACCAAAAAAAAAGTGTCAAATCAAAATATATTTATATTTGAGATTCTTCAAAGTAGTCACCCTTTGCCTTGATGACAGCTTTGCGCCCCTGCCCCAGTGGCCGGTGGACCAAACAGTTAATTTTATGCACTGCAAGGGATACTACAGTGGGGAGTATGGTATACTACAAAATTATATAGTAAGCACTACATGATCAAGGGGGGAACATCAGAGGAAAATTCCTGGCATGAGCTCCCCAGGGACATCACATTCAAATGAAAAAAGCATCGACAAATCTAGCAGCTAACAGTCTAAAGTAAGCACTACGTGGTAGAGGGATACTACAGTGTTTAGTATAGTATTCTACACAGTACACTGCAACATTCTAAAGTAAGCACTACATAATCAAGAGCTACTACAGTGCGTGTAGCATTGTTTGTTTGACATGCGGGGGATTTTTTGTGTCGGTAAAATGTATTCTGCGAGAAATGGCAGTGGAAACGCTTTAATGCGCAAATATTCATATAATAACCATCATATCGAATTAAACTTGGATTTATGCAATGATATGGTGTGTGATCCTTCCACTATGACTTGGGAAACCATGCAATTTCTTAGGCTACAGATGAAATAACTAATGAACTTCACAGGGTGGTGAAAGAGTACATTGATCTTGATGATCCATTCCAATAAATATCGAGTGTCTGATTCTGGTGACATGATGATCAATGCTCGACTGCCGTTTGACAAATAAAATATTCTAGCTCCATAATAATCTCATGTAGACTAGCCTAACCACACAGCCTACCTGCACTGTATGCTGTTGGCTAGATCAGGCACATTTGCTATTTAAATGCAACAGTTTGTGACAAAACTTTTGGTAGAGTTGAAAATGCGATGGAAACACACTGAACTTTATATTTTTTATTCGGTACATGAAAACTTATGCGAATAATAACATTTCTATCCGTAACAAATCCGTTTGGTGAAAACACCACTGGTGGGAAAATGTGCATATTTTCTTTATGCAGATTTTAGAATATTAGCATTAAAATCTGTCACAAATTGGATAACAACCTAGCTACTGACAACAGCTCAATGGAGGAAGCGTACCAGTCAGACATGACTTACTGTAAGTTGAATGCATCTCGTCGATTTGCCCCAGACTTAGGTTCTTAGAGAAGACCATAGCCTGCAACACAATTGGACAACAAAAAGACCATGTAAAGTGATCATTTTAACTTCAAGAACACACTAGACCAGGTTGTTTACGAGAGACAACACCTTTTATTGGACATAGTGCCATGTTGGGAACAACAGAAACTACCCGGTGGTCCTGTGGCGCTAGTCAGTGATGCCTTGATCCTGTTTTGGTACGTACACATTTGGTTTTCCCCTGCAGTTGGTTCCTGGCCTTCTCGTTGGCCTCCACTTCTTTGGCAATGTCTTTGGCTATTGAAAGAGGATGAAGAGAGACCTTTATGACCCTCTGGATCACAGACATGGCTTGTTTATGTGAACTGTTGTTTTTACCACATTAAGGTATATGACCCAGAGACCACTACCGAGGAAATGAAGCATCCTCAAAGATGCACATGAACTATCAAGTGGTTACATTTTTATGGGTGATTTGTACAGACACGTCTCCTGGCCATTTCATGTTGATTAGTCTGAGCAGGTGCTGTTGGATTAGAGAACCTGTCCGCCGAGGTCAAATATATAAAGTATTGTGTTGTTAACAGCCTTTATCCTCTGACATGTCCAACTACTGACTGGATAGTACAAGCCAAGCGCTAGGTCTAGGAGGACATGCCATTATACACCTAGCATGATCATGTATCAAGGTTACTCACTGACATTCTTAGAGCAGGTACAAGTACTGTAATTAAACACCCTCAAGATATCACAGAAGCATAGCAAAAGGCAAGGCAAGAAAAAATACTTGCTAGAGCTGAAATGATTTAAGTCTTGATAAGAGTAGACTCAAATGATGTGCTAGGCTCAAAGCAGGCCTTGGTGTTTCATTCAAACGCTGCTTCCCATCAGAGATGTCTATTCTGTTGTGCTGAACCTCTGACCGTTCCATGCAGAGGCAGGTTCTGTGTCATCATGGAGAAATACTAACTCAGAGAGGACTTGGCAGGGCTGTGACATGGTCTGCAGTGCTCTCCGCAAACACAGCCGTCAGTGGGCCTGGCTCTGTACACCACACTGGGCTGCTGTAAATTACCTCCGCTACACGCACACAAATTGGAACTAGCAGGTGTGATTTCACATTTTTCTTGTAAAGGTTCGTGAAACGTGAATGATAGCTTGGAGTCAATAATGGCCAAAACAGTTATACAACAATGGCTTTGAATTGAGGAAAGTATGTTTATGGTGGTTAGAAGACTGCTTTGACATTTAAAAGCAGATTTGTACCATCAGCCAAGGTTGACTCCCTGTCATCGTAATTTTTCACACAGTGAAAATGGCACTCTTACCTGATTTCGGTTCGAGGGCGTCACACTGGGCATTGTAGAAGTGTACAAAGTCCTGGTGCCTCCTGACCAGCTGGTCTCTGGTGCCCTGGGCAGAGAGGTGGCACTCCTTCAGCCTCTTCTTCAGCTCCTGCATGGACAGCAGTGTGTATACCAGCTTCCTCATCGGCTTCCTCTTGGCACCTAGGGAGCTGTGCCATATGAAGCCATAGAGAAGATCAGTTTACAACTTGTTATAACATGGTCATTAGACTATTATTCAGTCCATGATGAACTACAGTGAGGACGTTATTGTTATTGCAGCACTCAGACATGGCCCAATAACAGTCCATCATAGGCTGGGCACCACAGAAGAAGACAACATGAATTTAATGTCCATAGTTAACCTTCCAATCCATAAACTAGTGACCCACAGTGTTTGTCATTTTACCCTGATGAAGACAGCTTGTCTGTCAAAACAACAGTTATTCAATTATAGCATCTGAGCTCCAAGAGTGTGAGGCTCTCCTTTTCTTTTTTATGGTCAACCTAAGGCCTGATATGCAGGGCGGAGCGAGGTTCTGTAATTAAATGATATTGGAGGCCGGGAGTCACTCCGCTACCACTTGTAAGAACAGACACATATTTGGAGCCAGACATCTTGGCAGCAGTGTACGGTATAAAGCTCTTTGCTATCGCTTACCCAGTGGTGTAAAGTACTTAAGTAAAAATACTTCAGAGTACTACTTAAGTTGTTTTTTGGGGTATCTGTACATTATTTATATTTGGACAACTTTTAGTTCATTACATTCCTAAAGAAAATAATGTACTCTTTACTCCATACATTTTCCCTGACATCCAAAAGTACAGGTTACATTTCAAATGGTTAGCAGGACAGGAAAATGGTCCAGCTCACACTTATCAAGAGAACATCCCTGGTAATCCTTACTACCTCTGATCTGGCAGAAACCCTAAACACAAATGCTGATTTTGTAAATGATGTCTGAGTGTCGGAGTGTGACCCTGGCTATCCGTAAATAAAATAAAAAAAATACAATTGTGCCGTCTGGTTTTTGTAATATAAGGAATGAGAAATTATAGTTTTACTTTGATATTTAAGTATTTTTGCAATTACATTTACTTTTGATACTTAGTAAAATTATTTGGTTTGAAATATACTTAAGATTTTAATGGGTGACTTTCACTTTTACTCAAGTTTGACAATTGGGTTTTTCCACTACTGCGCTGACCACCCACGTAAGGCTAATAAATATATTTGGGTTTTATCTGGGCTTTCCAAGTAATTCTGTTTCAGTTCTGTTGTTGTTCCCTTCTCTGCTTTTCAGATAGAAAGTCCATAAGGAGGATTCAGGACAGGACAAGGTTCTGACCACATGGCATCTCTTCATCACCAAGACGCAATGCCTGTATTTATATGAGTACAGTAGCATTGAAAACTCCTCACCAGCTCCTATTCAGAGCTGTGTTGCAGGTCAAATGTGTTGAAGAGTATAGGAATTTGTGCAATCCATCACTCTGACATCAAGGTCACGAATCAAGGGTTCCGTGCCGTCATGTACACTTCACCAGTTTGATGGAGAATCAAATGGCTCAGGCCTATATTTATCCTACTGTGGAACCTTCCATTAGATTTCTACAGAAATAAACATTTCCAGGTTAACTTCAAATTTGAAGGTAGAGTAGACTGTACTTTCAGCAGAGGAAGGAATATTACATCTCCCCAAACATAAATCTAAACAAAATATACAACTCAGAGACATGTCAAAATAAATAAAAACATAAGTCACATACCTGACCTAGTGCTAGCTTTACATCAAGGTTAATAGAACATTCTAGGGGAATTCTAAGGGACACTTTTTTGAAGTTTCAGCTTAGTTTGGACGTCAGTGTCAAGGAAGCCTAAAATAAGTAGAAACGTCAAAAAAGTGAACTCTTGAACCCCTGTGAGATGTGTGTTCAATGGTACCTCCTAAGGCTCTCCTTCTTTTCCCCTTGGGTCAGACAGCTGTCCAGGTGCTTGTTGATGAACTGTTCAAGGATGCCCACAGAACACACAGGACACTCCACTGCAAAACACACAGCAGGATTTATAGACAAACACACATATAGAAAAGGAGAGACACATTGTGAAAAGGCCACATTTCCATGCAGCATTGAAATCATCCATCATTTTTAAGGGATTCTCCAGTACTTCTGTATGCTTTTTAGCCAGTAGTTCTGAAGGTAGTGCTCAACACCCAAAAGTGGTCCCTGGTTACTACATCACATATGTGCAGATACAGTACTAGCCAAAAGTTTGGACACCTACTCATTCCTGGTTCTCTCTTGATTTTTACTGTTTTCTACATTGTGAAATAACACATATGGAATCATGAAGTAACCAAAAAAAAAGTGTTAAACCAAAACATATTTTATATTTGAGATACTTTAACCTGTTAGAGCTCTAGGGGCGCTATTTCATTTTTGGATAAAAAACGTTCCCGTTTTAAGCGCGATATTTTGTCACGAAAAGATGCTCGACTATGCATATTCTTGACAGTTTTGGAAAGAAAACACTCTGAAGTTTCAGAATCTGCAAAGATTTTGTCTGTAAGTGCCCCAGAACTCATTCTACAGGCGAAACCAAGATGATGCATCACCCAGGAATTAGCAGAATTTCTGAAGCTCTGTTTTCCATTCTCTCCTTATATGGCTGTGATTGCGCAACGAATGAGCCTACACTTTCTGTCGTTCGCCCAAGGTCTTAGCAGCATTGTGACGTATTTGTAGGCATATCATTGGAAGATTGACCATAAGAGACTACATTTTCCAAGTGTCCGCCTGGTGTCCTGCGTCGAATTCGGTGCGCAATTGCCAGCTGCTTCTACTTTACCATTTGATTCAGGGGAGAAAGCATGTGTCCAAGAACGATGTATCAATGAAGAGATATGTGAAAAACACCTTGATGATTGATTCTAAACAACGTTTGCCATGTTTTCAGTCGATATTATGGAGTTAATTTGGAAAAAAGTTCGCGTTTTGAGGACTGAATTTTCGGATTTTTTTTGGTAGCCAAATGTGATGTATAAAACGGAGCTATTTCTAATACACAAGGAATCTTTTTGGAAAAACTGAGCATCTGCTATCTAACTGAGAGTATCCTCATTGAAAACATCAGAAGTTCTTCAAAGGTAAATTATTTTATTTGAAGGCTTTTATGTTTTTGTTAATGTTGCGTGCTGGATGCTAACGCTAATGCTAACGCTAAATGCTAACGCGAAATGCTAACGCTAGCTAGCTACTTTTACACAAATGATTGTTTTCCTATGGTTGAGAAGCATATTTTGAAAATCTGAGATGACAGTGTTGTTTACAAAAGGCTAAGCTTGAGAGATGGCATATTTATTTCATTTCATTTGCGATTTTCATAAATAGTTAACGTTGTGTTATGCTAATGAGCTTGCTGATAGATTTACACAATCCTGGATACAGGGGTTTTTTCATAGCTAAACGTGACGCAGAAAACGGAGCGATTTGTCCTAAACAAATAATCTTTCAGGAAAAACTGAACATTTGCTATCTGAGAGTCTCCTCATTGAAAACATCTGAAGTTCTTCAAAGGTAAATGATTTTATTTGAATGCTTTTCTGTTTTTTTGTGTAAATGTTGCCAGCTGAATGCTAATGCTAAATGCTACGTTAGCCATCAATACTGTTACACAAATGCTTGTTTTGCAATGGTTGAGAAGCATATTTTGAAAATCTGAGATGACAGTGTTGTTAACAAAAGGCTAAGCTTGAGAGCTAGCATATTTATTTCATTTCATTTGCGATTTTCATGAATAGTTAACGTTGCGTTATGGTAATGAGCTTGAGTCTGTATTCACGATCCCGGATCCGGGATGGGGAGATCAGAAAGGTTAAAGTAGCCACCCTTTGCCTTGATGACAGCTTTACACACTATTGGCATTCTCTCAACCAGCTTCATGAGGTAGTCACCTGGAATGCATTTAAATTAACAGGTGTGTTGTTGTTCAAAGTTAATTTGTGGAATTTATTTCCTTCTTAATGCGTTTGAGTAGATCAGTTGTGTTGTGACAAGGTAGGGGTGGTATACAGAAGAAGGGCCTATTTGGTAAAAGACCAAGTCCATATTATGACAAGAACAGCTCAAATAAGAGAAATGACAGTCCATTATTACTTTAAAACATGAAGTTCAGTCAATACAGAACATTTCAAAAACTTTTAAAGTATCTTCAAGTGCAGTCACAAAAACCATCAAGCGATATGATGAAACTGGCTCTCATGAGGACCGCCACAGGAAAGGAAGACCCAGAGTTACCTCTGCTACAGAGGATAAGTTCATTAGAGTTACCAGCCTCAGATTGCAGCCCAAATAAAATGCTTCACAGAGTTTAAGTAACAGACACATCTCAACATCAACTGTTCACAGGAGCCTTCATGATAGAATTGCTGCAAAGAAACCACGACTAAAGGACACCAATAAGATTAAAAAACTTGCTTGGGCCAATAAACACAAGAAATGGACATTAGACTGGTGGACATCTGTCCTTTGGTCTAATGAGTTCAAATTTGAGATTTTTGGTTCCAACACACATTGTATTTCTGAGCCGATGAGTAGGTGAACGGATGATTTACGCATGTGTGGTTCCCACTGTTAAGCATGGAGGAGGTGTGATGGTGTGTCGGTGCTTTGCTGGTGACACTGTCGGTGATTCATTTAGAATTCAAGGCACACTTAACCAGCACGGCTACCACAGCATTCTGCAGTGAAACGCCATCCCATCTGGTTTGCGCTTAGTGGGACTATCATTTGTTTTTCAACAGGACAATGACTAAAAACACCTCCAGGCTGTGTGAGGGCTATTTGACCAAGAAGGAGAGTCATGGAGTGCTGCATCAGATGACCTGGCCTACACAATCACCCAAATGTCTTCACTATTATTCTACAATGTAGAAAATAGTAAATATAAAGAAAAACCCTTGAATGAGTAGGTGTGTCCAAACTTTTGACTGGGACTGTATGTGTATCATGTCATTGCTCTCTCACTCTGCTGTGTGTGTGTGCATCTTGCTAGCTGTCACTCAGAAGGTGAGTGGCTGAAGCTCATTGACTAGAACTCAAATTGCTAGGGGGCTGTCCCACATGGGGGAAAATGTAAGAAAAATAGAACAGCACAGCTTCCAGAAAAACAGTCGCTTTCAATCTAGGGATTTTGTGGCTAATTGAGGTAAAACAGTAATTCTGCTCATAGATTATGCATGTATGAACTACACATCCAGCTCAAACTGGGAGGTTTAAGAAATACTTAGTAGTCACCAAAAGGTCCTGAGCATGTCTTTAATGGACAATAATCTTCTATGCAACTAGTAATATGAAAAACAGTACAACCAACATTGCTTTCTCTATGGAGGGCATTTCCATTTTAAGCATAGGCCCATACTGTATCCATTAGAAACACTATGTTTTGGCAGCCAAGTCTCTCATATTCAAAATGTTCCAATGGAAAATAGAATTAGTGTCTTCACACACACACACACACACGCACAGAGAAGAATAATTCCTGGAGACAGTCAGTCAGCAGGCAGGCCTTACCTTTAACTAGAGGCTTCAGGTCCTGTGATGAGGACTGTGAATCAGCCAGGGACGCCAGCCCTGTCATGGAGAAGTCAATCTCCTCCATCTTTACAGACACCAGCACCTGGGGCGGTATGTCCTCAATGGGCTCCTCCTTCACAGAGACCTGATGATCAGGGTCTACTTTCACAGTCTGTGTAGGACGGGGGCCCTCCTTCACAGTTTGGCTACGTAGAGGAGTGCCAGACAGTCTCTTTCTGCATGGAATAGGTTGCTGTGCTGGCGTGGCCTCTGTAGTGAGAGAAGTTGTGGAGGTGGTGGGCCCCTTTCGGAAAAAGTGATTGAAGATGGAGGCCTCCTTCTTGGGGCCCGTTGTCTGTCTAGGTTTTTTACACTTGACAGATGAGGCCGGGGCCTTCCGGGATATTGGAGGCGAGTCAAAATTAGCATTTGACAACTGCTGTCTGGGATAAGAACAGAGCTTTAGTGTAAATAAATAGTCAATCAGTCACAGCAGAGGAACAAGAGGACAAAGCTGACAAATCCTCCAGCTCTAAGTAGTCTGATAAAATTAATTCACAATTTCACACAAATATGTACAACAACCAAAAATCACACACACACAGTGAAACAAACACTCACTAAAATGGCTAAACAAAAACAGTTGCATCTATTGAGGTGCAGGATTTCTTGGAGGTCTTGTGGCCCATTGGAAAGAGTAATGTGAGCCCCTTGACAGAAACTGCACATGTCCAATTATCTTGCACTTCCCTGCGAGCGAAAAAGACTGGGCCAGTTGGCCACAATCTTGGAAATGTGGAGAGCAAACAAATACAGCTGGTGCCTGGTAGCTGCAGAGCCATTACTGGGCCATAAAGTGGAATCAATGAGGTGTGCAATGCTCTGCTTTCCATATTGAAACCATTTTATGTCTTCGCTCTGGGCATTAGAGCAGGTCACAACACACTCCTGCACACAGGGCAGCCAGCACCCTCACAGCACAGCCAGCACCCTCACGGCACACACTATGCGGAGCAGAAAAAGCCACAAATCCCCCACCAGGACTGCGCACAGTACCTTACCCCTTAGTTAAATATAATAGGGTTAGAGCCTTGGGCCAGTAACTAGTTCAAATCGCCAAGCCAACGAGATAAAATAAAGTTTGCAATCTTGCCGTGAGCAAGACACTTAACCCTAATTGCTCCCAGGTCGCAGTCAATAATGGCTGACCCCACTCTCTGGCATGGGATCAGGAGGAGTGGGATATGCAAAAGAATGAATGTCCATTTCACCACACACTGTCCAGGTTATAAGCACCCCTATTTGGCTTCAATCCAGAGACTACAGTGTGTGAGATAACCAGCAGGGTCAAGGACACATTTATACACCTTTCAGAAGCAGGGGAAAGCATACATTAACAATAAGCAGCAGTAGACTGGCCGTACAGACAATGCACAGACCAAATCAAAGACTGAATAAATTGAAGTAGGGAAGTGTTGAAACATAGCCTTTATAGTACCAAAGAAGGTCAAGTTGTTTACATCCTTTAGACAGGACTGTGTCATGGTGGTTAAATAACTGCTTGCTAACGTGTTATTTTAATGGGCGGTATCTTACATTTCTTTGAAGAATTCCAACATTTAGGCCTAGGCTAATGCAATAGTTTAATAGAGGCTGACAGTAAGGCTAAGTATTGACACACACATGTAAAGCTTTTTTCTAATTATGTTAGTTTTATCATGTACCCCATTAAAGCCAAAGCAGAAGCAGTATTGCTGTGTAAAAAGTAAGGGTTACAATATCAATTTTAGTGATACTGAGCCCAACATTACTTGGTAGCTGTCAGATTTAGCAAAGTCTCATCCCTATTCAAAAGTAGAAATCCCTCTCCATACAAAGAACAACATTGCCTGCTCCACCTAACCTCATTGATAGATAGATCATCAAAATGCCAATAGTGGATTATGGGAGTAGATAAAACAGCAGGCCACATAACAGGTAATGACTGCCCACCAACAAACTATCATGGTCCAAACACACCAAGACAGTCGTGAAGAGGGCACGACAACACCTTTTCCCCCTCAGGAGACAGAAAAGATTTGGCACGGGTCCCCAGATCCTCAAAAAGTTCTACAGCTGCACCATCGAGAGCATCCTGACCGGTTGCAACAGTGCCTGGTATGGCAACTGCTCGCCATCTGACCTTAAGTCGCTACAGAGGGTAGTGCGTGTGGGCGGCCCAGTACATCACTGGGGCCAAGCTTCCTGAAATCCAGGACCTATATACTAGGCGGTGTCAGACTGTTCTCTCTGCTACCGCATGGCACTTTGTACTGGAGCGCCAAGTATAGGATCAAAAGGCTCCTTAACAGCTTCTACCCCCAAGCCATAGGACTGCTGAACAATTAATCAAGTGGCCACCCGGACAATTTACATTGACACCCACCCCTTCGTTTTTACACTGCTGCTACTCACTGTTTATTATCTATGCATAGTCACTTTACAAATTACCTTGACTAACCTTCACCCCCGCACATTGACTCGGTACCGGTACCCCCTGTATATAACCTTGTTATTGTTATGTTATTTTCTTGTAGTAAAATACAAATCCAAAATGTACTTTATTTAATTTTCTTAACTTTTTCTTGAACTGCAATGTTGGTTTGATTTAAATCCCAGACCTTTTGTCAACTACATTTAAAACAGCATCCAATACGAACATTGTAATTCTTCGGAAAACCTTTAGCTACACTTTTCAAAAGGTTGAAAGAGGCAGCACTTGAAAGATAAATCTGCCAAAGTATAGAACATTGAAGTTAATTAAACAAATATCTTCCCTTTGTGCCTGAAAACTGTTCATAGACTAAATGAATGTGCCTGTAATTAGAAGAGAGCGCCAATGAGCTCTTTGTTATTGGTACAGGGAGGAGGCAGTGACGAACACACACACACTCTCTCGAGTTGGGCGATGTCAACCTTTGTCCTATTGTGATTATGTACCCATAAAACTTTGTGATATAGGATGTTATCGACCCCTACCGGCCAACCCCACCAAAAATATTTGTATTGAAATAAATTTTAAAAAATCAAGTACTAAAACGACCGCCTATAGCACAAAATCAAATGCTACAACTTGACGAATCATGATGTTACAATGTTAATGAAAGCATAGCAGGGCTCCAGGCTGCGAGCATTTTGTGACCCTTTTACTTAGCTGTGCGAGTTACATTTCTAATTGGTCGCATCAATGTGAGCGGCATCTACAGGGTCACTTCACTCAAAACGTCTTATTTTTTAAGAGGCCTCATGAAAGTGTGTGCCTGCCCCTCGAGGATAGCGGTTTTGCTGGGGCCTACTGTTGTGTCTAGCGAGCCACTCCCCTCTTTCCCGGTGAAAAACATTATCCGGGAGAATAAAGGTGTTCTGATTGTATAGCATTTTAAAATCCAATTGCTGGCAAAACACAGCTTTCTGTATGTACAGTGCATTCGGAAAGTAGCGACGCTCCCATCCAACCTCGAGAGGATCTGCAGAAAAGAATGAGACAAACTACCCAAATACAGGTGTGCCAAGCTTGTAATGCCCTACCCAAGACTCTAACAAAGTACTGAGTAAAGGGTCTGACGTTCACAAACAGTTGAAGTCAGAAGTTTACATACACCTTAACCAAATACATTTAAACTCAGTTTCACAATTCCTGACATTTAATCCTTGTAAAGATACCCTGTCTTAGGTCAGTTAGGATCACCACTTTATTTTAAGAATGTGAAATGTCAGAATAATAGCAGAAAGAATGATTCATTTCAGCTTTTATTTCTTTCATCACATTCCCCGTAGGTCAGAAGTTTACATGCACTCAGTATTTGGTAGCATTGCCTTTAAATTGTGGGTCAAACGTTTCAGGTAGCCTTCCACAAGCGTCCCACAATAAGTTGGGTGAATGTTGGCCCATTCCTCCTGACAGAGCTGGGGTAACTGAGTCAGGTTTGTAGGCCTCCTTACTTGCACACGCTTTTCAGTTCTGCTTACAAATTTTCTATGGGATTGAGTTCAGGGCTTTGTGATGGCCACGCCAATACCCTGACTTTGTTGTCCTTAAGCCATTTTGCCACAACTTTGGAAGTATGCTTGGGGTCATTGTTACTTTGGAAGACCCAAGCTTTAACTTCCTGACTGATGTCTTGAGATGTTGCTTCAATACATCCACATCATTTTCCTACCTCGTGATGCCATCTATTTTGTGAAGTGCACGAGTCCCTCCTGCAGCAAAGCACCCCCACTACATGATGCTGCCACCCCTGTGCTTCACGGTTGGGATGGTGTTCTTCAGCTTGCAAGCCTCCCCCTTTTTCCTCCAAACATAACGATGGTCATTATGGCCAAACGGTTTCATTTTTGTTTCATCAGACCAGAGGACATTTCTCCAAAAGGTACCATATTTGACCCCATGTGAAGTTGCAAACCGTAGTCTGGCTTTTTTTAATGGCGGTTTTGGAGCAGTGGATTCTTCCTTAATGAGCCGCCATTCAGGTTATGTCGATATAGGACTTGTTTTACTGTGGATATAGATACTTTTGCACCCGTTTCCTCCAGCATCTTCACAAGGTCCTTTGCTGTTGTTCTGGGATTGATTTGCACTTTTTGCACCAAAGTACGTTCACCTCTAGGAGATAGAACGCATCCCCTTCCTGAGTAGTATGACGGCTGTGTGGTCCCATGGTGTTTATACTTGCGTAATATAGTTGTACAGATGAACGTGGCACCATCAGGCATTTGGATATTGCTCCCAAGGATGAACCAGACTTGTGGTGGTCCACAATTTTTTTTCTGAGGTCTTTGCTGATTTCTTTTGATATTCCCATGTCAAGCAAAGAGGGACTGAGTTTAAAGGTAGGCCTTGAAAAACATCCACAGGTACACCTCCAATTCACTCAAATGATGTCAATTAGCCTGTCAGACTCCAACCTAACTGTTTGTAAACTTCCGACTTCAACTGTATGTAAATGTGATAATTTAGAATATTTTATACATTTGCAAAAATTTCAAAATGTTGCTTTGTCATTATGGGGTAGTGTGTGTAGATTGATGAGGGGAAAACATCTATTCAGTCAATTTTAAAATAAGACTATAATGTAACAAAATGTGGAAAAAGTCAAAGGGGTCTGAATAACTTACGAATGCACTGTATACATGTGCTCAATAGCAACGATTTTACAACCAAATCAAATGTATTTGTCACATACACAAGATGTTAATGCGAGAGTAGCGAAATGCTTGTGCTTCTAGTTCCGACAATGCAGTAATAACCAACGAGTAATCTAACCTAACAATTCCAAAACTACTACCTTATACACACAAGTGTAAAGGGATAAAGAATATGTACATAAAGATATATGAATGAGTGATGGTACAGAACGGCATAGGCAAGATGCAGTAGATGGTAGAGTACAGTATATACATATGAGATGAGTAATGTATGGTATGTAAACATATAAAAGTGGCATTGTTTAAAGTGGCTAGTGATACATGTATTACATCAAGATGGCAAGATGCAGTAGATGGTATAGAGTACAGTATATACATATGAGATGAGTAATGTAAGGTATGTAAACAAAGTGGCATAGTTTAAAGTGGCTAGTGATACATGTATTACATAAAGATGCAGTAGATGATAAATGTATATACTGTACTCTGAGATGAGTAATGTAGGGTATATAAACATTATATTAAGTAGCATTGTTTAAAGTGGCTAGTGATATATCTTACATCAATTTCCATTATTAAAGTGGCTGGAGTTGAGTCAGTGTTTTGGCAGCAGCCACTCAATGTTAGTGGTGGCTGTTTAACAGTATGATGGCCTTAGAAGCTAGAAGCTGTTTTTCAGTCTCGGTCCCTGCTTTGATGCACCTGTACTGACCTCGCCTTCTGGATGATAGCGGGGTGAACAGGCAGTGGCTCGGGTGGTTGTTGTCCTTCATGATCTTTATGGCCTTCCTGTGACATCGGGTGGTGTAGGTGTCCTGGAGGGCAGGTAGTTTGCCCCCGGTAATGCATTGTGCAGAACTCACTACCCTCTGGAGAGCCTTACGGTTGTGGGCGGAGCAGTTGCCGTACCAGGCGGTGATACAGCCCGACAGGATGCTCTCGATTGTGCATCTGTAGAAGTTTGTGAGTGCTTTTGGTGACAAGCCGAATTTCTTCAGCCTCCTGAGGTTGAAGAGGCGCTGCTGCTCCTTCTTCACGACGCTGTCTGTGTGGGTGGACCAGTTTCTCCGTGATGTCTACTGTCCCATCAATGTGGATAGGGGGGTGCTCCCTCTGCTGTTTCCTGAAGTCCACAAACACTCAACGTCAACAAAACAAAGGAGATGGAGGTTATTTTCCTGACACCACACTCCGAGGGCCCTCACCTCCTCCCTGTAGGCCGTCTCGTCGTTGTTGGTAATGAAGCCTACCACTGTAGTGTCGTCCGCAAACTTGATGATTGAGTTGGAGGCGTGCGTGGCCACCGTGGGTGAACAGGGAGTACAGGAGAGGGCTCAGAACGTACCCTTGTGGGGCCCCAGTGTTGAGGATCAGCGGGGTGGAGATGTTACCTACCCTCACCACCTGGGGTCGGCCCGTCAGGAAGTCCAGTACCCAGTTGCACAGGGCGGGGTCGAGACCCAGGGTCTCGAGCTTGATGAAGAGTTTGGAGGGTACTATGGTGTTAAATGCTGAGCTGTAGTCGATGAACAGCATTCTCACAAAAGTATTCCTCTTGTCCAGATGGGTTAGGGCAGTGTGCAGTGTGGTTGAGATTGCGTCGTCTGTTGACCTATCTGGGCGGTAAGCAAATTGGAGTGGGTCTAGGGTGTCAGGTAGGGTGGAGGTGATATGGTCCTTGACTAGTCCTCAAAGGATATTAGAGGTGGATGAGGTGGATTTGAGATAAGATCCGCGCAAAATGATTATGTGCATTGGCCATTGTGATAGCATAGGCCTCATTGAGCGGTAGGCTACAACTGCAATGTTTTTTTGGACATTACATTTACTGTTAGATTAATACATGTTACTAGCAGGGGATATAATATTTAGAGTTAGCGATCCAGATATGTTGAGTTTCCATTTACTCAGGTGGTGAATTAGTCCCAACAAAATTAGAATATGATTTTAATGCACATACAGTAAAGATGCAGGCAAATTCATCCCTATTGAAAAAACAATGCATGACAATCACTGGATTAGGTTGCCCATCAAAATATCTGGATTTAAAAAATGGACTTAGGTGGTAAGCGTGGCAGGGGGCATGGCAATGGGCCAGGTCAGCCCATCTGAATTTTAGAGAAATTTTTTGCAAATGTTCCGCAATTCTTGACATTTAGCCATGGAGGCGAGAGAAAATGTTGCAGTTTTAAAGCCAATTTCCTGCAATTCTATGCATTTTGCTATGGCTAATAATGTCCATCTAGCTTTTATTTTGGTGATTGTTAGTTCCAAGATTATAACATTATCTACTATCTATTCTACATACTTTATATCTGGTTTTAGTCGTTCAAGTTTACAGTGAAAGCATTTTTCCATCTGAAAATATACAGTACCAGTCAAAAGTTGACACACCTACTCATTCAATGGTTTTTCTTTATTTTTACTATTTTCTACATTGTAGAATAATAGTGAAGACATCAGAACTATGAAATAACATATGGAATCATGTAGTAACCAAAGTGTTCAATAAAAATATATTTTATATTTGAGATTCTTCAAAGTAGCCACCCTTTGCCTTGATGACAGCTTTGCACACTCGGTATTCTCTCAAACAGTGTCATGAGGTAGTCACCTGGAATGCATTTCAATTAACAGGTGTGCCTTGTTAAAAGTTCATTTGTGGAATTTCTTTCCTTCTTAATGCATTTGAGCCAATCAGTTGTGTTGTGACAAGGTAGGGTTGGTATACAGAAGATAGCCCTCTATGGTAAAATACCAAGTCCATATTATGACAAGAACAGCTCAAATAAGCAAAGAGAAACAACAGTCCACCATTACCTTAAGACATGAAGGTCAGTCAATGTGGAACATTTCAAGAAAAAAGTTTCTTCAAGTGCAGTTGCAAATATCATCAAGCACTATGATGAAACTGGCTTTCATGAGGACCTGCGGCCAGAAAGGAAGACCCAGAGTTACCTTTGCTGCAGAGGATAAGTTCATTAGAGTTAACTGCACCTCAGATTGAAGCCCAAGTAAAAGCTTCACAGAGTTCAAGTAACAGACATCTCAACATCAACTATTCAGAGGAGACTGCGTGAATCAGGCCTTCATGGTCGAATTGCTGCAAAGAAACCCCTACTAAAGGACACCAATAAGAAGACGACACTTGCTTGGGCCAAAAAACACGAGCAATGAAGTGGTGGAAATCTGTTCTTTGTTCTGATGAGTCCAAATTTGAGATTTTTGGTTCTAACCACCGTGTCTTTGTGAGATGCAGAGTAGGTGAATGGATGATCTCCACATGTGTGGTTCCCACCGTGAAGCATGAAGGTGGAGGTGTGATGGTGCTTTGCTGGTGACACTGTCTGTGATTTATTTAGAATTCAAAGCACACTTAACCAGCATGGCTACCACAGCATTCTACAGCGATCCAATTATTTTAAGTCCTGTGCCATTATTTTATTTTAGATGATTTTATAGTAAGAACAATAAAATTGAACTAAGCTGAATAAAATAGAAAGGATATTTTTCCCATTACAGTGACTGCACATATGAAATGGAAATGTTGAGCGTAATAAAGTGATCATTTAAAACAGGTCCTATACGCTACATTAAGAGTTATTTGGCAACTTTAGTTGTGAAGGATACAAACCTTAGAATGTCTTAGAAATCAAAACATAGGGGCTACATCGTATGACTACACGTTACTGATGATTTGAAAAAGTGGCACAAAAAAAAAGCTTGCACTCTGTTTCTTGCCTCAGGGTGGACAGCTGTTCTCTCATCAATTGATCATATTTTGAAATTAGTTTAGGTTAAGAACGGCCCATTATCAAACGGGCGTGAACAGTGGCAGGGAAAAAAGACAAATCACCTGTATGCACTCGAATAGCAAGTGGAGGCCGTGCGCTTTCTCTGTTTTGTAGCAGCTGAGAAATGAATACAACACTTATTTCACTCCACGCATCAACCACTGTTTGAGGAGCATGCTCTCACTGTCTCAACAGGTGATATTCCTGTTTGATGAGCATGCTCTCACTGCCCCAACAGGTGATATTCCTGTTTGAGGAGTATGCTCTCACTGTCTCAACAGGTGATATTCCTGTTTGAGGAGTATGCTCTCACTGTCTCAACAGGTGATATTCCTGTTTGAGGAGTATGCTCTCACTGTCTCAACAGGTGATATTCCTGTTTGATGAGCATGCTCTCACTGCCCCCAACAGGTGATATTCTGCCATGTGCTCTCCAACCTTGTTCCTGCAGTTACCCAGTAGTAAATTTGAGAACCGAAGTGAAATATGTTCAGGAACATCGATAGTAATACGTTTAGTAACATGTCGATAGTAACTGTTGACACCCTGTTTGCATGCTCGAGAATGGAATAAAGGAGAGAGAGAGGATGAGATGGAAACGCATGGTGGTGAGATATTCTGTATAGCTAACTGTATTGTCACCCAATTATTTATCAAAATCTACCAGAAATGCCCTATTCAAAATCAAATTCACTAATTTTAGACTAACTGTAAGCCGCCCTGTACAATCAATGAACCAACAGCATCATCTAGGGATATACGTTCTCTCCCAGATCATGGCTAGAAATGCTGGAGTGTAGCATAAGGTAACAAGTCCATTCAGTAAGCATTATAACACAGTCCACATTAAATTGCCATTACTTGAATTTGTTTAATTGTGGAGTATAGGCTACACCAATTATGTACCAAAGACATCTTAACCCTCCTGTTGTGTTTGTTTCATGTTAATTAATTCTGTGTTCCCGGTCCAAAATGACCGCCCCATTATAGCGGATTATAAATTCATTATCACCTAATGTGTTTGATCTTTTTATCAACCTAAGTTTGTATGAACATTACAAGTTTTGAACTTCTATTTGCTATTTATGACCTGTAGGCCTCATTGACCTGAGCTCATACAACTCATTTTTGAGTTTAAAAAAAGCATAATGTATGGATTATTTGACTATAACAAATACTCAAGATGAAACATATTGTGCTATTTATCACAGACTACTTTGTGTCAAAGTTTAACAAGGACTATCTCCTCCTCACCAGTGTCATGATCAAAGATATGATCAAGAGCATCACATACAGTATATCGTTTGGTCATTGTGCTGCCACAGAATAAATTGTGAGCGAGGCCTCAAAAAAGCTTTATATACCAGAGCTGCGAGAAAAGTTCTATATATTATTGATGTTATGATTGTTTGTGAGAATCCCAACAGGTGTGGTTCCTATGGGGGAAAGATTCTATTGGGGAAAGGTTCCCATGGGGGTTGCCATGGAAGCCAAGAAGGGGAGTGAGGTGTGTGTGTGGTCAAACACACATGCATGTGGGGGTCTGGGAGAGGAAGTGTGTACATCTGATGAATGGGCATGTGCCTGAACTCAATTTTATACACTAATTGTAGTCTCACCCATTCATTTCTATTGACCGGCCATTTTTGACCGGGAACACCACAGGTGTACAAAAGTTAAATAAAATATCAAAATGTATTTTGTGTGTTCAAATGGCCTGTGTGGACAAAGTCATGAAACCTTATGACAATCAGATGAAATGAACTACATTTTTCAGAGCGAAGACTTGTAAATCAGTCCAATTCGACCAGAACACAGCAGGAGAGTTAAATCAGTTGTGTTTGATGTTTTTCTGCCATGCGTAATATACAATACACAGCCTACCACATAACAGCATAATCATCATTTACATTTGTTTTTTTGGGGGGGGCGGGCTCATAAGCCTATGCATATGATCTGATTTGCATATGCAAGTTTTGGATTAATCATCACCTTAGAAAGTGCTGTCCATTTCATTGTTAGGCTTTGAAACAACATCCACAATAACCATGTTATACACTGTTTCAACCTGCTATCAAACTTATTTCTTCAAATTGACCATCACAGTGAAGTAAGTTTTAAAAGTACTATAGGGCTAGTGTGTTTGATGTCATTTCGATTGCATTTGCATTGATGTCAGAGTGGTTTGAGGGACAAGAGAGCCCTGAGAACAAGGGGCAAGATTCACAAAACCTTCTTAAGAAGAAATGTCTTCTTAACTGCCATTTTTTCTTTAACTATAGACTTAAGAAAGTTAAGAGAAGTTGCTATTCCTCAAAAAAGTTATTGAAAATTCTCTTGTGCCATTTCTTATGTTTCTCCTTAAGCAAAAAGTTAAGAAATTAGATTCTTGAAAAATAAAGTTATTGGAAATGTTCTTAAAATCCAAGATAGCTAAACCCTGGTCTTAAACTCAGGGCAGAGAGAGAGAAAAGTTGAAAGCAATTGAAAATGTTTAATTCCCTCAAACTTCTGAAAGTTTCAGTATTGATTATTTTAAACCTAAGAACATGTTTTAGCACATTTCCAACTGAGATTACTGTTCTAACATGATTGCCATTGTTAACTAGCTAAATCGGTTGCCTAGAAACAAACATCTTAAGAAGATATTCGTAAGAAACTCATTAAAATCTTAAGGTATTGTTGAGGAATTGCACTTACGAACTAACTATTTTTTTCTTCTTAAGCAGCTTCTAAAGTATATGCGCAAGAAGTGTTTTGTGAATCTGGGCCCAGGTCATTTGGACCTGATGGCTGTAAGTTCGGTACTACCAAAGTATGTCCAGAGTGCATAAAAAGGAGATTACCGTGACTCAGTCACGTGAAACTTTACTGGCTGGTGTGGTGGTAATACTGTCACCGCAACAGCCCTAAGAATCTAGCTTTTGTAGCCCATCAGTTAGATATGTTTAATAGCATTTATTTCTGTAGGCCTAATGGGAGCTTGTGTGCGTGTGTGGGGGGGGAGAGGTCAGAACGCAATTGAGTGAATGAGACATGTTAGGGAAAAAGGAATTTAGGTAGAAGAATGGTGTGATGCTTGGCTTGCTTTCCTTTTTGTTGTGTACAAATGGAACACTAGAGTCAAACAATTTAACGTGGTCTTCCAGACAAAATTGTACTTGCCATTCAAGCAGCCACGAAGCACATTCCACCAAATAGTTGTACATTATTTGAAAAATGTTGATCTTTAGTTAAAAATCGAGCTTTGAAGGGTGTCATGACTTCCCCTCCTGGGTGAGGATCAGAGAGAGCGGGGAGTGGAGTCAGTTGGCCAGTTTTAAGATGGTCGTAAATACCTTGCAGGAACTCTCTGCACTGCAATATGGAGAGGGGAAAGAATCCTTTGAGTGAAGAGACTGCACAAAACATTAACATAAAAAAGTTGGATATTGAAACAATATTTCTAACGTAAATAATGTGGGAAATGGTCGGGAGGGACTTAATCATAACAATAATCATGTCAAATCAGTTTTGGGGATCTTTAAGGAGGGTATAACCAAATAATGGTAACTCTACAAATGCATACGTCCCAGTTACCAGATTTACATCTAAATTCTGTGGAACTTATATGACTAAATATGAAACTATTTGTAGGAAGATGAAACGTGATTTAAGCCTTCTAAATTAGATGTTTTTTTGTGTAAAGTTTTACCCTGTCAGTAACCACACCCACGTGAGCACAGAAATTATGCCAAAAGGAGGGAACGCCCCTTTTTACCCCAGAGTGTTTATAAAAGGACTCCTAACTAAAATTAATCAGACCAGAGAACGTGAGGATCATCCACACATTGAAATGGTTGGAATCTCAAAACATGCTGGGTTGCTGCCGGTGTGGACAGTGGTCTTAGCTGTACCCTGAATAGACTACCAGACCAGAAAATGGTAAGACCTTCAAATTCTCGAGTTAAGAAGATAAAGACTACATCGGAACATTCAGTCTGCAGCTGTTTAAGTACTTTAGTCTAGTAAACTCAACGGAGGACCACCGCATGTGTACCTTTGAAGGATTCAGTCTAACGATGACGAGAGAGGAAGAACATTTCCCTTCCTCCACCGTGTGGTACGTCTGATGTATACAATCGAACAGACACTTCCAGAACAAAACGAAACCTACAACTAAGGACATGGTGACTTCTGGTGGACAACCAGAGACATTCTGTTAAACTATTCGTCATAGACTGATAGGGAAATTTCACCAGAGAGAGACAAGAAAGACATACAAGCGTAAATATGTACATTGCATTTCTAAATCTGAATGAGCGGTTGTTATGGTGCTAAATATCCATATTTATGATGAGCATATTATTCAACTGTATGTGCGAGTTGAATTCCTTTGTTTCTCCTTCTCCCGCTCTTTGTTTCCCCACCTCTTTTCAATGTGTACCAAGACGTCATATCGGGTTAGTCCACTAGGGACTTTCATTGCATTGTTAGTAATCAACGTATAATCTATCTTGTGTGCGTGTTTGTAATTCCTTGCGATTATTTAGTTAGTAAATAAATACTGATTCATCACGGAGACTAGGGTTTGTGCAGATTTATAGAATATTACGATGTTTAGAACGAGACTGAAATAGAAGCAAATGATTGATGGATGACGGATAGCATATCAAGATATCCTGATATTTTTTTAGTTCATTTGCGAAACAGTAACTCGTTAACTTCTTATGGCTGGGGACAGTATTGAGTAGCTTGGATAAATAAGGTGCCCAGAGTAAACTGACTGCTACTCAGGCCCAGAAGGTAAGATGTGCATTTTATTAGTAGATTTGGATAGAAAACACTGAAGTTTCTAAAACTGTTTGAATGATGTCTGAGTATAACAGAACTCATATGGCAGGCAAAAACCTGGAGGAAAACATCCAACCAGGAAGTGGGAAATCTGAGGTTTGAAGTGTTTCAAGTCATTGCCTATCGAATATACAGTGTCTATGGGGTCATATTGCACTTCCTAAGACTTCCACTAGATGTCCACAGTCTTTAGAACCTTGTTTGAGGCTTCTACTGTGAAGGAGGGGGGAACGAGAGCTGATTGAGTCAGGGGTCTGGCAGAGTGCCATGAGCTGATCACATGCGCTCACGAGAGAGTTAGCTGCGTTCCATTGCATTTCTACAGACAAAGGAATTCTCCGGTTGAAACATTATTGAAGAGTTATGATAAAAACATCCTAAAGATTGATTCTATACTTCGTTTGACATGTTTCTACAAACTGTAATATGACTTTGTCTGGACTTGCCCACGCCTCGTGAGTTTGGATTGTGTACTAAACGCGTGAACAAAAAGGAGGTATTTGGACATAAATTATAGACTTTATCGAACAAATCAAACATTTGTGGAATTGGGATTTCTGGGAGTGCATTCTGATGAAGATCATCAAGGGTAAGTGAATATTTATAATGCTATTTCTGACTTCTGTTGACTTCACAACATGGCGGATATCTGTATGGCTTGTTTTTGTGTCTGAGCGCCGTACTCCGATTATTGCATGATGTGCTTTTCGGTAAAGCTTTTTTGAAATCTGACACAGAGGTTGCATTAAGGAGAGGTTTATTTAAAGTTCCATGCATAACACTTGTATTTTTATCAACAACTGCTTTAGCACACTCCGCCAACCCTGATGTCCTAGCCGTGTCTGAATCCTGGCTTAGGAAGGCCACCAAAAATTCTGAAAAAAACATCCAACAACAACATGGAGTGGAGATGCAATCTACTGCAGAGATAGCCTGCAGAGTTTTGTCATGCTATACAGGTCTCTGCCCAAAGAGTTTGAGCTCCTACATTTAAAAATCCACCATTCCAGAAATAAGTCTAACAGTTGCCGCTTGTTAAGGACCCCCCTCAGCCCCCGGCTGTGCCCTGGACACCATATGTGAATTAATTGCCCCCCATCTACCTTCAGAGTTCATACTGTTAGGGGACCTAAACTGGGATATCCTTAACACACCGCCATCCCACAATCCAAGCTAGATGTCCTCCTTATCACACAAATTATCAAGGAACCTACCAGGTACAACCCTAAATCCGTAAATGTGGGCACCCTCATAGATATCATCCTGACCAACATGCCCTGTAAATACACCTCTGCTGTCATCAACCAGGATCTCAGCGATCACTGCCTCATTGCCTGCATGCATAATGGGTCCGCTGTCAAAAGACAACCCCTCATCACTGTCATGCGCTCCCTAAAACAGTTAAGCGAGCAGGCCTTTATAAATCGACCTGGCACGGGTATCCTGGAAGGATATTGACCTCATTCCATCAGTAGAGTTTACCTGGTTATTCTTTAAAAGTGCTTTCCTAACCATCTTAAATAAGCATGCCCCATTCAAAAAAAAGGTAGGACTAAGAACAGATATAGATAGTCCTTGGTTAACTCCAGACTTGACTACCCTTGACTAGCACAAAAATATCCTGTGACGTACTGCATTAGCATCGAATAGCCCCCGCGATATGCAACTTTAAGGAAGTTGGGAACCAATATACACAGGCAGTTAGGAAAGCAAAGGCTAGATTTTTGAAAGGGAAATTTGCATCCTGTAGCACAAACTCCAAAAAAGTTCTGGGACACTGTAAAGTCCATGGAGAATAAGAGCACCTCCTCCTAGCTGCCCACTGCACTGAGGCTAGGTAACACCGTCACCACAGATAAATCCACGATAATGGAGAATTTCAATAAGCATTTTTCTACAGCTTGCCATGCTTTCCACCTGGCTACCCCTACCCCGGTCAACAGCTCTGCACCCCCCGCAGCAACTTGCCCAAGCCTCCCCCACTTCTCCTTCACCTAAATCCAGATAACTGATGTTATGAAAGAGCTGCAAAATCTGGACCCCGACAAAATCTTGACCCTCTCTTTCTAAAATTATCCACCGCAATTGTTGCAACCCCTATTACTAGCCTGTTCAACCTTTCGTATCGTCTGAGATCCCTAAAGATTGGAAAGCTGCCGCGGTCATCCTCCTCTTCAAAAGGGGAAGACACTCTAGACCCAAACTGTTACATACCAATATCTATCTTTGCCATCCTGTGAACCAGGTGCTGTAGATGTCCCTGACGTTCTAAGGTCTTCAAAAGTCGAGTTAAACAGTTAAACAGATCACCAACCATTTTGAATCCCACCGCACCTTCTCCACTATGCAATGTGGTTTCCGAACTGGTCATGTGTGCACCTCAGCCACTCAAGGTCCTAAACGATATCATAACTGCCATTGATAAGAGACCAAACTGTGCAGCCGTATTCATCGAACTGGCCAAGGCTTTCGACTCTGTCAATCACCACATTCATATCAGCAAACTCAACTGCCTTGGTTCCTCAAATGACTGCCTCGCCTGGTTCACCAACGACTTCTCTGATAGAGTTCAGTGTGTCAAATCGGAGGGCCTGTTGTCCGGACCTCTGGCAGTCTATCGGGGTGCCACAGGGTTCAATTCTCGGGCACTCTTTTTTCTGTTCCCATCAATGATGTCGCTCTTTCTGCTGGTGATTCTCTGATCCACCTCTACGCAGACAACACCATTCAGTATACTTCTGTCCCTTCTTTGGACACTGTACTAACTAACCTCCAGACGAGCTTCAATGCCATACAAATCTCCTATGGCCTCCAACTGCTCTTAAATGCTAGTAAAACTAAATGCATGCTCTTCAACCGATCGCTGCCCGGACCCATCTAGCATCACTACTCTGGACGGTTCTGACATAGAATATGTGGACAACTACAAATACCTAGGTGTCTGTTTAGACTGTAAACTCTCCTTCCAGACTCACATTAAGCATCTCCAATCCAAAATTAAATCTAGAATGAGCGTCCTATTTCGCAACAAAGCATCCTTCACTCATGCTGCCAAACATACCCTCGTAAAACTGACCATCCTACCGATCCTCGACTTTGACGAAGTCATTTACAAAATAGCCTCCAACACTCTACTCAGCAAATTGTAGTCTATTACAGTGCCATCCGTTTTGTCACCAAAGCCCCATATACTACCCACCACTGCGACCTGTACGCTCTCGTTGACTGGCCCTTGCTTCATATTCATCACCAAACCCACTGGCTCCAGGTCATCCATAAGTCTTTGCTAGGTAAAGCCCCGCCTTATCTCAGCTCACTGGTCACCATAGCAGCACCCACCCGTAGCACGCTCTCCAGCAGGTATATTTCACTGGTCATCCCCAAAGCCAACTCCTACTTCGGCCGCCTTTCCTTCCAGTTCTCTACGGCCAGTGATTGGAACGAATTTGGGAAAAAAATAAAAATTAAAATCACTGAAGCCTTACTTACCCTCACTAAATTTAAACATTAACTGTCAGAGCAGCTTACCGATCATTGCACCCCAGTATCTCTACTTGCACATTAAACTTCCACACATCTATCACTCCAGTGTTAATGCTAACTTGTAATTATTTTTGCCACTATGGCCTATTTATTGGCTTACCTCCCTAATCTTACAACATTTGCACACCCTGTATATAGATTTTTCTGTTGTGTTAATGACTATGTTTGTTTATCCAATGTGTAACTGTGTTGTTGTTTGTGTCGCACTGCTTTGCTTTATCTTGGCCAGGTCGCAGTTGTAAAGGAGAACTTGTTCTCAACTGGCCTACCTGGTTAAATAAAGGTGAAATAAATCAAATAAACAGCTTCAATCTCCAGGACATCGAACTGTTAAACAGGCACCACTAGCCTGCCTCCGTCCAGTACCATGCCCTGAACCTTAGAGACTTCTCCCCTATATACATAGTCATTCAACACTGGTCACATTAATGTTTACATACTGTTTCACCCACTTTATATGTACAGTATATACTGTATTCTAGTCATGGCTCATCCCATACAACTTGTATTATTTTCTGGAGTGTGTGTATTGTTTAGTTTCTTTTGCTATGTATACAGTGCCTTGCGAAAGTATTCGGCCCCCTTGAACTTTGCGACCTTTTGCCACATTTCAGGCTTCAAACATAAAGATATAAAACTGTATTTTTTTTGTGAAGAATTAACAAGTGGGACACAATCATGAAGTGGAACGACATTTATTGGATATTTCAAACTTTTTTAACAAATCAAAAACTGAAAAATTGGGCGTGCAAAATTATTCAGCCCCCTTAAGTTAATACTTTGTAGCGCCACCTTTTGCTGCGATTACAGCTGTAAGTCGCTTGGGGTATGTCTCTATCAGTTTTGCACATCGAGAGACTGAATTTTTTTCCCATTCCTCCTTGCAAAACAGCTCGAGCTCAGTGAGATTGGATGGAGAGCATTTGTGAACAGCGGTTTTCAGTTCTTTCCACAGATTCTCGATTGGATTCAGGTCTGGACTTTGACTTGGCCATTCTAACACCTGGATATGTTTATTTTTGAACCATTGCATTGTAGATTTTGCTTTATGTTTTGGATCATTGTCTTGTTGGAAGACAAATCTCCGTCCCAGTCTCAGGTCTTTTGCAGACTCCATCAGGTTCTCTTCCAGAATGGTCCTGTATTTGGCTCCATCCATCTTCCCATCAATTTTAACCATCTTCCCTGTCCCTGCTGAAGAAAAGCAGGCCCAAACCATGATGCTGCCACCACCATGTTTGACAGTGGGCATGGTGTGTTCAGGGTGATGAGCTGTGTTGCTATTACGCCAAACATAACGTTTTGCATTGTTGCCAAAAAGTTCAATTTTGGTTTCATCTGACCAGAGCACCTTCTTCCACATGTGTGGTGTGTCTCCCAGGTGGCTTGTGGCAAACTTTAAACGACACTTTTTATGGATATCTTTAAGAAATGGCTTTCTTCTTGCCACTCTTCCATAAAGGCCAGATTTGTGCAATATACGACTGATTGTTGTCCTATGGACAGAGTCTCCCACCTCAGCTGTAGATCTCTGCAGTTCATCCAGAGTGATCATGGGCATCTTGGCTGCATCTCTGATCAGTCTTCTCCTTGTATGAGCTGAAAGTGTAGAGGGACGGCCAGGTCTTGGTAGATTTGCAGTGGTCTGATACTCCTTCCATTTCAATATTATCGCTTGCACAGTGCTCCTTGGGATGTTTAAAGCTTGGGAAATATTTTTGTATCCAAATCCGGCTTTAAACTTCTTTACAACAGTATCTCGGACCTGCCTGGTGTGTTCCTTGTTCTTCATGATGCTCTCTGCGCTTTTAACGGACCTCTGAGACTATCACAGTGCAGGTGCATTTATACGGAGACTTGATTACACACAGGTGGATTGTATTTATCATCATTAGTCATTTAGGTCAACATTGGATCATTCAGAGATCCTCACTGAACTTCTGGAGAGAGTTTGCTGCACTGAAAGTAAAGGGGCTGAATAATTTTGCACGCCCAATTTTTCAGTTTTTGATTTGTTAAAAAAGTTTGAAATATCCAATAAATGTCGTTCCACTTCATGATTGTGTCCCACTTGTTGTTGATTCTTCACAAAAAAATACAGTTTTATATCTTTATGTTTGAAGCCTGAAATGTGGCAAAAGGTCGCAAAGTTCAAGGGGGCCGAATACTTTCGCAAGGCACTGTAACTGCACTGTTGGAGCTAGAAACAAGCATTTCACTGCAAATCTGTGTACATGACCAATAAACTTTGATTTGATGACGGAGCAGTGACAGCCCGTTCCTCAGACTGTCTTACCGTAGTGAGTTTGTTTCTATCAGCCCATGATGTATCCATGTGCCCATGGTCTACCATCTTCAGAACTGGATAATAATTGCTTTATTTGCCTAAAATAATAATTAATTATATTGAAGATGTTTTTATGGGCAGATGCAACACATTCCACTCTGAAGCTCCAGCATACAAGAAAGTGCCTTTCCAGCATTACTCCTGAAACTGTATAAACACAAATTAGCAACACCTGATCTGGTGCTGTGATTGTGTGCGTCCCTAACCTGGGGAAAGTAATCAGTTAGATATCTGGGTGCAAGACCATAAATACTCCTGTAAACCAAACCCAGACTACTCTGGGAAACCCTCAACAAGCAGCCAGTAGAGTTCCTGAAAGAAGCTCATGTCTATGTGAGTATGTGGACTCACCTTCAATACCACCCTGATCAGCTTATTCTGGGCTATCTGGAGCTTACCCTTCAGCAACTTCAGCTTACCCTTCGGCAATTTTAGATAAGCCCCCAAACCAGGAAGTACTAGCGTAGTCAAAATGGCATTGAATGAGGGGAGTGGCTAGCCCTCTACTGGAGACCTTATCAAGCAGATTGGACTTTCTAAGCAAAAATGTAGTCCTTGCATTAACCTTCCCTAGCACCATAGTGGCCATGCTCACACCTCCCAGGATTCCATCAAGGATGCATCCCAGGTAGCTAAGAGGTTTTAGTAGTTAACACCTCACCCCCTAACTCCACTCTGATTTCACGGGACCATCATAAAGCTGTGATTGAACGTCTATAGCATAGGCTATTCTCATTCTTATTTTTGAAAGCGGCAACTTTAGGACAACATCTTCTTAGGCTAGAATATTTGATAAATAAGCTACGGTTTATAATTTTAACTTGTCTTAAAGCTTATGATAGGACTAGTAGGTAGTGATGTGCAGTTTGCAAATGATTAGTTATTTTTGAACAACTCTTTTTACTGACTCGAGAGTCATGATGTTTTACTGAGTGACGCTAGGTTATTGGCCATTTGGTTTTAAACCTCACATGGAGGGATTTACCCGGATCGCGTGAATAATTTATTTCTTAATAAGCTTAACTTCATTAAACTTGGCATTTGATTTTTCAAAAGGCTATTGATAATGTTGGTTCTCTCTTATTATTAGTCCCCTGGCTACCTTACCTTTTTATAGGCTTTTCAAACAACTGAGATGGAACTCCATTACATTCATTGTTTGATTAGAAGAAAGCCATGCATAAAACAATGAAAGCGTAGCCTATGAGCCCATAGTCAGATTCATAGCCTATCAAATGGAGAGACGGTAATAGAGGCTAAGTTTTTTTTAAACAGCTAGTGTCCGTTACAAAAACAAAGTCCATGCATCTGACAGAGAGCAAAAAAATATATTTTCTGACTGGCCATTTTGCGCTGCTTTGGTGGAATTCTCCATTCTGTCTGGCCTACATCCCACTATTGCATTCTGTATTAGAGGTCGACCGATTATTTGTTGATTATTTGTAATAATGACAATTATAACCATACTGAATTAACACTTATTTGAACTTAACATAAATCAATAAAATCAATTTAGCCTCAAATAAATAATTAAACATGTTCAATTTGGTTTAAATAATGCAAAAACAAAGTGTTGGAGAAGAAAGTAATATGTGTCATGTAAAAATGTGTGCCATGTAAAATATGTGCCATGTAAAAAGCTAACGTTTAAGTTCCTTGGTCAGAACATGAGAACATATGAAAGTTGGTGGTTCCTTTTAACATGAGACTTCAATATTCCAAGGTAAGAGGTTTTAGGTTGTAGTTAATATAGTATTTATAGGACTATAAAACAGTATTTATAGGACGTTTGAAACAGTATTAGCGCACACCCAGCTAACTAGCTAGCCATTTCACATTGGTTACACCAGCCATTAGGCTGATAGGCTTGAAGTCATAAACAGCGCTGTGCTTGCGAAGAGCTGCTGGCAAAACGCACGAAAGTGCTGTTTGAATGAATGATTACGGTCCTGCTGCACAGTCAGACTGCTCTACCAAATCAGACTTAATTATAACATAATACCACACAGAAATACGAGCCTTTGGTCATTAATATGATCGAATCCGGAAACTATCATTTCGAAAACAAAACGTTTATTATTTCAGTGAAATACGGAACCGTTCGGTATTTTATCTAACGGGTGGCATCCCTAAGTCTAAATATTCTTGTTACATTGCACAACCTTCAATGCATGTCATAATTACATAAAATTCTGCCAAATTAGTTCGCAATGAGCCAGGCAGCCCAAACTGTTGCATATACCCTAACTCTGCGTGCAATGAACGCAAGAGACATGACAATTTCAGCTGGTTAATATTGCCTGCTAAACTGGATCAGTAGTTATAACTAGTGATTATGATTGCTTGTTTTTTTTAAGATAAGTTTAATGCTAGCTAGCAATTTACCTTGGCTTCTACTGCATTTGCGTAACAGGCAGGCTACTCGTGGAGTGCAATGGTTAGAGCGTTGGACTAGTTAACTGTGCGGTTGTAAGATTGGATCCCCTGAACTGACAAGGTGAACATCTGTCATTCTGCCCCTGAACAAGGCAGTTAACCCACAGTTCCTAGGCAGTCATTGAAAATAAGAATGTGTTCTTAACTGACTTGCCTAGTTAAATAAAAGTTTTTTATTTTTTTTATATATATTTTTTTTAATAATCGGAAATCGGTGTCCAAAAATACCGATTTCCGATTGCTTTGAAAACTTGAAATCGGCCCTAATTAATCGGTCGACCTCTATTCTGTATACAACAAACTTACTGAATGAGGCTATAAAAATAGTAATAGGTAAAGTATCAGAATGTCACATGTGCTGCCCTGCAAGATGTTCTTTACTGCGTGGCGCCAGTCAAGTTCAAATAGGCTAAATCATTGTCTGTCACATCACGATGTCATCACCATCAATGACAGCTGTCGATATATGATGCTGTCCTAATATCACCCAACCCCTAACACACACAATGTACCCCTATGCCCTCTGGGGAAGAGCAAGGAGACGGAGGACACTGTAGAGTTGTAATTTTCCCCCACGAGGTGCGCTTTGGCATGGGTTGAGCCCAGGCAGAAGAGGATGAGATGAGTTGGAGATGATCTAAGCCCACATGACAGTTTGATCTGATTGCATGCCTGATTTACTATTCAGATGCAGGCCAGTTCCATTGTGAATAACAGGGAGGAATGCAGAGCCATGGTTTTAGAGAAGGCATGAATCACCCAGTTCCCAGAGGAAAGGGCATCCTGATAGTTACTAGGAAACCAGGAGATCTGCTCCCTAAACACAGCGTCCAATCTCATTCACAACATCTATATAGGGAGGGAAATACATTACCCTAAAGGCCAAAGTAAAGTATTTCATGCTGCTTGCTTTTTTTGCTGTCAATTAATTGACATACTGTAACACTATGCAACTGTCACATAAAGTGGTAGAAAAATGCTATTAACAGTGGGTGTTAGATTAATGAGCTGACAAATCGCAAGGCCAGGCGAAGCCTCCAGAGGTAGTTTATCATTCCTTCCACTTTATCCTCAGTATAATCATTCTAAAATTACACATTTTAATTGCATCCCCAAACATCAGAACAAAACTTATAAAGCCAGTACACAAAACAGCACTCTTTGAATGGTTCTGAATGTATACACTGAGTATACCAAACAGTAGGAACACCTTCCTAATATTGAGTCGACATTCCCTCAGAACAGCCTCAATTCGTAGGGGCATGGACTCTACAAGGTGTTGAAAGTGTTCCACGGCCATTCTGGCTCATGTTGACTCCAAAGCTTCCCACTGTCGTGTCAAGTTGGCTGAATGTCTTTTGGGTGGTGGACCATTCTTGATACACACGGGAAACTGTTACGCGTGAAAACCCCAGCAGTTTTTGACACAAACCGGTGCGCCTGGCGCCCATTACCATAAATCTTGTGCCTTGCCCATTCACCCTCTGAATGTCACACATACACAATCCATGTCTCAATGCTTAAAAATCATTCTTTAACCCGTCTCCTCCCCTTCATCTACACTAATTGAAGTTGATTTAACAAGTGACATCATTAAGGGATCATAGCTTTTACCTACAGTGCATTCAGAAAGTATTCAGACCCCTTCCCCACATTTTGTTACGTTACAGCCTTATTCTAAAATGGATTACATTATTTTTTCCCCTCTTCAATCTACACACAGTGATGACTAAGCCAAAAAGTCAATGGGACGGAATACTTTCCGAATGCACTGTAGATTCACCTGGTCAGTCTAGGTCTTGGAGAGAGCAGGTGTCTTAATGTTTTGTATACTCGGTGCATAATACACATGCATTTGAAAATAATACACACTTTTCAAAGAATGCTTTAAATCTTAGGTGGTCTTTTTCAACTGAGAAATAAACTAATGAAACCTGCCAGTTGGGCTTATGGTATCAGGAATAGATTTCACCTTGAGACACTGAGCATGGTTGCCTTTTCAAAATACAAAGTGTTGTGGTTTCTCTATTATGAATTGGCAGTTCGTCTATGGTATCGGTAAGCACACTTATCAAGGCTCAGTTGAGCTACATGTTGCCTGAATAGATGCTTCAAGATATAGGTTAGATACATTATGGATTTCTTCTCAATTTCTCTGTTTTTCTACCAGCATATCATGTGAGTATTTAATACACAATAGGTACCTTGCAGATTTAAAGTTTGTGACCAGGTCATCCAGTATCCGGTTGTTTCTTAGGTCCTGTTCTGTTGTAGGCTAAAATAGAGAAAAATACATGCTTGTCTGATTTTGACATGTTCAAGCTACCTAAACAGATTACATTTGAAATATATTTTTATTGTCATGATGCAGAGCCACCATGCATCATACTTACTGAATTGCATACTGGACATTGTAATTTGTAGGACATACATTTTCTTATGCACAAAGAGCAGACTGTAATGAGAAATTCACATAATCAGGTGTGGATACAATATTGTTATGAGACAAGTGTTATCTTCTATAGCCTACACCTGACGGTACAGCTATAATATTGTTTTGAAAATGAATGGATAGGTTCTGTCTAGTGACGACAAAATCTGGGTAACTTACAGTTGTGAGAGCATTTGGTCATCATTGCGATACTCAGGAATTCGAAACAAATGGGACATCGGAGAATGGTATCAACATTCTGCATTGCAGAAATAATACCGTCAGTATGATAGTTACTTGGTGAGCATCACATTAACAAACTGCTTTTAGTAACGCGTTGCTAAAGGCATCTACACTGACATGATTGTTATACACTGCTGGGCTAAATAGCTAGCTTTTTTTGTTTGCTAACTAACGTTAGCTGTATGCATGTTTAAAAAGCCAAAACAATAAAAGTAAGTTAGCTAGCTATAGTAACTGGCTGACACATATGCTATATTCGCTTGCTAACATGGGTTTATACTATTTTGTTAAGCTATTTTGAGAAAATAGTTAACGTTAGCTAGCTAAGTAACTAGCGTTAGCTTGTCGAGGTGGGAGTTGTTTTGAACCAGCACTTACTTTGAGGCAAGTCAGATTTGGTGGTAAATCAGCTTCATTCAAATTGGCCATGATGACAGTGCTTGATAAGCAGTAGTTCGTTTCTTACAGTTTTGATTCGCTAAACCAAAAGTGAGAAAATAATTCAGAAACTCTGTGACGAGCAAGTTAGCTATGTATAATCGCGCGTAGATTTATTTTCGTACCAAATGCACACTTCCGGGAGGATGACGTTTCCTTTTTCTATGGTATAATGGCGTTCGCAACAATTAAATGTGCATTCCGCCACCTAAAGTGCGGGTGTATAATAAGGATCACAAGAAAGGAAAACATTTTGGTAAAAATAAATAAAATAATCATACAAACTACCCAAAAATAAATTAACTAAACAAAATCAACCTGCATTTCTGTAAAAACATTCTAATCAGGTCCCAACACAGGCTCAGAAGCATCCTGTGAGGGCGGGACATTTCCTAACGACAAAAGTTTGTGTAGTGCTCCTGCCATTAAGTCTTGGAGCCCGAAAAATGTACCGGCTGCAGATATGACACCCAGCTTCTTGGACTTCTTAGACACTTGTGTTGTACCATTAATCACTGTGGCTATCAATGCCACAAAATCAACCTTCTCCACAATAAGTGTGCCCAGGTCACCCAATTTACTTAAAACACTAGAAACAGGTTGCATTGCATCCACTGCAATATCTTTAAACACTGTTGCCTCTTTGACTTTCTCCATCGCCTCCACATAGGAGATTCGCTGCGCAGCCCTGATCCTTGACACCTTCGACCTCCGTCACCCTAACAGGGCACTCGAGGAGATTATTCAGCATCATACTTCTCCCGTCTGCAAACATTTGACACGTGAACATATCCTTCACAATTTCCACACTGTAGTAGCTACAGTTGAAGTCGAAAGTTTACATACACCTTAGCCAAAGACATTTAATCCTAGTAAAAATTCCTTGTCTTAGGTCAGTTAAGATCACCACTTTATTTTAAGAATGTGAAATGTCAGAATAATAGTAAAGAGAACGATTTATTTCAGCTTTTATTTCTTTCATCACATTCCCAGTCTGTCAGAAGTTTACATACACTCAATTAGTATTTGGTAGCATTGCCATTAAATTGTTTAACTTGGGTCAAACGTTTCAGGAAGCCTTCCACAAGCCTCCCACAATAAGTTGGGTGAATTTTGGCCCATTCCTCCTGACAGAGCTAATGTAACGGAGTCAGGTTTGTAGGCCTCCTTGCTCGCACACACTTTTTCTGATCCGCCCACAAAGTATCTATGGGGTTGAGGTAAAGGGCTTTATGATGTCCACTCCAATACCTTGACTTTGTTGCCCTTAAGCCATTTTGCAACAACTTTTGGGGTCATTGTCCATTTGGAAGACCCATTTGCCACCAAGCTTTAACTTCCTGATTGATGTCTTGAGATGTTGCTTCAATATATCCACAATTTTCCTACCTGATGATGCCATCTTTTTTGTGAAGTGCACCAGCAGCAAAGCACCCCCACAACATGAGGCTAACATCCCCATGCTTCACGGTTGGGATGGTGTTCTTCGGCTTGCAAGCCTCCCACTTTTTCCTCCAAACATAACGATGGTCATAATGGCAAAACAGTTCCATTTTTGTTTAATCAGATCAGAGGACATTTCTCCAAAAAGTACGATCTTTGTCTCCATGTGCAGTTGCAAACCATCGTCTGGCTTTTTTTATGGCAGATTTGGAGCAGTGGCTTCTTCCTTGCCGAGTGGCCTTTCAGGTTAGGTCGATGTAGGACTCGTTTTACTGTGGCTATAGATACTTTGGAACCGGTTTCGTCCAGAATCTTCACAAGGTTCTTTGCTGTTGTTCTGGGATTGATTTGAACATTTCACACCAGAGTATGTTCACCTCTAGGAGACAGAATGTGTTTCTTTCCTGAGTGGTATGATGGCTGCGTGGTCCCATGGTGTTTATACTTGCGTACTATTGTTTGTACAGATGAACGTGGTACCTTCAAGTGTTTGGAAATTGCTCCCAAGGTTGAACCAGACTTGTGGAGGTCTACAGTTTTTTGGAGGTCTTGGCTGATTTCTTTAGATTTCCCCATGAGGCACTGAGTTTGAAGGTAGGCCTTGAAATACATCCACAGGTACACCTCCAATTGACTCAAATTATGTAAATTAGCCTATCAGAAGCTTCTAAAGCCATGATGTAATTTTCTGTAATTTTCCAAGCTGTTTAAAGGCACAGTCAACTTAGTGTATGTAATGCATGACTTGTCACCGGGAATTGAAAATAAAACCGTAAATATATGAATAATTACCACACAAAACATTTTCTGATAGTGATTTATTGATACAAGTGGCACGTGCTGGCAGTCAACCATGTAACCTCTCACTCCCACTCTGAGCCATTCAGTGTGATTGTTTATATATGTAGCTAGTGAGCTAAGCTGTAGCATCAGCAATGTCTTTCAAAATAGACAACTCACAAATGCTAAATTGCCGTTATACAAAATAAGAAATGTACTTACCAGCCTGACATCAGCAGTTGGTCGGGTGTTTGTGTCATACAAGGACCTATATGTATTGATGAGTCCCTGATGTTATGGAAAGGTAAGCAGGCGGTCAGTCATGAAATTCCCTCCAAAAGGCACAGGTTTGGGGTCAAGTTCTTTGTTATGTGCGACGTGAAGACAGGATTTGTCCAGAACATTATAGTTTACCCAGGGTCCAACATTGAGGGGCTTGGGGTGTCCGGGTCCGTGGTGATGACCATGCTGGCTCCTCATCTCAGCAAGGGACACATTTTGTATGTGGACAATTGTTACAGCAGTCCCACACTCTTCCAGCATCTGCTCTTCAACAGCATAGGGGCCTGTGGCACAGTCAGGTCGAACAGGAAGGGAATGCCAGCATTCGGATGCAGGAAGATGCAGAGAGGGGAGGTGGAGTTCAAGGAGATCTGACAACAGCTGGCAGTAAAGTGACAAGATATTTTTCCATCTGATCGACACTGCTGCCCTCAATGGGCACATAGTTCACCACCAACTAACAGGTGAGATGATTACTGAACAAGGTATTTTTGTAATTAGATGTACAGTTCACATGCAAACCATATACAGTTCCATTATGCAATTATAGTGACAATATCTCACCCACCTACCCACTGCCTCATCATCCTCTCCCTTCCCTCATCCTCCCCACTCCCTCATAGGTAAAGTAATTACCTACCAAAAGTACAGAGAGATCCTCATGAGAGAGCTGATGGAGGAGCACCACACCCCTTTGCGCCCATCCACTGGGGGCCGTCCTGCTGCAGACAATCTCCTACGCAATTTCCCTGCAAAGTCCCTCAAACTGATGCTCAAGGTAGTCAAAGTCTGCCTGTCTGGCACCAGGAGAAGTAAGCAGGGGAAGTTGACAAAATACATGTGTTTAGCTTGTGATACACCTCTATGTATTTCACCATGCTTTTGGGAGTATCATATGCTCAAGCACTATTGAGAACATCTGCAGCAATTAGTGACAGACTGACCTGACAGGTGACTTGACAGGGGTCACCTGTCAGGTCAGTCTGTCACTAATTGAAACTATGCCATGATACAATACTATGCCATGATACTATGCCATGATACAATACTATGCCATGATACTATACTATGATACTATGCCATGATACTATGCCATGATACTATGCCATGATACTATACTATGATACTATGCCATGATACTATGCCATGATACTGTGCCATGATACTATGCCATGATACTATGCCATGGTACTATACTATGATACTATGCCATGATACTATACTATGATATTATGCCATGATACTATGCCATGATACTATACTATGCCATGATACTATACTATGCCATGATACTATGCCATGATACTATACTATGCCATGATACTATGCCATGATACTATACTATGCCATGATACTATACTATGCCATGATACTATGCCATTATACTATGCCATGATACTATACTATGAAACTATGCCATGATACTATACTATGCCATGATACTATACTATGCCATGATACTATGCCATGATACTATACTATGCCATGATACTATGCCATGATACTATGCCATGCTACTATGCCATGATACTATGCCATGATACTATGCCATGATACTATACTATGCCATGATACTATACTAGGCCATGATACTATGCCACGATACTATACTATGCCATGATACTATGCCATGATACTATACTATGCCATGATACTATGCCATGATACTATACTATGCCATGATACTATACTAGGCCATGATACTATGCCATGATACTATACTATGCCATGATACTATACTATGCCATGATACTATGCCATTATACTCTACTATGCCATGA
The DNA here is from genome assembly GCF_045791955.1 of Oncorhynchus clarkii lewisi. Taxonomy (NCBI): domain Eukaryota; kingdom Metazoa; phylum Chordata; class Actinopteri; order Salmoniformes; family Salmonidae; genus Oncorhynchus; species Oncorhynchus clarkii. The sequence continues at coordinate 59,277,456 of NC_092153.1, forward strand.
TACTATGCCATGATACTATACTATGTCATGATACTATACTATGCCATGATACTATGCCATGATACTATGCCATGATACTATGCCATGATACTATACTATGCCATGATACTATGCCATGATACTATGCCATGATACTATGCCATGATACTATACTATGCCATGATACTATGCCATGATACTATGCCATGATACTATACTATGCCACGATACTATACTATGCCATGATACTATGCCATGATACTATACTATACCATGATACTATGTCATGATACTATACTATGCCATGATACTATGCCATTATACTATGCCATGATACTATACTATGCCATGATACTATACTATGCCATGATACTATGCCATGATACTATAATATGCCATGATACTATACTATGCCATGATACTATGCCATGATATTCTACTATGCCATGATACTATGCCATGATACTATACTATGCCATGATACTATGCCATTATACTATGCCATGATACTATACTATGATACTATGCCATGATACTATACTATGCCATGATACTATACTATGCCATGATACTATACTATGCCATGATACTATGCCATGATACTATGCCATGATACTATGCCATGCTACTATGCCATGATACTATACTATGCCATGATACTATACTAGGCCATGATACTATGCCACGATACTATACTATGCCATGATACTATGCCATGATACTATACTATGCCATGATACTATGCCATGATACTATACTAGGCCATGATACTATGCCATGATACTATACTATGCCATGATACTATACTATGCCATGATACTATGCCATTATACTCTACTATGCCATGATACTATGCCATGATACTATACTATGCAATGATACTATACTATTCCATGATACTATGCCATGATACTATACTATGTCATGATACTATACTATGCCATGATACTATGCCATGATAGTATGCCATGATACTATGCCATGATACTATACTATGCCATGATACTATGCCATTATACTATGCCATGATACTATGCCATGATACTATGCCATGATACTATACTATGCCACGATACTATACTATGCCATGATACTATGCCATGATACTATACTATACCATGATACTATGTCATGATACTATACTATGCCATGATACTATGCCATTATACTATGCCATGATACTATACTATGCCATGATACTATACCATGATACTATAATATGCCATGATACTATACTATGCCATGATACTATGCCATGATATTCTACTATGCCATGATACTATACCATGATACTATAATATGCCATGATACTATACTATGCCATGATACTATGCCATTATACTATGCCATGATACTATACTATGATACTATGCCATGATACTATACTATGCCATGATACTATACTATGCCATGATACTATACTATGCCATGATACTATGCCATGATACTATACTATGCCATGATACTATGCCATGATACTATGCCATGCTACTATGCCATGATACTATGCCATGATACTATGCCATGATACTATGCCATTATACTATGCCATGATACTATACTATGCCATGATACTATGCCAAGATACTATACTATGACACTATGCCATGATACTATACTATGCCATGATACTATACTATGCCATGATACTATGCCATGATACTATGCCATGATACCATACTATGCCATGATACTATACTATGCCATGATACTATGCCATGATACTATACTATGCCATGATACTATACTATGCCATGATACTATGCCATGATACTATGCCATGATACTATGCCATGATACTATACTATGCCATGATACTATGCCATGATAGTATGCCATGATACTATGCCATGATACTATGCCATGATACTATACTATGACATTATACTATGCCATTATACTATGCCATGATACTATGCCATGATACTATGCCATGATACTATACTATGCCACGATACTATACTATGCCATGATACTATACTATGCCATGATACTATACTATGCCATGATACTATGCCATGATACTATACTATGCCATGATACTATGCCATTATACTATGCCATGATACTATACTATGATACTATGCCATGATACTATACTATGCCATGATACTATACTATGCCATGATACTATACTATGCCATGATACTATGCCATGATACTATACTATGCCATGATACTATGCCATGATACTATGCCATGCTACTATGCCATGATACTATGCCATGATACTATGCCATGATACTATGCCATTATACTATGCCATGATACTATACTATGCCATGATACTATGCCAAGATACTATACTATGACACTATGCCATGATACTATACTATGCCATGATACTATACTATGCCATGATACTATGCCATGATACTATGCCATGATACCATACTATGCCATGATACTATACTATGCCATGATACTATGCCATGATACTATACTATGCCATGATACTATGCCATGATACGATACTATGCCATGATACTATGTCATGATACTATACTATGCCATGATACTATGCCATTATACTATGCCATGATACTATACTATGCCATGATACTATACTATGCCATGATACTATGCCATGATACTATAATATGCCATGATACTATACTATGCCATGATACTATGCCATGATATTCTACTATGCCATGATACTATGCCATGATACTATACTATGCCATTATACTATGCCATGATACTATACTATACCATGATACTATGCCATGATACCATACTATGCCATGATACTATACTATGCCATGATACTATGCCATGATACTATACTATGCCATGATACTATGCCATGATACGATACTATGCCATGATACTATGCCATTATACTATGCCATGATACTATACTATGATACTATGCCATGATACTATGCCATTATACTATGCCATGATACCATACTATGCCATGATACTATACTATGCCATGATACTATGCCATGATACTATACTATGCCATGATACTATGCCATGATACTATACTATACCATGATACTATGTCATGATACTATACTATGCCATGATACTATGCCATTATACTATGCCATGATACTATACTATGCCATGATACTATACTATGCCATGATACTATGCCATGATACTATAATATGCCATGATACTATACTATGCCATGATACTATGCCATGATATTCTACTATGCCATGATACTATGCCATGATACTATACTATGCCATTATACTATGCCATGATACTATGCCATGATACTATGCCATGATACTATACTATGCCATGATATTCTACTATGCCATGATACTATGCCATGATACTATGCCATGATACTATACTATGCCATGATACTATGCCATGATACTATACTATGCCATGATACTATACTATGCCATGATACTATGCCATGATACTATGCCATGATACTATACTATGCCATGATACTATGCCATGATAGTATGCCATGATACTATGCTATGATACTATGCCATGATACTATTCTATGCCATGATACTATGCCATTATACTATGCCATGATACTATGCCATGATACTATGCCATGATACGATACTATGCCACGATACTATACTATGCCATGATACTATGCCATGATACTATACTATGCCATGATACTATGCCATGATACTATACTATGCCATGATACTATGCCATTATACTATGCCATGATACTATACTATGCCATGATACTATGCCATGATACTATACTATGCCATGATACTATACTATGCCATGATACTATGCCATGATATTCTACTATGCCATGATACTATGCCATGATACTATACTATGCAATGATACTATACTATGCCATGATACTATGCCATGATACTATGCCATGATACTATGCCATGATACTATACTATGCCATGATACTATGCCATGATACTATGCCATGATACTATGCCATGATACTATACTATGCCATGATACTATGCCATGATAGTATGCCATGATACTATGCCATGATACTATGCCATGATACTATACTATGCCATTATACTATGCCATGATACTATGCCATGATACTATGCCATTATACTATACTATGCCACGATACTATACTATGCCATGATACTATGCCATGATACTATACTATGCCATGATACTATGCCATGATACTATACTATGCCATGATACTATGCCATTATTCTATGCCATGATACTATACTGTGCCATGATACTATACTATGCCATGATACTATGCCATGATACTATACTATGATACTATGATACTATGCCATGATACTATACTGTGCCATGATACTATGCCATGATACTATACTATGCCATGATACTATGCCATTATACTATGCCATGATACTATACTATGCCATGATACTATACTATGCCATGATACTATGCCATGATACTATGCCATGATACTATACTATGCCATGATACTATACTATGCCATGATACTATGCCATGATACTATGCCATGATACTATACTATGCCATGATACTATACTATGCCATGATACTATGCCATGATACTATGCCATGATACTATACTATGCCATGATACTATACTATGCCATGATACTATGCCATGATACTATGCCATGATACTATACGATGCCACGATACTATACTATGCCATGATACTATGCCATGATACTATACTATGCCTATGATATGCCATGATACTATGCCATGATACTATACTATGCCATGATACTATGCCATTATACTATGCCATGATACTATACTATGCCATGATACTATACTATGCCATGATACTATGCCATGATACTATACTATGCCATGATACTATACTATGCCATGATACTATGCCATGATATTCTACTATGCCATGATACTATGCCATGATACTATACTATGCAATGATACTATACTATGCCATGATACTATGCCATGATACTATGCCATAATACTATGCCATGATACTATACTATGCCATGATACTATACTATGCCATGATACTATGCCATGATACTATGCCATGATACTATACTATGCCATGATACTATGCCATGATAGTATGCCATGATACTATGCCATGATACTATGCCATGATACTATACAATGCCATTATACTATGCCATGATACTATGCCATGATACTATGCCATTATGCTATACTATGCCACGATACTATACTATGCCATGATACTATGCCATGATACTATACTATGCCATGATACTATGCCATGATACTATACTATGCCATGATACTATGCCATTATACTATGCCATGATACTATACTATGCCATGATACTATACTATGCCATGATACTATGCCATGATACTATACTATGATACTATGATACTATGCCATGATACTATACTATGCCATAATACTATGCCATGATACTATACCATTATACTATGCCATGATACTATACTATGCCATGATACTATACTATGCCATGATACTATGCCATGATACTATGCCATGATACTATACTATGCCATGATACTATACTATGCCATGATACTATGCCATGATACTATGCCATGATACTATACTATGCCATGATACTATACTATGCCATGGTACTATGCCATGATACTATACTATGATCCTATGATACTATGCCATGATACTATACTATGCCATGATACTATGCCATGATACTATGCCATGATACTATACTATGCCATGATACTATGCCATTATACTATGCCATGATACTATACTATGCCATGATACTATACTATGCCATGATACTATGCCATGATACTATACTATGATACTATGATACTATACCATGATACTATACTATGCCATGATACTATGCCATGATACTATGCCATGATACTATGCCTTTAGAGGTGGGGGTGGAAATGCAGTTGTTCAGTCACTGCATGAATATTAAATATGGGTTACGCATATACATTTTTTCCCCCTCTAGTAAAACAAGTTGTTGTTATTCAACCAACCACCGCCAATACTGCAATAAAATAGATGACTATTACATATTGGCCTATGTGTTTTCTTGCTGTGTTTTCATCCAGTAAAACTGTTAAGGAGTGTACACTAGCATACTAATCCATCTTCAGCTCCAAACATGTCCAGCTCTGATACTATGCCATGATACTATGCCATGATACTATGCCATGATACTATACTATGCCATGATACTATGCCATGATAGTATGCCATGATACTATGCCATGATACTATGCCATGATACTATACTATGACATTATACTATGCCATTATACTATGCCATGATACTATGCCATGATACTATGCCATGATACTATACTATGCCACGATACTATACTATGCCATGATACTATACTATGCCATGATACTATTTTGTGCCATGATACTATACTATGCCATGATACTATGCCATGATAGTATACTATGCCATGATACTATGCTATGCCATGATACTATGCCACGATACTATGCCATTAACTATGCCATGATACTATGCCATGATACTATACTATGCCATGATACTATACTATTCCATGATACTATGCCATGATACTATGCCATGATACTATACTATGATACTATGCCATGATACTATGCCATGATACTGTGCCATGATACTATGCCATGATACTATGCCATGGTACTATACTATGCCATGATACTATGCCATGATACTATGCCATGATACTATGCCATGATACTGTGCCATGATACTATGCCATGATACTATGCCATGATACTATACTATTATGCCATGATACTATGCCATGATACTATACTATGCCATGATACTATGCCACGATACTATACTATGCCATGATACTATACTATGCCATGATACTATGCCATGATTCTATGCCATGATACTATGCCATGATACTATACTATGCCATGATACTATACTATGCCATGATACTATGCCACGATACTATGCCATGATACTATGCCATGATACTATGCCATGATACTATACTATGCCATGATACTATGCCATGATACTATGCCATGATACCATACTATGCCATGATACTATACTATGATACTATGCCATGATACTATGCCATGATACTATGCCATGATACTATGCCATGATCCTATACTATGCCATGATACTATGCCATGATACTATACTATGCCATGATACTATACTATGCCATGATACTATACTATGCCATGATACTATACTATGCCATGATACTATACTATGCCATGATACTATGCCATGATACTATACTATGCAATGATACTATACTATGCCATGATACTATGCCATGATACTATACTATGCCATGATACTATACTATGCCATGATACTATGCCATGATACTATGCCATGATACTATACTATGCCATGATACTATGCCATGATAGTATGCCATGATACTATGCTATGATACTATGCCATGATACTATTCTATGCCATGATACTATGCCATTATACTATGCCATGATACTATGCCATGATACTATGCCATGATACGATACTATGCCACGATACTATACTATGCCATGATACTATGCCATGATACTATACTATGCCATGATACTATGCCATGATACTATACTATGCCATGATACTATGCCATTATACTATGCCATGATACTATGCTATGCCATGATACTATGCCATGATACTATACTATGCCATGATACTATACTATGCCATGATACTATGCCATGATATTCTACTATGCCATGATACTATGCCATGATACTATACTATGCAATGATACTATACTATGCCATGATACTATGCCATGATACTATGCCATGATACTATGCCATGATACTATACTATGCCATGATACTATACTATGCCATGATACTATGCCATGATACTATGCCATGATACTATGCCATGATACTATACTATGCCATGATACTATGCCATGATAGTATGCCATGATACTATGCCATGATACTATGCCATGATACTATACTATGCCATTATACTATGCCATGATACTATGCCATGATACTATGCCATTATACTATACTATGCCACGATACTATACTATGCCATGATACTATGCCATGATACTATACTATGCCATGATACTATGCCATGATACTATACTATGCCATGATACTATGCCATTATTCTATGCCATGATACTATACTGTGCCATGATACTATACTATGCCATGATACTATGCCATGATACTATACTATGATACTATGATACTATGCCATGATACTATACTGTGCCATGATACTATGCCATGATACTATACTATGCCATGATACTATGCCATTATACTATGCCATGATACTATACTATGCCATGATACTATGCCATGATACTATGCCATGATACTATACTATGCCATGATACTATACTATGCCATGATACTATGCCATGATACTATGCCATGATACTATACTATGCCATGATACTATACTATGCCATGATACTATGCCATGATACTATGCCATGATACTATACTATGCCATGATACTATACTATGCCATGATACTATGCCATGATACTATGCCATGATACTATACGATGCCACGATACTATACTATGCCATGATACTATGCCATGATACTATACTATGCCATGATACTATGCCATGATACTATACTATGCCATGATACTATGCCATTATACTATGCCATGATACTATACTATGCCATGATACTATACTATGCCATGATACTATGCCATGATACTATACTATGCCATGATACTATACTATGCCATGATACTATGCCATGATATTCTACTATGCCATGATACTATGCCATGATACTATACTATGCAATGATACTATACTATGCCATGATACTATGCCATGATACTATGCCATAATACTATGCCATGATACTATACTATGCCATGATACTATACTATGCCATGATACTATGCCATGATACTATGCCATGATACTATACTATGCCATGATACTATGCCATGATAGTATGCCATGATACTATGCCATGATACTATGCCATGATACTATACAATGCCATTATACTATGCCATGATACTATGCCATGATACTATGCCATTATGCTATACTATTCCACGATACTATACTATGCCATGATACTATGCCATGATACTATACTATGCCATGATACTATGCCATGATACTATACTATGCCATGATACTATGCCATTATACTATGCCATGATACTATACTATGCCATGATACTATACTATGCCATGATACTATGCCATGATACTATACTATGATACTATGATACTATGCCATGATACTATACTATGCCATAATACTATGCCATGATACTATGCCATTATACTATGCCATGATACTATACTATGCCATGATACTATACTATGCCATGATACTATGCCATGATACTATGCCATGATACTATACTATGCCATGATACTATACTATGCCATGATACTATGCCATGATACTATGCCATGATACTATACTATGCCATGATACTATACTATGCCATGGTACTATGCCATGATACTATACTATGATCCTATGATACTATGCCATGATACTATACTATGCCATGATACTATGCCATGATACTATGCCATGATACTATACTATGCCATGATACTATGCCATTATACTATGCCATGATACTATACTATGCCATGATACTATACTATGCCATGATACTATGCCATGATACTATACTATGATACTATGATACTATACCATGATACTATACTATGCCATGATACTATGCCATGATACTATGCCATGATACTATGCCTTTAGAGGTGGGGGTGGAAATGCAGTTGTTCAGTCACTGCATGAATATTAAATATGGGTTACGCATATACATTTTTTCCCCCTCTAGTAAAACAAGTTGTTGTTATTCAACCAACCACCGCCAATACTGCAATAAAATAGATGACTATTACATATTGGCCTATGTGTTTTCTTGCTGTGTTTTCATCCAGTAAAACTGTTAAGGAGTGTACACTAGCATACTAATCCATCTTCAGCTCCAAACATGTCCAGCTCCAGTTCCAGTTCTGATATTGGCCAGTACTGTCTGTGGTTTCTGAAAGTACAGAATAAAGAGGAATTATTCATTAGAATACAATATAACGATATAGCAATAAAACAATTTTACAAAGAAGTAACATAAAACACTGCTATAAAAATAGTATATTGAATTGACAAAAATCACAAATTTGAGTTATAACAGTAAGAAACTAACTTTTGAGCTCCACAAGGGGGAAAGGCAGGGCAGAAGAGAGCTATGCTAAATAGGCCAAATAAAAACAAACCATGGTCATATTTTTTTATTAATTTAACTAACAACAAATTATTATTTACAATGACGGCCTACACCAGCCAAACTCGGATGACGCTAGGCCAATTGTGCACCGCCCTATGGGACTCCCAACAGCTGGTTGTGATACAGCCTAAATTCGAACCAGGGTGTCTGTAGTGACGCCTCTAGCACTAAGATGTAGTGCTGTAGACCGCTGCACCACTTGGGAGTCATAAGGTCAGGGTAGCTTCAAAATACAACACAAGCTAATACTTCTTAGATGCAATTAGCATTGTTTTACAGAGCTAATAGAATAATGTAGCTAGCTACATAAGCACAATTGAATATAACACCATAAAGGTTATGAAATGAGTAACGTTACCTCGCATGTCTGCAGTTATAAGGAATATACACAAATATATTATGCTCCATACACACAGTGAGCTACAGTAGAAACGACATACAGAAACTATTATAACGTAATAAGGCACGTACTTTGATAGAAACGCACACATTTCCCAAGTTATTATTAGTAATTAAAACAAAAATTACTGCGATGCGGGCAACAGATGGAAAATGTGAACACCGTGTGCAGATCCTGTTCTGACGGAAGATGCACAAATGTCTGCAGACTTGAACTGCACAAACAATTGGGAAGTGCTTGGGGAATTTATTCTGGGTCAGAAATGTCTGAAAAATTAATGGTCCGGAAAAGTAAAAATGAAAAATTTTATGTGAATGAATGAGGAGGCGGAACACACCTCAATTCAAACTGTTCTTAGAAAATAAAATCATTTGAAATTGAAGTTGAAACAGCTTATAAATAAAAACAGGCTAAGTGCCTTGGTTTGAGGGCAGCGCGGATTAAATGTACTGTTGCGTAACAATCACATTCTGGAATGGAGAGAACGTTCTAACATCACGTGCATGAAATAACTCACGCTGGGGCAACCGTTAGATATTTGGAACTCACCCATGAAAGGGTTAATGCTAGTTAGTGCTAGTTTGACCACCAGAGGGCATCTTTGAGAAGCATTTGACAGTTTTTACTAAATAATGTACTAAATAATTTAAAACCTTTTTCTGTAAGAACATAGTATATGGGATTGATTTTAAGAAATGTAGCTTAATTAATTTGATTAACATTATGGTGTTTTTATTCCAAGAAAAACAAAAAACTAAACCCTCAGGTTTTCCCGTTAGGAAAATATGGCGATGTACTAAAACGTAAGAAAGATAAGTTCATAAGATAGTTCTTAAGTGAAATTCCTCAACAACATCTTCTACTTCTCAAACAACTTAAAGATTAGCCACTTTTTTTCAATTTTCGCCTAAAATGACATACCCAAATCTAACTGCCTGTAGCTCAGGCCCTGAAGCAAGGATATGCATATTCTTGGTACCATTTGAAAGGAAACACTTTGAAGTTTATGGAAATGTGAAAGAAATGTAGGAGAATATAACACAATAGATCTGGTAAAAGATAATACAAAGAAAAACCAACTGTTCTTTTGTATTTTTTTTGTACCATCATCTTTGAAATGCAAGAAAAATACCATATATTATTCCAGCCCAGGAGCAATTTAGATTTTGGGCACTTGATGGCATCAGTGTATGTGCAACGTTTTAGACTGATATAATGAACCATTGCATTTCTGTTCAAAATGTTGTATCAAGACTGCCCAAATGTGCCTAATTTGCTTATTAATAACTTTTCATGTTCAAAATTGGGCAACAATAGCATGGTATTGTATGGTAAATGCGGTGAGTATTATGGCTTGGATAGGTTTTAGCCTGGTCGAGGCGGAGGACAATGAGAACAGGGTGGTGGACAAAGTCATGGTACCAACAAAGTGAGGTAGTTTGTGCAGGCGTTCAGATTGAATGGTGCGTGTGTCTAATCAGCTATATTGTATGCAGAGAACGTGGCGTGAGTGAAGCGAGGTTGTAGATATCGGTTATCGTAAACTATGGAGCTAGACAGAATTATCTGGGTTTATGCTTTGGCGCCATCAGTTATTGCTCACCTTCCAAAAGGTGGTTACATTTATATAAACTTCAAGTATTACTAACTATACAATACATTTATAGTTTATTTTTATTTTGTTTATAAACTTCTCCTGTGTTTATTGATAAATCCCCCATCATAGTAATATTTCCTCCATCATACCCCCCACGATACCTTCCCCGATTTCTAGTCAGAGATTTCTGATTTCCCAGTTGTTTTGAATGCGGCATTATAGTGAATTCGCATTCTGGGATTAGGGTGTTTTTGCAAACGTAAACAAACATGGCTGCCGTCATAAAGAATGTAGTTGCTGTTAGCTTAGTTGACACACATTTATTTTCTAAACAACATTACATTAGTCTTTTGTGCTCACCAGAGATGTGGTACATTCTTAACAAGTCTAGCTGTTAGGTCGCTAACCTATGTTTTGTTTTTTTGTCAGCGCAACCTATTATTTAGACTGATTTATTGAATGAGTTTGGCTGTGGATGTGTTCCGTGTGATGCTTGGATGATGAAGTTAGCATTTATTTTTTACAATAAAAGGTCAAATTGAGGAATAAAGTTCAATACTTACTTTCCATCAGTACAAAATAATATTTAGATGCTGTTCAGACAACAATGGTTTTTAGACGCGTTTGTTGTGTCATACGTTCTGTTGCTACTCTTCCAATCACATATTTGAGATCATATGCTGCAGGGACTACTCAACAATGATCACAAATACGTGACTGTACGCGTCAAAGGATTAACCTCATCTTTATCAAATTATCCGTAAAGGGACCACTCTGAACAGAATACTTTTTACTCCACTTACATACGTGTCTACGTGTGGGTGTGCAGGTTGTATATTATTATTATTTTTCTATTCCTACTTTATCAGATCATCATAATAACTCATTATACTCAATATTAATATCAGTTGCCGTGTCTCCTTCTGGGCAGCTCACAGTAAGGGTGTGGTCTGGGCGGGTCTCGTCTGCTTTTGGTCAGACAGGAATTTCCTCCATGCTTCATAAAATGTGCCACCAGTTTTCCTCGCAGACCCCCACTGGATAGCTCCGCAGACAGAATCAATTATGCTGTTCGTTGACACCAATTTTTCATGGAAATTCATGCACAGGGACACTCAAAGTCAATCTTAAATTAATCATTGTTATTTGTCAGCATGCAGGAGAGGTTCCAACCAACTCAATGCACCATAGTAAACATGTCAATCAGGAGCTCTCCCTGGGCAGTCTCAGCAGTTGTCTTATATACGGCTATACACAGCCAAGTTATATTTACATGATTTAGCATATTTAATTAATCATTACCATTTTGTTTCATTTATGTGATCAACCAATGCTGGTTCATAACATGTGACAGACCAATACCTCACAAGGCTTCTCTCTAAGCTGAGACCTTGAAACTGAGATATATTTTGTTCGTTCTCAAAACAAGGTCTGGGCATACTGCCAAATTGCAGATACTGTAAGGACCTATGCTGGAGATGAGAAACAAATACAGGGAGTGAACATTTAATGAAACACGGACAGGAACAGAATATGGACAGCATCTGGGCAGGAGAAAACAAAAACGACAATAATGCTGACACAGGGATCAAACTGAGGAATAGACAGATAAAGAAGCAATCAATAAAGTGAAGGAGTCCAGGTGATTCCAATGAGCGCTGATATGCATAATGATGGTGACAGGTGTGCGTAATGAAGGGCAACCTGGTGCCCTCGAGCGCCAGAGAGGAGCAGGCGTGACAGATACTGATAAGTGAGGATTCGTTAAATCAGTCACTTGCATGAACACAGAAATGGGTTATTAGAACAGCCCATTAATAGAACACATAAAACAGTTATAAGAAAAACACAAACATCAAAATTCCCATTACATTAGCCTGTTATTTTTTTTTCCTTTGCTTTGTTAGTTTTTAAAAGACAATAGTTTTCCGTTTCCACTAATTTAGTGCATGTCCCATGAGAATTCAAATGTGATAATGAAACTGAAAATACTTTTTATAATATATATTGATGGTCTACACGGTGCCCATTAACACAAAACAAAGGCTGACAGATGTATGGATGGACACACACGCGATTTCCTGCAGACTGTTTCGTGTCGGATCTTTTGAAGGTTTGTCTCAAGCATGACCAGTCACACACAGGCCGAGGCGCCAAAAGTAAATCACCCATCCATGTTCCCTCCAGACGTTCTGATGAGTTAGGAAACCGAAGAAAATGTTCAATTACTGGATTCTCAGTCAAGCAGCAATGACCTTTTCACTTTACCAGACTGACAGGCTGCAGAGCATTGCTGATGAGACGCTCCACTGCCAAATTTCCTGAGACTCTGATTATAGAGTCAAATCCGCATCTAGAGATTGAAGATTTTATCTTGAGCGAGGGTTAGCTTCCTTATGGCTCAGAGATGCTTAGATGCGTTTTTGAGGACAGATATTCTTGATCAATTCAGTTCTGTGGATTAGCCAGACTTGGAATGCAGCATTGGAAGTGATCAGGAGGAATCCACAGTCAACGTTGTTATGAGGAAAACATACACCTACAGTACTGTAGGATGAGGTGATGTGTCACAGTTTTCAGCTTTGGGGACAAGATGGTAAAATTATTTATGGACATAAGCAACATAATACTAATGTGTAAAGAACACAGTGTCCAATCCCCACAGTGTTGATGTGGGAAATAGAATGGCCTAGAAGAAGTGTCGACATTCCATCTGTGCATTTTCCATTACCATCACACTATCCCAGGTTCACCACTTACCTAGCAGGAAGACAGCATTGTCACGACCCATTCTACTGTATGTGCAAACTAATGAGCATTTAGGAACTGGGATCTGGATTTTCCCCCATCCTGAGGAACCCATTAAAGATTTCCTTTTAGGGATAGCCCCCTTTTTTTCAATTTTCGCCTAAATGACATACCCAAATCTAACTGCCTGTAGCTCAGGACCTGAAGCAAGGATATGCATATTCTTGGTGCCATTTGAAAGGAAACACTTTGAAGTTTGTGGAAATGTGAATTGAATGTAGGATAAGCTAACACAATAGATCTGGTAGAAGAAAATACAAAGAAAAATAACAACCAGTGTTTTTCTACCACCATCTTTGAAATGCAACAGAAAGGTCCCACTTCCAGCCATCACTGGTTGTAATTCGGATGGTGTCCACAAGATGGCAGCAGTGTATGTGCAAAGTTTCAGATGGATAACTTGAAGTTTGAGCGAGCGACATGACATTTAGTGTGAAGTCACCAGGTACATTTGGCCAAATTGCGAAGCCATTTGCATTCATATGACATTTTTCTGCAATAATATCGTGAAATCTGTATACTACAGTATTAGTAGCCATATTATAAGTTCAACATTTGCAAAACAACCAGTTTTCATAACTGAATATTTGTATACTTTTTGTCCAAATGGAAAAGGCATGCTGTCGCAAAAGGTTAGCGCCTACATTTTGCGACCGAGACAGGGTTTCTGGATACTCTTGTAAAGCCCAGCTCATTGGCTATCTAGCTAGCTGTTAGACCCTGATTGGTGCTTATTTGACAAAGATTCAGTCGATTAAATGAAGACATGCCGCGTCATCGGCGTGTCATTAAGGCATCACTCTCTGACCAAATGTGATGTCCTATAGGATATACAACATCCCTAATGATATACTGAAGTCTGGTACATTCTAGGATCTCTGAGGAATACATACGAACGTGAATTGACCGGTTGAAACAATGTTTAGGGATAGGCGTTCCGTTAACGGAACTGTTGTAAATCATGCAGCGCCTTATGTCAACATCGCAAATTTTAGAGAAACAACAAATGTCAATACATATAAGTGTCTTATATCGGCTGAAAGCTTAAATTCTTGTTAATATAACTGCACTGTCCAATTTACAGTAGCTATTGCCATGCTATCTCACCGCGATAGGTTTGATAAATTCACCTCTGTAGGTGAAATGTGGACTTACATTCTGAAATCTTGCTCTGATTTATCATCCAAAGGGTCTCAGAGATAACATGAAGTGCCGTTTTGTTTGATATCCTATAAAGGTCCATATAGCATGCACAATCGATTTTGTGTTTCCACTCGTTCAATTTGCAAAGAAAGGAATCTGTGAAAATCTAACCCTAAGAAGTTATTTAAAGATCTAATGCAGTCATTTTGATCTCAATATCAAATAACTTCTGGTTAACAGTCAAGTACCTTACTGTGATTGTTTTCAATTAAAATGGTCAATCATAATCATAATGATTGGTCATCATAATGATTCACAGGTGCGCGTAATGAGTGACAGGTGTGCGTAATGATGAATCCCAGGACCGGTGGTTAGTACTCTGGCAACGTCTTATGCAGGAGGGGAGGAGCATGAGCAGACTTGACATCACCAGGCAGACTAAAACTCCATTCCAACAAAACAGGCTGAAATTGAAGGTGATCCTTTCAAACAGCTCTTACACTAAAAGGGCATTATCATAATTTTCACAATTTCAAATAATTATTCCAACCTCATAATGTGGAAAATATATATAAAACATAAGACAATCACGTTTTTTACTTCACTAGGCCTTTAACAGGGGTGTGCTGCTAATGTCAACCAACACACGTCTTTCACCCCGAAAGAGGTCTGCTCTGGGCCACTGGGACAGCACAGAAAGAAAAACGGTTATGATTTCTAACTTTGGCTCGTTCACTATTGACTTTGTTGATTTCTTTCTTTGTTATGCTAATATTTTCAATTTGCACTGCTTATTTATCTTCTGTCATCCACACTTCAATTACTGAAATAACTCAAACATAGAGATTATTTACACTGGTGGCTACCACAGCCACTATTGCTATAAATGCACCAAAAAGATCAGAGGATTTAATTTTTTTTTTAAAGTTAAATGTATCACTTTTTCTCCCCAATTGGTAGTTACAGTCTTGTCTCATCCCTGCAACTCCAGGATGGACTCGAAGGTGAATAGCCGTGCGTACTCTGAAACACAACCCAACCAAGCCTCACTGCTTCTTGACACAATGCCCACTTAACACAGATGCCAGGCGCACCAACGTATCAGAGGAAACACCGTACACCTGGCGACTGTCAGTCTGCATGTGCCCAGCCCGCTACAGGAGTCATTAGTGCGCAATGGGATAAGGACATCCCTGCCGGCCAAACCCTCCCCTAACCCAGACAACACTGGGCCAATTGTGTGCTGCCACATGGGTCTCCCGGTCGCGGCCGGCTGCGACATAGCCTGGACTCAAACCCAGAATCTCTAGTTGCACAGCTAGCACTGCAATTCAGTGCCTTGGACCACTGCACCACTCGGGAGGCCCTGATCAGAGGATTTCTGAGAAGACACTGATATAGTGCTTTGTTTTGCACATGAAATGGTCCATATAAAGATGTGTATGGATGGAGAGTTGATGTCAGTGAGTTTGATTTGTGTCTGTTTCTCTTCTGCATACAGCACAGCCTTTGATGAAAGTTTGAATATTTATGGAGAATAAAGTTCAATTTATTGTTTGTTTCTCATTGTTTCTCATTTTGAGTTCATATTCTGAGTGAGACACTACGTTGTTAAGATGCATTGTGTCTAGGGCTGTTACGGTGAACGTATTACCGTATCACACAGGCGGTCACGAGTCAAAATGGCAGTCAATTTCCACGTGACTGATTAGTCATGGTAATTAGGCTTCTCTAAGCTCTGATGCTGTCGATGGTCATTAGTAGCCTTGCTATCTGCCTGGTACTCAGCACTCTACTGTCCCTCTAATCACTCTGACATCAATGCAAATGTCATCAAAAATCGAATCAAACACTTAATGAGATCCCATGAGCTCATGTTGCGTGACATTTCTATAGGCTATGCAATTGCCTGAGTGATGGCCTCTATTAAAAAGAGGAGGATCCCATCAGCTTTCTATAGGCTAGGCCTACTATATTTATTTCTCAACTTTCCTAATATTAAACACATTGCTTCTCTTTAAAACAGGGGTATAACCTTCCTGGCTGGCATGAAAATGAACCACGGGAAAAGTCTCCTCCATTTGCTATTCTAAGTACATAGATTACATGGAATTTTTTCCCATGCCCCTGTTTCAAGACAGGTGTATGATAATGGTTCATTCTAAATCCAAACAAAATTCACACACTGTAACTGGCGGCCCAGGACAGACGGGAGTCTCTGGCGGCCCAGGACAGACGGGAGACTCTGGCGGCCAAGGACAGACGGGAGACTCTGGCGGCCCAGGACAGACGGGAGACTCTGGCGGCCCAGGACAGACGGGAGACTCTGGCGGCCCAGGACAGACGGGAGACTCTGGCGGCCCAGGACAGATGGGAGACTCTGACGGCCCAGGACAGACGGGAGACTCTGGCGGCCCAGGACAGACGGGAGACTCTGGCGGCCCAGGACAGACGGGAGACTCTGGCGGCCCAGGACAGACGGGAGACTCTGGCGGCCCAGGACAGACGGGAGACTCTGGCGGCCCAGGACAGACGGGAGACTCTGGCGGCCAAGGACAGACGGGAGACTCTGGCGGCCCAGGACAGACGGGAGACTCTGGCGGCCCAGGACAGACGGGAGACTCTGGCGGCCCAGGACAGACGGGAGACTCTGGCGGCCCAGGACAGATGGGAGACTCTGACGGCCCAGGACAGACGGGAGACTCTGGCGGCCCAGGACAGACGGGAGACTCTGGCGGCCCAGGACAGACGGGAGACTCTGGCGGCCCAGGACAGACGGGAGACTCTGGCGGCCCAGGACAGACGGGAGACTCTGGCGGCCCAGGACAGACGGGAGACTCTGACGGCCCAGGACAGACGGGAGACTCTGGCGGCCCAGGACAGACGGGAGACTCTGGCGGCCCAGAACAGACGGGAGACTCTGGCGGCCCAGAACAGACGGGAGACTCTGGCGGCTCAGGACAGACGGGAGACTCTGGCGGCCCAGGACAGACGGGAGACTCTGGCGGCCCAGGACAGACGGGAGACTCTGGCGGCCCAGGACAGACGGGAGACTCTGGCGGCTCAGGACAGACGGGAGACTCTGGCGGCTCAGGACAGACGGGAGACTCTGGCAGCGCTGGATAGGCGGGAGAACCTGTAGGCAGAAGATGGAGAGACAGCCTGGTGCGGGGGGCTGCCACCGGAGCGCTGGAGCGTGGAGGTGGCACTGGATAGACCGGACCGTGCAGGCGC
Source organism: Oncorhynchus clarkii lewisi (assembly GCF_045791955.1). NCBI lineage: Eukaryota > Metazoa > Chordata > Actinopteri > Salmoniformes > Salmonidae > Oncorhynchus > Oncorhynchus clarkii. The sequence continues at coordinate 59,296,781 of NC_092153.1, forward strand.
ACTGGAGCTCTTGAGCACCGAGCCTGCCCAACCTTACCTGGTTGAATGCTCCCGGTAGCCAGGCCAGTGCGGCGAGGTGGACCGGGGAGACGCACTGGAGACCAGATGCATAGAGCCGGCTTCATGGCACCTGGCTCGATGCCCACTCTAGCCCGGCCGATACGAGGAGCTGGAATGTACCACACCGGGCTATGCACACGCACTGGGGAGACTACGCCCTCCACCGCATAACACAGTGCCTGCCCGGTCCCTCTCTCTCTCCGGTAAGCACGGGAAGTTGGCGCAGGTCACCCACCTGGCTTCACCACAATACATTTTTGGGACTGCCTCTCGGGCTTCCAGCCGCGCTGTCGTGCTGTCTCCTCATACCAGCGCCTCTCTGCCTTCACTGCCTCCAACTCTGCCTTGGGACGGCGATATTCCCCTGACTGTACCCAGGGTCCTTTACCGTCTATAATCTCCTCCCAAGTCCAGGAGTCTTGTGTTCGCTGCTGCTGCCCGTTACCACACCGCTTGGTCCTTTTGTGGTGGGTGTTTCTGTAAAGGCAGATTTCCTCTTCGTCTGAAGAGGAGTAAGGATCGGACCAAGAAGCAGCGTGGTAAGTGTTCATGACGATATTTTAATAAAGACAAAATGAACACTCGAACAAAAACAATAAACGATAACGTGAAATCTACAAAAACCGAAACGGTACCGTGTGGCAACAAACACACACACAGAAAACAAACACCCACAAACCAACAGTGAAACCCAGGCTCCCTAAGTATGATTCTCAATCAGAACCAACTAACGACACCTGCCTCTGATTGAGAACCATACTAGGCCGAAACAGAAACCAAACATAGAAAAACAAACATAGACTGCCCACCCCAACTCACACCCTGACCATACTAAATAAAGACAAAACAAAGGAAATAAAGGTCAGAACGTGACATACACAATTAAACCATTGGCTAATAAGAAAATAGATAATTAGTTACCAGGTAAAGAAATAGGTAAAAACTGTTATTTCCTGTAACACAGAATCACCATATATCAGCAATGTGTCTACCTGCCATATAAATGAAATAATTACTCAGGAAATAATCCTACATATGCTTAAAGGGCTAAACCCAAGTGGTAATAGGACAGGATAGTCCCCAATGCAGCAGCTGTAGTGGAATATGTGTACCAATGGCTGTAACGGAACAAATGGAATGGCATTAAACCATGTGCTTGAGGTATTTGATACCATTCCACTCATTTTACATTTTTTTAATTGAACCTTTATTTAACTAGGCAAGTCAGTTAAGAACAAATTCTTCTTTTTAAAATGGCAGCCTACCACGGTCAAACCCTCTCCTGACCCGGAGGACGCTGGGCCAAATGTGCGCAGACCTATGGAACTCCCGATCACGGCCAGGTTGTGATACAGCCCGGGATTGAACCAGGGTCTGTAGTGATGCCTCTAGCATTGAGATGCAGTGCCTTAGACCGATGTGCCACTCATTCCGCTCCACGAGCACTTCCTCCCCAATTAAGGAGCGGCCAACATCCTGTTTTTAAATACAACTAAATATGCTTCTCTGCATCTCTGCTAAATTATGGGTTAAAGAGTCTTATTCAGTACATTTAGTAATGGCTTGATTTTCTACCAACCTTGCCAGCAGGCATGCCAGCTAAGATAGTTTGGCAAGCTATCTATCCTAACATGACCAATTGCCTGAAATTGCTTCTTAGGATCTAGTTATGAGGTTGGGAGATTGGGAACCTATCTGGGCTAGGTATAGCCCACTTCATAAAATTGCTAGCTAGCTAGTAGTATTAGATATATTTTTGTTATAAAAGTATATGTGTATATACACTGCTCAAAAAAATAAAGGGAACACTAAAATAACACATCCTAGATCTGAATGAATTAAATATTCTTATTAAATATTTTTTTCTTTACATAGTTGAATGTGCTGACAACAAAATCACACAAAAATGATCAATGGAAATCAAATTTATCAACCATGGAGGTCTGGATTTGGAGTCACACTCAAAATTAAATTGGAAAACCACACTACAGGCTGATCCAACTTTGATGTAATGTCCTTAAAACAAGTCAAAATTAGGCTCAGTAGTGTGTGTGGCCTCCACATGCCTGTATGATCTCCCTACAACGCCTGGGCATGCTCTTGATGAGGTGGCGGATGGTCTCCTGAGGGATCTCCTCCCAGACCTGGACTAAAGCATCCGCCAACTCCTGGACAGTCTGTGGTGCAACGTGGCGTTGGTGGATGGAGCGAGACATGATGACCCAGATGTGCTCAATTGGATTCAGGTCTGGGGAACGGGCGGGCCAGTCCATAGCATCAATGCCTTCCTCTTGCAGGAACTGCTGACACACTCCAGCCACATGAAGTCTAGCATTGTCTTGCATTAGGAGGAACCCAGGGCCAACCGCACCAGCATATGGTCTCACAAGGGGTCTGAGGATCTCATCTCGGTACCTAATGGCAGTCAGGCTACCTCTGGCGAGCACATGGAGGGCTGTGCGGCCCCCCAAAGAAATGCCACCCCACACCATGACTGACCCACCGCCAAACCGGTCATGCTGGAGGATGTTGCAGGCAGCAGAACGTTCTCCACGGCGTCTCCAGACTTTGTCACGTCTGTCACATGTGCTCAGTGAGAACCTGCTTTCATCTGTGAAGAGCACAGGGCGACAGTGGCGAATTTGCCAATCTTGGTGTTCTCTGGCAAATGCCAAACGTCCTGCACGGTGTTGGGCTGTAAGCACAACCCCCACCTGTGGACGTCGGGCCCTCATACCACCCTCATGGAGTCTGTTTCTGACCATTTGAGCAGACACATGCACATTTGTGGCCTGCTGGAGGTCATTTTGCAGGGCTCTGGCAGTGCTCCTCCTGCTCCTCCTTGCACAAGGCAGAGGTAGCGGTCCTGCTGCTGGGTTGTTGCCCTCCTACGGCCTCCTCCTGATGTACTGGCCTGTCTCCTGGTAGCGCCTCCATGCTCTGGACACTACGCTGACAGACACAGCAAACCTTCTTGCCACAGCTCGCATTGATGTGCCATCCTGGATGAGCTGCACTACCTGAGCCACTTGTGTGGGTTGTAGACTCCGTCTTATGCTACCACTAGAGTGAAAGCACCGCCAGTATTCAAAAGTGACTAAAACATCAGCCAGGACGCATAGGAACTGAGAAGTGGTCTGTGGTCACCACCTGCAGAACCACTCCTTTATTGGGGGTGTCTTGCTAATTGCCTATAATTTCCAGCTGTTGTCTATTCCATTTGCACAACAGCATGTGAAATGTATTGTCAATCAGTGTTGCTTCCTAAGTGGACAGTTTGATTTCACAGAAGTGTGATTTGACTTGGAGTTACATTGTGTTGTTTAAGTGTTCCCTTTTTTTTGAGCAGTCAAAAGTTTGGACGTCTACTCATTCCAGGATTTTTCTTTATTTTGACTATTTTCTACATTGTAGAATAATAGTGAAAACACATGTTCAAAGTTGTCTTCAAGACAAAGGGTTGCTCCTTTGAATCCAATATATTTTGGTTACTACGTGATTCCATATGTGTTATTTCATAGTTTTGATGTCTTCACTATTATTCTACAATGTAGAAAATAGTAAAAATAAAGAAAAATCCTGGAATGAATATTGTAGGTGTCCAAACTTTTGACTGGTACTGTATATATATATATATTTTAACAGCTCAAATCTGAAGGGGCATGCGTCCCTGTGACCCCTCTGGTGGGAGTTGTTCCACCACACGTATGCAAGCGCACACACACACACACACACAGCTGGCAGACTAGGGCCAGACATATATCCCCGCCCCTCCCCACCACCTTTACTATACACCCGCTCCTCTCATCCAATTTGATTCCCACCGTATGAAGACAATTATCCAGAGTCCAATGCACTGTACTGTTCCTGCCTGGGTCTCCTGGGTGAAGTTACCCTGTTTTTCTGTTCATCGTGTGTGAAAAATGTGGTGTTGTGCTAAATACGTGAATAAAATGAGAGGAAACCTTTGCGTGCTAGACATTCAAAAATCAAAGCTGGTTTAGGTTACATTTTCTGTTAGTTCTGTTGGAGCAAGACTTCCCTCACTGAATCATCATCCCCCCTCTAAGACTCTCAACTTTTAAAGGTAGTCAGCCATTGAGTTTAGAGATGGTTCTGTCCATTATATTACCCAGTAGAGAGGAATAACTCACCCCATTAACCTTGAGACAGTCATGTTCTCCCTGTGTCTGAGTGCATTTCATTCTTACTCAGTGGGTGTTCTGTCCATTGCCCACTGGCCCAGATTGAGAGAGTGGTTGAGGAGTTTTTTAGGAGGTGGCCATCGGCTGGGCATTTCCTCAGCCTGTAGCAGCAGCTGTCCGCTTACTGAGATCGAATTTGCAGCTTAAAAGGCATGTTGTTTCCTAGCCTGCAAAAATATTCCAGCACTTGCCCTTGACAAGTAAACAACTTAATGTTCCGGAGGAGTTGTCCTTTTGTGTTTCTAAGAATAATCAGAATACGGAGCCAAAGGCTGTTCATAACCACACAACAAAGATATTTAGGGTCATCTGTCATCTAAACGTATACCTCCTGACAGATCCCAGGTCTCTACCAGCCAGATTAACTTGATATTATGCAAGCCTGGCCACACTCTTCTACTTAGTAGGGAAGGTAATTTACTGTGGAATTAAACTGCAATTACTCCAGTGGGGGGAATGGTGTAAGGGTAAATGATTGCTCAGAGTGCTTTCGTTTGCAAGCAGCATTATCTTTACACTAAATTAACCCTGGACAAAACAACTGATATGGATTTGTTCATATCTTTTAGTTTTTTACATCACAAACCAAATCCATTACTTGAATACAAACATAGAGAACGTTTCTGCAATATTAGGGAGAAAGTCTACGTAAGGAGATGTTTATATTGGTAAAATGCAACCTTATTTACCTGTACTGGGTCATTACACAACACTTTGGTGGAGCTGTAGTGCAGAGGGTCCAGAGCTTCAAATTCCTTAGTGTCCACATCACTACGGAATTGTCATGGTCCGCACACAGCAACACAGTCATGAAGAATTCACAACAATGTCTCTTCACCCTCAGGAGGCTAAATAGAGTTGTTATGGGCCGTCGGATCCTCAAAGTTCTACAGCTGCACTATTGAGAGCATCTTTACTAGCTGCTTGGCATCTGACCACAAGTCGCTACAGTGGGTAGTGCGTACGGCCTAGTACATCACTGGGGTCGAGCTCCCTGACATGCAGGATGTTTATACCAGGCAGTGTCAGAGGAAGGCCTAAAAAGTCTCGAAGACGCCAGTCATGCAAGTCATAGACTACTTTCTTTGCTTCCTTGTGGCAATCGGTACTGATAGACCAAGTCTGGAATCAATATGACCCTGAACACTTTCTAACCCAAGCCTTAATATAGTTAATATAGTTAAATAGTTAACCAATAGATACCTGGACTATCTGCATTGACACTTTTTGCACTAACTGTTTAGACTCATCACATACTTTTCTGCTACTTTTTGTAATAAACTCAGCAAAAAAAGAAACGTCCTTACTGTTACCTTTATTGATTTTCAGCAAACTTTACATGTGTAAATATTTGTATGAACATAAGATTCAACAACTGAGACATAAACTGAACAAGTTCCACAGACATGTGACTAACAAATGTGGAATAATGTGTCCCTGAACAAAGGGGGGAGGGGGGTGGTCAAAATCAAAAGTAATAGTCAGTATCTGGTGTGGTCACCAGCTGCATTAAGTACTGCAGTGCATCTCCTCCTCATGGACTGCACCAGATTTGACAGTTCTTGCTGTGAGATCTTACCCGAACTCTTCCACCAAGACACCTGCAAGTTCCAGAACATTTCTGGGGGGGGGGGGGGGGATGGCCCTAGCCCTCACCCTCCGATCCAACAGGTCCCATACGTGCTCAATGGGATTGAGATCTGGGCTCTTCGCTGGCGATGGCAGAACACTGCCATTCCTGTCTTGCAGGAAACCATGCACAGAATGAGCAGTATGGCTGGTGGCATAGTCATGTTGGAGGGTCATGTCAGGATGAGCCTGCAGGAAGGGTACCACATGAGGGAGGAGGATGTCTTCCCTGTAACACACATCGTTGAGATTGCCTGCAACGACAACAAGCTCAGTCTGATAATGCTTTGACACACTGCCCCAGACCATGACGGACCCTCCACCTCCAGAGTACAGGCCTCGCTGTAACGCTCAATCCTTCGACGATAAACGTAAATCCGACCATCATCCCTGGTGAGACAAAACCGTGCCCATAGGCGATGTTGTTGCCGGTGATGTCTGGTGAGGACCTGCCTTACAACAGGCCTACAAGCCCTCAGTCCAGCCTCTCTCAGTCTATTGCGGACAGTCTGAGCACTGATGGAGTGATTGTGTGTTCCTGGTGTAACTCGGGCAGTTGTTGTTGCCATCCTGTACCTGTCCCGCAGGTGTGATGTTCAGATGTACCTTCCTGCGCAGGTGTTGTTACACGTGGTGTGCCACTGCGAGGACGATCAGCTGTCCGTCCTGTCTCCCTGTAGTGATGTCTTAGGTGCCTCACAGTACGGATATAGCAATTTATTGCCCTGGCCACATCTGCAGTCCTCATGCCTCCTTGTAGCATGCCTAAGGCATGTTCACGCAGATGAGTTGTTACCCTGGGCATCTTTCCTTTGGTGTTTTTCAGAGTCAGTAGAAAGGCCTCTTTAGTGTCCTACGTTTTCATAACTGTGACCTTAATTGCCTACCGTCTGTAAGCTGTTAGTGTCTTAACGACCGTTCCACAGGTGCATGTTCATTAATTGTTTATGGTTCATTGAACAAGCATGGAAAACAGTGTTAACTTCACTAGGGTAGGGGGCAGCATTCAGATTTTTGGATGAAAAGTATGCCCAAATTAAACTGCCTGCTACTTAGGCCCAGAAGCTAGGATATGCATATAATTAGTAGATTTGGATAGAAAATACTCTAAAGTTTTCAAAACTGTTAAAATAATGTCTGTGAGTATAACAGAACTGATATGGCAGGTGAAAACCTGAGGAAAATCCAACCAGGAAGTACTATTATTTTGAAAGCCTGTTTTTCAATTGAAATCCTATCCACCATACAAAGACTTAGGACCCAGTTCACGATATCAATGGCTTCCTCCACATGTGTCCAGTCTTTAGGTATTGTTTCAGGCTTTTACTCTGAAAAATTAGGGAGACACAGCACTTTCAATGAGAGGCCAGTGGAAATTTCCAGCCATGAGTCCTGCGCATGATCGGGAGCGCGCATTTCTTGTTTCTCCTTTTCTATTGACAAAGCTTTTGTCCTGTTGAAATATTATTGATTATTTATGAAAAAACAACCTGAGGATTGATTTTAAACATTGTTTGACATGTTTCTACTAACTTTTATTGTACTTTTTTGACTTTTTGTCTTGATGTTGAGAGTGCGCATTGTGCCTTTGGATTTCTGAACTAAACGCACCAACAAAACTGAGGTTTTTGGACATAAAGAGGGACATTATCGAACAAAACAAACATTTATTGTCTAACATGGAGACCTGGTAGTGCCACCAGATGAAGGTCATCAAAGGTAAGTGATTAATTTTAATGCTATTTCTGACTTTTGTGACACCTCTCCTTGGTTGGAAAAAGGCTGTATGGTTTTTGTGGCTAGGCGCTGACCTAACATAATCGCGTCGTGTGCTTTCGCCGTAAAGCCTTTTTGAAATCTAAGACAGCGGTTGAATTAAGGAGAAGTTGATCTTTAAATGTATGTTAAACACTTGTATCTTTCATCAATGTTTATGATGAGTATTTCTGTAATTTGATGTGGTTCTCTGCATTTGCATCCAAGTTATTGTTACTCATTGTGTATTATTATTATTATTATTATTATTATTATTATCTATTTTCTATTTTTTCTCTCTGCATTGTTGGGAAGCATTTCACTGTTAGTCTACACCTGTTGTTTAGAAAGCATGTGACAAATAAAATATGATTTGATTTGAGATTATCTGCTTTCTATGAACTACAGAAGTAGCAATAAACATGCAGCACTTTCCATATCAACAAATAAACCCCAGACTTAGCTGAAGTTATTAGAGTTAGTGTGTTTTTAAAACATTAAACATCAGTTTGTTTCCAGTACTGACATCATAGCCATTCAATCATAAATCAAGCCTAAAGACAATATTTAGGCAAAGGAGAAATGTTAATGTAACTAGACTAACAGTGTTGACGAGAGAGCACCTGTCTCCTGGTCCCTCTGGGTGCCCTCAGCACTCTCAAAACAGCTTGCCATCACTGCTACTCAACCACTCTACATCAAAGGTCCATCTTGTTAACGACTCGACCACATTTGGCTAAGTGTTAATAATATCATTATAGTAACTAGGCAGGAGATAATAAACAGGTGATATTACCAGCTCCCTGTCTGTATTGATCTGGGGAGTGAGAGTGTGGAGGGCACTGCCAAGACAACCATCTGCGAGGCTGGTTTAATATGGGCTGATTACGCAGGCCGTATCTGCCCGTCACAACACAGCACAGAGCAGCACAACACGAAAGACACAGCACCACACGAACACAGCACCACACAACACAGCACAACACAACACAGCACAACAGATGTGTGACTGCACCTGGAGTTGCATAAGGAAAACATGGGCTTTGCTGAAGCCTGATAGGAAAACATAAATCATATAAAAACTTCTGCCAGCATATTGCCTTGCCTTTCATCATCAATGGGAACAGGTCTCATATAGCAAGTGAAAGCCCCCTATAGAATGCTTTGCTGTTCTTTATCAGTATGCATGTGTTGACATGTTGGTATTTCTCTCTGTCTCACTGGGTACAGGTTAATCAATCCCAATGTAAAAACCTTTTTGATGGTGTCATGTGCAAGTTTGTTGCAGAATTTATAATGCAATTGAGTACAGTCAGAAACTCTATTTTAGTGTTCTGTCAAGAACAACATAAAAGACAGACAGAGTTACAGTTTTTCCCAATTGTTTACTCACTAAAACTGGCCCATGAGGCACAATGACCCAAACCTGACACTCATTTAGCAGAACCATATACCAAATCTGCAATACTACTGGAACATGTTTTGCTTTACACTCAGATTGCAATTCTATAACAAACATTTGGGAAAACACAACAGACAATTCACTACCTTTCGCACAACCTTTACAACTACAATCTATGTGCAAATGAAAAGCAACGCTGTTCAAGCTTAGCTCAATTATCAATTGATCACTTTCACATGTGCATACACTAATTGTGTAAATGTTCACTTTGCGATCAGACCTTTGGTATGGATAAAAAGGCCACAGGTGAGTACTCCTGTATTTTGGTCAATCTGAGCCGCTAGCATCCATCATCCGGGATGTTCCAAAATGAGAATAGGTATGTACTGCAGACATTGGACCTATCTACTACTTTTACAACTTGACAACTTTGCTATTCAACGGCTCACACACGAGACATATGTGGCAGGTAGTACAGTCAATCACGGATTACAAAAAGAAAACCAGCCCCGTCGCGGACATCAACGTCTTGCTCCCAGACAAATTAAACAACCTCTTTGAAGACAATACAGTGCCCCTGACAGGGCCCGCTACCAAAACCTGTGAGCTGTCCTTCACCGAGGACAATGTGAGTAAAATATTTAAACGTGTTAACCCTTGCAAGACTGTCGGCCCAGACGGCATCCCTAGCCGCGTCCTCAGAGCATGCACAGACCAGCTGGCTGGTGTGTTTACAGACATATTCAATCAATCCCTGTCCCAGTCTGCTGTCACCACATGCTTCAAGAGGGCCATCATTGTTCCTGTTCCCAAGAAAGCTAAGGTAACTGAGCTAAACGGTTATCGCCCTGTAGCACTCACTTCCGTCATCATGAAGTACTTTGAGAGACTAGTCAAGGGTCATATCACCTCCACCCTACCTGACACCCTCGACCCACTCCAATTTGCTTACCGCCCCAATAGGTCCACAGACGACGCAATCGCAATCACACTGCACACTGCCCTAACCCATTTGGACAAGAGGAATACCTATGTGAGAATGCTGTTCATTGACTACAGCTCAGCATTTAACACCATAGTACCCTCCAAACTTGTCATTAAAAACCCTGGGTCTCGACCCCGCCCTGTGCAACTGGGTCCTGGACTTTCTGACGGGCCGCCCCCAGGTGGTGAGGGTAGGAAACAACATCTCCACCTCGCTGATCCTCAACACTGGGGCACCACAAGGGTGCGTTCTCAACCCTGTCCTGTACTCTCTCCTGTACCATGACTGCGTGGCCATGCACGCCTCCAACTCAATCATCAAGTTTGAAGACGACACTATAGTGGTAGACTTGATTACCAACAATGATGAGACGGCCTACAGGGAGGAGGTGAGGGCCCTCGGAGTGTGGTGTCAGGAAAGTAACCTCACACTCAACGTCAACAAAACAAAGGAGATGATGGTGGACTTCAGGAAACAGCAGAGGGAGCACCCCCCTATCCACATCGACGGGACAGTAGTGGAGAAGGTGGAAAGTTATAAGTTCCTCGGAGTACACATCACGGACAAACTGAAATGTCCACCCACACAGACAGCGTGGTGAAGAAGGCGCAGCAGCGCCTCTTCAATCTCAGGAGGCTGAAGAAATTTGGCTTGTTACAGAAAACACTCAACACTCACAAACCTTTAGAGATGCACAATCGAGAGCATCCTGTCGAGCTGTATCACCGCCTGGTACGGCAACTGCTCCGCCCACAACCGTAAGGCTCTCCAGAGGGTAGTGAGGTCTGCACAATGCATCACCAGGGGCAAACTACCTGTCCTCCAGGACACCTACACCACCCGATGTCACAGGAAGGTCAAAAAGATCATCAAGAACAACAACCACCCGAGCCACTGCCTATCATTTAGAAGGCGAGGTCAGTGCAGTTGCATCAAAGGTGGGAACGAGAGACTGAAAAACAGCTTCTATCTCAAGGCCATCAGACTGTTAAACAGCCATCACTAACTGCTGCCAACATACTGACTCAAATCTCTAGCCACTTTAATGATACAAAATTGTATGTAATAAATGTCTCTAGTCACTTTCAACAATGCCACTTTATATAATGTTTACATACCCTACATTACTCATCTCATATATATATATACTGTACTCTATACCATCTACTGCATCTTGCCTATGCCGCACGGCCATCGCTCATCCATGTATTTATATGTACATATTCGTTTTTCTTTAAGAAGCCCTCCTGTTCTCCACTCATTACCTGTATTAACTGCACCTGTTTGAACTCGATACCTGTATAAAAGACACCTGTCCACACACTCAATCAAACAGACTCCAACCTCTCCACAATGGCCAAGACCAGAGAGCTGTGTAAGGACATCAGGGATAAAATTGTAGACCTGCACAAGGCTGGGATGGGCTACAGGACAATAGGCAAGCAGCTTGGTGAGAAGGCAACAACTGTTAGCGCAATTATTAGAAAATGGAAGAAGTTCAAGATGACGGTCAATCACCCTCGGTCTGGGGCTCCATGCAAGATCTCATCTCGTGGGGCATCAATGATCATGAGGAAGGTGAGGGATCAGCCCAGAACTACACGGCAGGACCTGGTCAATGATCTGAAGAGAGCTGGGACCACAGTCTCAAAGAAAACCATTAGTAACACACTATGCCGTCATGGATTAAAATCCTGCAGTGCACGCAAGGTCCCCCTGCTGTCTAAAGTTTGCCAATGACCATCTCAATGATCCAGAGGAGGAATGGGAGCAGGTCATGTGGTCTAATGAGACTAAAATAAAACTCTTTGGTCTAAACTCGCCGTGTTTTGAGGAAGAAGAAAATGAGTACAACCCCAAGTACACCATCCCAACCGTGAAGCATGGAGGTGGAAACATCATTCTTTGGGGATGCTTTTCTACAAAGGGGACAGGACGAGTGCACTGTATTGAGGGGAGGATAGATGGGGCCATGTATCGCAAAATCTTGGCCAACAACCTCCTTCCCTCAGTAAGAGTATTGAAGATGGGTCGTGGCTGGGTCTTCCAGCATGACAATGACCCGAAACACACAGCCAGGCAACTAAGGCGTGGCTCCGTAAGAAGCATCTCAAGGTCCTGGAGTGGCCTAGCCAGTCTCCAGACCTGAACCCAATAGAAAATCTTTGGAGGGAGCTGAAAGTCCGTATTGCCCAGTGACAGCCCCGAAACCTGAAGGATCTGGAGAAGGTCTGTATGGAGGAGTGGGCCAAAATGGCTGCTGCAGTGTGTGCAAACCTGGTCAAGAACTACAGGAAACGTATGATCTCTGTAATTGCAAGGTTTCTGTACCAAATATTAAGTTCTGCTTTTCTGATGTATCAAATACTTATGTCATGCAATAAAATGCAAATTAATTACTTAAAAATCATACAATGTGATTTTCTGGATTTTTGTTTTAGATTCCGTCTCTCACAGTTGAAGTGTACCTATGATAACAATTACAGACCTCTGCATGCTTTGTAAGTAGGAAAACCTTCAAAATCGGCAGTGTATCAAATACTTGTTCTCCCCACTGTATGAGCCACAATGGGGTCCTCCACCACAATGCCACCCTTGGACCATTCAACACTGCCCATCTCCTTAATTTCCTGAAACACCTTACATTACAATTTTCTTCAGCCAAAGCAGAGAGGGACAGGTAATCCTGAGAAGCAAATGTGCGTTCTAATTTGGGACAGTGTGAGTTTCCATCGGGTTGTTCAGGTCCGCAACTGGTTCGATGACCATCCCAGGTTTACAATTCTCTATCTCCCATCATATTCCCCATTTTTCAACCCCATTGAGGAGCTGTTTTCAGCACGGCAGTGGAAGGTGTATGATTGCAAACCCCATGAATATAGGGCCCTTCTCCAGGCAATCAAGAAAGCCTGTGGTGGCATTCTAGCAGAGTCCTGTCAGGGCTGCATGCGTCATGCCAGAAGATATTTCCCCCACTGTCTGGCCAAGGAGAATATCAATGTTGATGAAAATCTGTGGCTGGACCAAAACAACAGACATGACATTTTGTTTTTGCAGTGGATTATTGGTTTCTCCTTGTTCTTGGTCTTCCTCCACCTCCACCTACTAAGTTTGAGCTTAGCTTGTTGAAGAGTGTTGTTTTTCTTTTGCACAATAGATTGTAGTTGTGAAGGTTGTGCCGGAGGTAGTGAATTTTGTGTTGTGTTTTCCCAAATGTTTGTTGTAGAATTGCAATCTGAGTGTAAAGCAAAACATGTTCCAGTAGTATTGCAAATGTGGTGTATGGTTCTGCTAAATGAGTCATTGTGCCTCAGTTTTAGTGTGTAACAATTGGGAAAAACTGTAACTGTATGTTTACGTTGATACTGTATGTGTGCTTACAGTATGCTGTTTGACATGTATTAAGTCATGTTGAAATATAAAACTAACATTTTTGCTTTTGTGTTCCTTTGTTGTTTGAGTATGAATGCAAAATGGTGTGTCCTAATGACTGATATGATAAGAATGTTTTCACAACCTCTTGAGGGACATCACGCAGTTATTATATCTGTCAGGTTTGCTCTAACTTCAAGCACAAATTAATGTCATTCATCACTACTCCGATCTGTCTCGGATTTTGCCCACAACAAAACAATGACACTTTCTATGCATGTTGTTCTTGATGCTGAGCAGGGTGGCCACTGGGAATGAGTTTTGGGGAGGAAACATGCCAAATTTGAACAAATCCCCTCATACAACAATGTGTTTAGATTGTACTGATTGTAAACTCAGCAAAAAAAAGAAATGTCCCTTTTTCGGGACCCTGTCTTTCAAAGATAATTTGTAAAAATCCAAATAACTTCACAGATCTTCATTTTAAAGGGTTTATACACTGTTTTCCATGCTTGTTCAATGAACCATAAACAATTAGTGAACATGCACCTGTGGAACGGTCGTTAAGACACTAACAGTTTACAGACGGTAGGCAATTAAGGTCACAGTTATGACAACTTATGACACTAAAGAGGCCTTTCTACTGACTCTGAAAAACACCAAAACAAAGATGCCCAGGGTACCTGCTCAACTGCGTGAACGTGCCTTAGGCATGCTGCAAGGAGGCATGAGGACTGCAGATGTGGTCAGGGCAATAAATTGCTATGTCCGTACTGTGAGACGCCTAAGACAGCGCCACAGGGAGACAGACAGCAGATCGTCCTCGCAGTGGCAGACCACGTGTCCAACACCTGCACAGGATCAGTACATCCGAACAGCACACCTGCGGTACAGGTACAGGATGGCAACAACAACTGCCCGAGTTAGACCAGGAACACACAATCCCTCCATCAGTGCTCAGACTGTCCGCAATAGACTGAGATAGGCTGGACCGAGGGCTTGTAGGCCTGTGGTAAGGCAGGTCCTCACCAGACATCACCGGCAACAAGGTCGCATATGGGCATAAAACCACGGTCGCTGGACCACACAGGACTGGCAAAAAGTGCTTGGTTTTGTCTCACCAGGGGTGATGGTCGGATTCGCGTTTATCGTTGAAGGAATGAGCGTTACACCGAGGCCTGTACTCTTGAGCGGGATCGATTTGGAGGTGGAGGGTCCGTCATGGTCTGGGGAGGTGTGTCACAGCATCATCGGACTGAGCTTGTTGTCATTGCAGGCAATCTCAACGCTGTGCATTACAGGGAAGACATCCTCCTTCCTCATGTGGTACTCTTCCTGCAGGCTCATCCTGACATGACCCTCCAGCATGACAATGTCACCAGCCATACTGCTCATTCTGTGCGTAATTTCCTTCAAGACAGGAATGTCAGTGTTCTGCCATGGCCAGCGAAGAGCCAGGATCTCAATCCCATTGAGCACGTCTGGGACCTGTTGGATCGGAGGTTGAGGGCTAGGGCCATTCCTCCCAGAAATGTCTGGGAACTTGCAGGTGCCTTGGTGGAAAAGTGAGGTAACATCTCACAGCAAGAACTGTCAAATCTGGTGCAGTCCATGAGGAGGAGATGCACTGCAGAAGTGAATGCAGCTGGTGGCCACACCAGATACTGACTGTTACTTTTGATTTTTACCCCCCCTTTGTTCAGGGTCACATTATTCCATTTCTGTTAGTCACATGTCTGTGGAACTTGTTCAGTTTGTCTCAGTTGTTGAATCTTGTTATGTTCATACAAATATTTACACATGTTAAGTTTGCTGAAAATAAATGCAGCTGACAGTGAAAGGACGTTTAATCTTTTGATGAGTTTAGTTGTCTGAGGAAGAATTGATATATATATTTTTTTAGTTGTTGGCTATCCAATATGTGTAATCATCAAATACTTCACCAAACAGATAGAGATAAAATTGACAGAATATAAGTAGAATTGAATCACCCTACATCCCC
This sequence comes from Oncorhynchus clarkii lewisi, assembly GCF_045791955.1. Classification (NCBI taxonomy): domain Eukaryota; kingdom Metazoa; phylum Chordata; class Actinopteri; order Salmoniformes; family Salmonidae; genus Oncorhynchus; species Oncorhynchus clarkii. The sequence continues at coordinate 59,312,191 of NC_092153.1, forward strand.
ATGCCTCCTCAAATACGGCTGTCATGAAGGATACACTAGTGAAATGAATACTATTGACACGGCAGGAACATATCAAAAGTACTGACGGGTCGATTCAATTGTTCAACATTTACACAGACATTTATTAAGAATATAAGAAAATAGGACATCCAGATGTCAAGTTCACCTATATATCCAGATTAGAATAGAATCAAGTTGCAGATGAATTATGTATTGCACATCACTTCAGTCCTCAAGAGGATTTAGCTAACAGAGTAATCACTTGTCAGTTCATCTCTCCAACGTGGTAACGCTGAAGACAGAGGATGGTTCAGGTCGGAAATTACAATAATGTTGTCCTGTTCTGACATACACAAAGAAAATTAGACATCATTGAATATCGTGCTTTCGTTTGCTCACTAATTGTTATGGAATATTTGCCAAATTAAGCATTTGGAGAGTTCTCACTTACACAACCTGTTTTTCTAGCTTTTCCAGATTTGGTCAGTCTTGTCAAAAGCATTAACGATTCAAAACTTTTCAAGCTTGAGCACGTTTAATTCAAACAGGGGTGAGGGGAAATGATGAACAAAGCACATTGTATCTCAAACTAATCCATGATGGTTCTTTATCAGCAGAATCCCACAGATATTCCAAAACCTTATCACCTTCATTCAAATTACAGAAACTTTGTCTTTAAACAAACTTTGAGGAAAGTAGAAGTTAATACAAAGCAAACTTGTTTAAAGAATGCAAAGGAATAGCTCTGAAGTTCAGTCTCTTTCTAGAGTTGATTTTAGGGCTTCAAACACAAGGCTCTGGAAAACAGAGGTAAACTTAAAGGCGAACGTCTGAGAATTTGCCTTTATTTGTGTGCTTGTGTGGGACCACAAACAGAATCATATAAATACACTGTGACAGGAGAATGGGCTTTGCAGGATCTATCGACACTGCCCCCTGTAAACTATGTCAATGTACTGTATGCCCTCTTATCTTCCTAATTATTCTTATTTATTTACCTGTACTCCCTGCCTTTCCTGTACACATTATATTAATGTACGTGGGGTTGATGTTTGTTTTCCTACAGTATTGGAGATATTATCTCTCTCACTAATCTCTCCTGAATCCTCGTTCTCTTGTCTCTACCCCCTGCAGTGAGAGAGGGTATTGTCACGCTCCCCTTCCTGCTCGGGTGGTGCTCGGCGGTCGTCGTCGCCGGTCTATTAGCTGCCACTGAAGGTGCTCCCCTTCCTGCTCGGGTGGCGCTCGGCGGTCGTCGTCGCCGGTCTATTAGCTGCCACTGAAGGTGCTCCCCTTCCTGCTCGGGTGGCGCTCGGCGGTCGTCGTCGCCGGTCTATTAGCTGCCACTGAAGGTGCTCCCCTTCCTGCTCGGGTGGCGCTCGGCGGTCGTCGTTGCCGGTCTATTAGCTGCCACTGAAGGTGGCTCCCCTTCCTGCTCGGGTGGCGCTCGGCGGTCGTCGTCGCCGGTCTATTAGCTGCTACTGAAGGTGGCTCCCCTTCCTGCTCGGGTGGCGCTCGGCGGTCGTCGTCGCCGGTCTATTAGCTGCCACTGAAGGTGGCTCCCCTTCCTGTTCGGGTGGCGCTCGGCGGTCGTTGTCGCCGGTCTATTAGCTGCCACTGAAGGTGGCTCCCCTTCCTGTTCGGGTGGCGCTCGGCGGTCGTTGTCGCCGGTCTATTAGCTGCCACTGAAGGTGGCTCCCCTTCCTGCTCGGGTGGCACTCGGCGGTCGTCGTCGCCGGTCTATTAGCTGCCACTGAAGGTGGCTCCCCTTCCTGTTCGGGTGGCGCGCGGCGGTCGTCGTCGCCGGTCTATTAGCTGCCACTGAAGGTGGCTCCCCTTCCTGTTCGGGTGGCGCTCGGCGGTCGTTGTCGCCGGTCTATTAGCTGCCACTGAAGGTGCTCCCCTTCCTGTTCGGGTGGCGCTCGGCGGTCGTCGTCGCCGGTCTATTAGCTGCCACTGAAGGTGGCTCCCCTTCCTGCTCGGGTGGCGCTCGGTGGTCGTCGTCGCCGGTCTATTAGCTGCCACTGAAGGTGGCTCCCCTTCCTGTTCGGGTGGCGCTTGGCGGTCGTCGTCGCCGGTCTGTTAGCTGCCACTGAAGGTGGCTCCCCTTCCTGTTCGGGTGGCGCTTGGCGGTCGTCGTCGCCGGTCTATTAGCTGCCACTGAAGGTGCTCCCCTTCCTGCTCGGGTGGCGCTCGGCGGTCGTCGTCGCCGGTCTATTAGCTGCCACTGAAGGTGCTTCCCTTCCTGCTCGGGTGGCGCTCGGCGGTCGTCGTCGCCGGTCTATTAGCTGCCACTGATCCCTTTTTCCTTTTCCTTTGTTTTTGTCTAATTGTTTTCACCTGTTCCTTGTTGGGGTTTTGGGATGGGTGTTATTTAAGTTTGTTTTGCCCACTGGTGTTTGTGCGGGCTTGTTGGTTTGTTACGTTTGGTGATGTATCGTGTTTGTTTTGGGTTTTCGCTGTCCAGTGTTTGTAACTAGGTTTTGGGTTTGTTTAGCGCCAGTGTTTTAGGGCATTCACCCATGTTTGGACCTGTTACGTTTTAAATGACATTAAAGCGTTTTTCCCGTTCACTTCGCTCTCTGCATTTGACTCCTCACTCATCACTCACCCGCCGTTACAGGTATAAGGGAACAACTCCGTATGATTTGTGACCTGAGTTTATTTGTCCCCTTTTCACCGATCTGGGATTTTGAACATCTGCTACCGTGGAGCCATTCTCTTTCCATGCACAGTAGAGGGTCACACTGAAGTTGTCTCATCTGGTAAGCAGGTGTGACTGCTGCATCCATGGGGCTTTGTCTGATAACAAGCTATTTCCTCCTTGATCTCTTTGTCGGTCTCTCTCTCAACCCTAATTGCCAAATTAAGAAGATAATTAGCACACAATATATCACTTTTGAGCTGACTTAATTGGGTTGTTTTGTGAATGGATGTCAATTTGCCTGGCAGAAAGGATCAGAAAGGGAATTTAGGTTGCAAGGTTGAATTTTGATTACCTTTTTGTCTGACTTCAAAGTAAGCAGGGCCTCGGTAACATCCTGGTGCCCCACTTGTCACACTGAGCCCCGTGAACACCAATAATTCTGGAGAGAGATGGTTACATTGCTCCAGGCTTTGAACACTTCTACTGCAGTAATCCACTCCTGCACTTTGTGTCTTATCACCCACTTCCCCTGGGTTTCAACTCCCTCATCTCAACAAGCACTGGTGCTTTTACAGAGCATTCACAGTCCAAAGCCTTAGATCCAAGGTCTTTCTCTCTCTGCAACTTCTAAATATAATAATAGTGTGTACTGGTCATTTGTATAATTATAAAACATAATTTGTGAAAAAAAAGTCAGAGCTACGTGGTGAGATGAATCAAGAATGCAGTCTGGCAGAACATGATGAACATAACAATTAGGACTAACAATGTCCATCCAACCTACTGACATGATCAGAATGCATAACTGTAAAAAATATATATACAGCTGCAACAACTAATAAATACCAAATACACAAAGTCACTTAAAACAATTCAGAACTTGGTGATATGGTGGCAGGTAGCCTAGCAGTTAGAGCGTTGGACCACGAATACCCGAGCCAACAAGGTGAATAATCTGTCAATGTGCCCTTGAGCAAGGCACTTAACGATCATTTGCTCCAGGGGCACCGTAATACTATAGGCTGACCCTGTAAAACAACACATTTCACTGCACCTATCCAGTGTATGTGACAATATAACTTTTTGGGGGTTGATGAATTGCAGGTTGTAATGAACTTAATTGTAAAAAGAAGCATAAAAAGTTTAAGTCAACAACACTTCCAATTGGTGGACAAAAATAGTGTCACTTCCTCAGTGCTCTGTGAGCATCATTGTGTATGTTTGTACTGTGTCTGATGATTAAAAGGCTCTGGGTTGGAACAAATTGAATTCTGTGTGTCTCCTATTTGTGTGTGTACATGGTGGGTTGTTTGCTGATAAACCGGAGCTTGCCACTAATAGAATCCCAGGATATTTCCAGAGAAAGTCAACAGAAAATGATAGAGATATCTTAGGTGGCACAATAATACACCAGTAATATATCTGACATAACTTATTTCTTTCATATTTCCCCCCACATAATCAACCTCAAAGGTCACATACTTTGTACTATTTGCATAGCATACCCTACATGCAATAGAGATTGTTCTCAAATATCTGCACACTCTACCACTAAGATCTCCTCTCTCTCAATGGACATTGTGTGCCTATAAGTAATACAGCAGAATTCTTGTGCCACATGTAGCCTTTTGATGGAGCAGCAGTCTCAGTCACAAGAAGTGTGGGGCTTGATCACCCTGTATAGAGATAGTTGAGCTAGATAGCTGGAGTATTTATACAGACCCTGTAAGATAACATGGTGTCTAAGATAGCTGAGCATTATATAGTACAGTATTTCAAAATGGCAGAATTGGTTAGGTATTGCCTGTCTATTAGCCTGTCAATTCATAGAGATTCATGAACGACTGCTGGTACCAAGGTAATTAGTGAACTAGGCTAAGGCAAGGCATGTGTATTTGCTAGTATAGTATAGTTAATTAATTTGTTGTATCTGCTGGATAAAAGGTCGGAAAAGCCCAATATCAGTTTTTTTATTTGGACATAACGGTTCTCAACATCCAAACAGTGGCATGGTGTACATTACATTACAGGGGATTTAACCAGTCAGCACTCATGAACAGGGAGACATGAGAGAGCGAGAGCGAGAGCGAGAGAGAAAACAGTATGACGACAACTCACACTCACCGCCACAGGCACTCAGCCAGTTTGGTCTCTGAATGTTACTTCATAACCATTGTTATTAGCCAACATACAACATCCATTACCCAGGTTTAGCATACATTCCAGAAATCAAAACACTTCCTTGAACAGAACATCATATACAGCTCAAAGAAGAAGAGAGTTCACCATGTGCCTTATAAACCATGCAAGTAGAGGAGTAACACTGCAATGGTGCGTTCACTTTGTAGGAGGAGGATGAGTATATGAGTAGAAGAAGTAAAGGTTCAACCACAGACAGAAAACAGAAAGAAAGGATGAAATTATCAATCAGAGATGATTTCACTGAACGATGCCATCAATGAGTAAATGTACAGCAGTCCAAGTCCTCTTTATAAATCTCTTACCCCTCCAGGAATCAACTAGAGCACATTAGACAATCAATCATACAAGTAAGTACTACATTTCAGTCGTTCTGGTAGTATGACATCTGAAGGGGTCATAGTAATTCCTCTATAGCAATGTGTACAGTACATATTTACATCACTTGTTTTCTTTATATTCCTCAGATGAAATGATGTGTGGAAAGGGGAAAATATGATAAAAGTGAATATCAAACATGACTGAATTACTATATCGTTAAAAAAGGTAATTATACAAGTTCATTAAAAACTGATGATGTGCACAAAAGGCACTTACTAATTTTAGACATAAATAAACAAAATACTAATAAACAAATATATACATTTTACTTTTGCAAATGAACATTTAGTATGTGTTTTACTTTATCTTTGAAAATACAGCTTATGTATGTTTGAGAAAAATGAACTTAAATGGACTCTTCAGTTATACCGATGAGAACTGTGGTTAATACAAAAATGTTATGTAATTCTTGTAGTTCAACGGGATGAAAAAAAACATGATTTGGTTGTCATCAGTGACAGTTCCTATTGATGGAGAGTGCCACCTGTTTACTCATACCTGACCAGAATCACAGTACTTCTAGTTAAAGCAATACCATATATGACCAGCAGAGGGTATAAGTGTATAACTTATGTTGTTTGACTTGTCTCTGTGTGCCCTGCATGTAGGCTAGAATCTACCCAGCAGGGGTCAACAGATGGTGGACAGAATTGACTGCAATGTTTGTGGTAAACAAAACGCACATGGCAAACAAATCACTGGGATGGAATCATGACAACTTTTTCCAGTGAAAGTATGTATGTATCTCATAGGAAACTATGTGTATGAAATCAAGATTTGCACACATAACAGTGGCTGAATAATGTACATATGATTGATATTGGAATCACAGCATGAGATTCAGGTTGATATATCTGTCCTTGACTTTTTGTCAATTCTGCCAATTCACTTCCATTGCCCACATGTTACTGCTACATGTTAGTGACAACAGGTATTCACATGTTCCAAAATGGTTAACTACTAGGGTATAGCCCAACCCTCGAAAGCAAAAGGCCGAAACATTAAGTCACTTGTGCATTTTACAGAGGAAAGGCACCGCAAACAGTCATTGTTCAATTGTCACATTGTTTGTGTCAAATGGTACAGCATAAAACATGCAGGACAGGGCAGGGCATGCGGCATATAAGGCAGTCCAAACACACAACTATAGGACTGAGTAGAGGCAGGAGCGGGCTTGGGCCAGCTACAATTTAACATGGCAGCTACAGTATAGGCCTACAGTGTCAACCTCTTTCAGTACGCACTTATATTTCCTCGCTACAAAGGACTGAAAACAAGAAGTGGGATGAGACACTGGAACATGACAGTGAGGATGTTAGAACCAAGGGGAGGAGAGGTAAGACCACTGTTCTGCTGTTATTATATCACAACATTTACGGTTAACTTCTCAGGCAACACTGGCGTTGTCTAGGTAAGGTATCACATTTCAGATCAAAAGGAATATTGTAACAGTACTTTGTAACATATTTTGTGCGTAGAAAGTATTACATAAATCAGACGTTGAACAGGCAAGAGGTTGCTTTAAAGATGGCAAGGCATGAATAGTATGAAATCGGGTGCGTCTAAGGAACACAAATTAGTGTCTAGTTGTGGACTGACTTCACACAGGTTGCTGTGTCAGCAGAAGACAGGCTCTTGTGTTGAGCTGTTGGAACAGTGAGGGGCTATGGGGTTAAGGGCCATGGTCAACAGTATTCTCACAGTATTACAAACTCATAAAAGGGGGCTCAAACCTTACCATGGCAAACTATGGTATAATACACTCATTTTACTGTCTTAAATCTTAATAATATCTTGGAAGTATGTATATGAGGAATGATAAAGCATTTCAACAATACAAATGGAATAAAAGCAGACTCAACTCAACTGGAGACCGACTTGGCCTTATTTACAGTGCATGAAGAACTGCTGTGGGTAGAAGACAGAATCAGGATCCATTTGAGTAGAGAAGCTCAAATGTAGTTTTAACTCATCAATACAATGTGTGGTATGATGACATCCACATGTCCACATACTCTAAACACAACTGTCAGTGCTGTGATGTGTGTGAGAAAGGGAAGAAAATAACAAAGGAAGCAGAAGCCTTTTGATATTTTTTCGTTGTTTGCTGGTTGACTATTTGTGTTTGTTTTTTGACAATGCCATTCACATCTACTTGCCTGTTCTGTCTTGGCCTGTACAAGATTAACACACACAAAAAATACATACTAATCAATAACTATATACAAGTTAAACTACATTTTGAGTTTCTTACAATTAGTTGGTATATTGGTTCAGTTTTCTGCATTTCATATACGTATACAATGTTGACATGTTGTTACTTTGCTGAACATCCCTTATACTACAGTACAAACAAAAGGCATAACAACTTCAAGTAAGTCTCTATTTACAGCCAAAAGGCAGATGGCCATCTTGGTTTCAGTCTCTTAGAAGCAGTCTGGTAGACTGAGTGTCCAGTCCAGAGAGAAGAGTCTCATACACACCAGTAAGGAGGGATCAGACATTATCTGGACCAGTACAGGATGAAAACCAATGCCAAAATTACACAAGTACTTCTTCACGTCTTGCAGTCAATGAATCTCTAAAAAGCGGGGCCTGGCCACAGACATCATTTTGAGGTAAAAACGAAAAAATTACTTTTACTTTGAGGTGATTATATTCATTATTTTCAAGTCCGTTTTCACATCAAGCTTCAGAGTGTTGAGTTAATATGCTATCAAACCCCTACAGCCTCTCCACCTGCCATCACTATGGCAACTCAGGCTCACTCCAGGAGAAATAAAGTGAAACTCAAAACAAGGAGAGGGAAAATCCACACATGTTCTCTGAGAACATATTGACAACACATCATCGCATTTCTATGGGCTTTCCTCTCCTTCAAGCTGTTGCAACATGAAAACCCTGAGTCTCCCTCAGAGTTACATGGTGCCTGACTTGTCCCCGGCTGCGTTAGCTGCGGAGCTAGCCGCGGCAGTGCTGTTGGGGAAGATCTTCTCAGTGGGGGTGACAGCAGGGCTTCCTACCCCGGAGGAACTGGAGCTGGAGGAGCGGTGCCCGGTGGGGGGCGGGCGGACGGGTCTCATGGGCGGGGGGCGCAGTTGGGCTCCGGCCAGACGTGCCGACAAGGCAGGCTTAAAGGTGGACATCATTTCAGAGGTGGAGCTGCTGCTGCGGCGCATGGCGGCGTCCGGGTCGCGGATCATGATGGTGTGGAGGGGGCTGCCGGGCTCCGAGTTCACAGGCTTCTTCATGGTGGTGTCCAGGGTATCCAGCACCACGTCTGGTGCTTGCTTGACCATGTTTTGGCGCTCCAGCTCACGCAGCTCATGTAGGGCCGTGGTCATGGTCTTCTCTATGTCCTGACATACACAAAGTACACAGAAAATGTGAAAGGAGATAATTAATTTGATATAATTGCTAAGCCAAGCTAGGCTAAGTTAAGTTTAGCAATGGTAGTAGCCACTGATGCTGAGAGTCTAATGCAGAACTTTCTGTGCTTTTTATTCAGCTCCATTCCCCCGTGACATAGGTGTGTCAATCTTTCAGCGCCAGACTGTCTCTAACGTTTACACTGAGACAGGGCTGCTTCACCCAGACACATAGACAGACAGTACAGCAGGACATCACATCTGCCTCTGCTCTCCCAGACACCTCCTCTCTCTGCTCCCTCTCCTCACACAGTACAGCCCAACGCAACGGCACCAAATGAAGAGATTAACATCCCCTTTTAATGGCTGACACTCATTACAACAGTCACAATCGCACACACTCTCTCACACAATCACACACACACACTCTCTCTCACACAATCACACGTTTTGTTCTTCTATTCTCGTGGGGACCTAAAATGTATTTCCATTCAAAATCCTATTTTCCCTCACCCCTAACCATAACTCTTACCCCAATTCTAACCCTAAGCCCTAAGCTTAAAATAGCCTTTGTCCCCATGGGGACATGAGAAAGGTCCCCATGGGGACATGAGAAAGGTCCCCATGGGGACATGAGAAATGTCCCCACGAGGGAGCATTTGACTTGTTTTACTATCCTTGTGGGGGCTTTTGGGGGTTTTAGTTCTCCACAAGGATAGAAAAACCAACCAACCCACCCACCCACCCACCCACACACACACACACCCTCTCTCACAATCGCACACACAAATACTCTCTCTCAAAATCGCACGCACGCGCACACACGCGCACGCACACACACAAACTCATTAGCACAATCACAATCAAGGTCATCAACAGGCTGAAATAGGGCTCTGATAGGACCACTCTCATTAGCTGATCAGAACTTTTCCATTTCAAAATCTGCCTCTATTCCTTTTCCAGTTAGCCGACGCAGGGCCTGTGCTGCCATTATCAATGATCATTAGTACTCATTTCAGCATAGACATGAAATTCATTCTGCTTCCTGAGGCTGTTGGGGAGTTGCAGCGTTGAGACAAAATTGAGATTGTGGAGAAAAAATAAAAATATTTTTGAAATGGACAGATGATTCCATTCCATATTGTGTGAGGTTCTATGACTGATAAGGTTGGGGAAAAGAGGTTATGCAGTTATACATTGGGCAGAGGTAATACTTTAGAACCTGGGTCTGATAGGACAGTGAGGGCCATACCTCTGCCAGGGCATCAGCCTCCAGTGACTTGTGGTCCCCCAGGCTGCTGTGGCGTGTGGCCCCTGGTACGTGTCTCAGGGGGTGGCCCTCGGGGTAGACCTTCCTGTCAGCATAGTTGATGCTGCCCGCACTGCCAAATGTGCCCAGGTGCCTCTTCTCCGGGCTCTCCATGCGACTCCTGCTCACTGCCATCTTGTGGGGGCTACTGGGACAGGCTGCGGCCCGCGGGGGTGTGTCTGTTCCCCGGGGAGGGCTGTGGGTCTCTCCGCTGCGGCGCTGAGGGATGGCGGCCCCGTCAGAACGTAGCCTCACCCTGAGGAGAGAGACAACATCACAGTCACAAAGAGGAGTATTAGGTTGGCCCTGGACACTGATCAAAAATAAAACAACATTTCAATGGGTATTTCTTCACAGTCGTTACCCACCTCCCCATGACTCCTCCAAAGTTGCAGTCGGGGGAGTGTTCACACGGTGATGGGACATCGTTTTTGGATGAGGCCTTGTCATCCAGCAGTGGTCCGCTGCTCGCCTCGCTGTCCGCCTTCTGACTGAGATTATCTGAGAACGCATCATCCCTGAAAGGAGAGAGAAAGAGAGGAGAGATGATAGAGTGTGGTTGAGATCTTATTTAGATTGTTGTTTTATTTATTTACCTTTATTTAACTAGGCAAGTCAGTTAAGAACAAATTCTTATTTTCAATGACGGCCTAGGAACAGTGGGTAACTGGCTGTTCAGGGGCAGAACAACATATTTGTACCTTGTCAGCTCGGGGATTTAATCTTGCAACCTTTCGGTTACTAGTCCAACGCTCTAACCACTAGGGTGGCTACCCTGCCGCCTGTGTGCCGTTTACTCAAACTAATTGGTCCATATTGATGGCTCTGGTTTTCAATCTGCAGTCAGTTTATCTGATCCAGACAGATGGGGGAGCCACTTCACTGACTCCTTTTGAACATTGATAATTCCAAAGTATTCCTAACACAGAAAGTAGCAATACGATATCAAATTCTTACCTTACTATTGACTCAACATCCAAATGGATTCATGAAACAGACACCAGCAGTGATTAGCCACACTATAATTCGAGACTACGCGGCTCATCTTTCAAATGATTGTGTACATTTATAACGGGAATTCATATCTGAGGGTGTATTTAAATAATTCATAAGAGTTGAAAAACTTTTTAAAAAAATCTTAAACCATGCTCTGACCTTCTCTTTGGCATCTTTACTCCTGCATCTGAGCCTGAATGACTGACATCAAATCCACATTTAATTGTGTTACCACTTAAGGTACACTTGTCAGTGAGGTGTCTTTGAGCGATCATGCATGATTTTAATTATTTATCTGTGCCTACACCTGCCATGTGTAATTACTCTCAGGTTTCTATCACTTTAAAGAGGGATATTTGTTGAGGAAAACACTGCAAGACTGACTGTTTCCTGCCTGTCTGCCTGATTTATTGTCAGGCTGCTCTCCATCCATCGCTGAAGCTTCATGTTTATGAATTGGTGTTACTCACAGGTCCTGCACCACAATGTACTGGTGTGGGATCAGTCCATCCACACCGTTGTGCCGCCCCTCCCACCAGTCCTCGGAGGCGCGGTGATACAGCAGTAGTGACGCTCCCTTCTTAAAGGATAGCTCCCGGGGGGTGCGCCCCACATAGTCAAACTTAGCGATGGCCTCAATCTGCTCCACCTCTGTGGACATAAAGAACAGCAGGAGAGAAACATAGTCACAACCTGCACCACCTTCATTTCCTGATGTAATGACATAACTCACACCCCATTGAGATGTGTGGACTGAGTAGCCTACCCTACCCTGGAATGTGTGTGTGTGTGTGGCCCAATCCAACTACTTCACTGAGTTCATTAAGATAAATAAGGAGCCCCTTGCTCTAATTACTAAGACCTAAACAATGAAAGCATGTCTTCATGTTCTCAGACAATGGCCTTGGGCCTCTGGTCTGGGCTTAAGTCCAGAGAACTGTAGAGTACACTACACTACTTCTCCAGACAGAGTTGTGATTGCAAAGAGCCTGTGAGGGCCGATAATAGCCAAGAGGACAGTGGGACTCTATTTAATGGTGGGTTTGTACTTCAGACCCTCAAATCAGACACAAGAGTCTCCAAGAGACAAAGAGCAAGAGGGAAAATAGGAAATGTCTGGGTTGAAGAAAAATAAAACGAGAGGCAGCATTACGATATAAACTATATTCTCTAATAGAGAGGATGGTTACTGTTTGAGTGATACACTTCGATTCCAAGCATTGTTGTGAGTTGAAGAGCAGCGGTCATTGAGTACCAATTAACTAACACTGTAGTCTGATCCGGGGAACACTACTATCCCAACAGCTAGTAAACTGGTTGACAACACATTCAATCCAATGCCTTGGTCCTTTAATGACATTATGGGTCCCAACACAACAAACTACTCACACACCAATAGCCAGAAGAAACAATGTTCATGCTATAGACAGCCTCCTGAGAGAACAGACGCACAAAGGCACAGGCTCTATTTGTCTGTAAGCAAACACCAGTCACCATTTAACCCTGGACCAGAGAACATTAGAGGACCTGTCTCTCACACAAACACACACACCCTGGGGCCAGGCTGATATCAATCACACAAACACACACACCCTGGAGCCAGGCTGATATCAATCACACAAACACACACACCCTGGGGCCAGGCTGATATCAATCACACAAACACACACACCCTGGGGCCAGGCTGATATCAATCACACAAACACACACACCCTGGGGCCAGACTGATATCAATCACACAAACACACACACCCTGGGGCCAGGCTGATATCAATCACACAAACACACACACACCCTGGGGCCAGGCTGATATCAATCACACAAACACACACACCCTGGGGCCAGGCTGATATCAATCACACAAACACACACACCCTGGGGCCAGGCTGATATCAATCACACAAACACACACACCCTGGGGCCAGGCTGATATCAATCACACAAACACACACACCCTGGGGCCAGGCTGATATCAATCAAACAAAGAGCCTGATGACTTGGGACACGCGTAACCTTGGTGACATCCCATAGAGGAGAGACTTCATCAATACTTGTATTTGTAAGAAGTGTTGGCAACCTGAATGGACCGAACTGTCTGAACTACTAGCACACAGCTCAGACACCAATGCATACCTCACAAGACATGCCACCAGAGATCTCTTCACATTACTCAAGTCCAGAACATACTATGGGAGGTGCACAGTACTACATAGAGCCATGACTACATGGAACTCTATGCCACATCATGTAACTGATGTAGTAAAATCAGATTTAAAAAGCAGATAAAAATACACCTTATGGAAAAGCGGGGACTGTGAAGAGACACAGACACAGGTACAGACACATGCATACACACACAAACGCTAGCACTCTACACACACGTACATCGTAATATTGTTGTATGGTGGTATTGTACATTTTGTATTGTAGATATGTAGTGGGGTAATGATGTAATATGATGTACTGTTTTATCTTTTGATTTATGTGTGATGTACAGTAAGTTCCTTTAATGTGTTTGGATCCCAGGAAGAGTAGCTACTGCCTTGGCAGGAACTAATGGGGATCCAGAATAAACCCAAGGAAGAGTAGCTACTGCCTTGGCAGGAACTAATGGGGATCCAGAATAAACCCCAGGAAGAGTAGCTACTGCCTTGGCAGGAACTAATGGGGATCCAGAATAAACCCCAGGAAGAGTAGCTACTGCCTTGGCAGGAACTAATGGGGATCCAGAATAAACCCCAGGAAGAGTAGCTACTGCCTTGGCAGGAACTAATGGGGATCCAGAATAAATACAAATACAGATATGCACATGTAGTGAGTGTTCAAAATGAAAAAGGAATCTAAGCTAGTCTCCAGGCTGTCAGATTTCCCTGTTAGGGAGGAGGGTGTGTGTGTACATGGCAGGACTGCCCTTGACCACTTGTACTACAGCCACAGCTCACTGTGTGTCTATGGGCCAGACCAAACAGACAGAGACCAGGGGTCAGTCGGGGTTAAACACATGTATAAAATCAATTGTCTCCCAGTAGGAGATTTCCAAGTCAACCAGAAAGCCCAATCAGTTCCATTAGGAGCTCCATCCAGGGGTGAAATGACCTACAGTGACATGGAGATAAAAGGAGGAAGAGGAGAAGGATGAGGAGAAAATAGGAGGAAGATGAGATGGAGTAGGAGGAGGTTGAGGATAAGGAGGAGGAGAGAGGAAGAGGAAAGGGGGGAGACAGAAGAACATGGCAGGGTAACATTGTCTATCTTTGTCCCCCTCTTTAAATAGAGCTCTTTCACTTCCTCAAAAACAAAATAACATGTCTGCCTGTCTGCAGTGAGGGTAAGATCCCTGTGATCATCACAATATAACTCACATTTTCTCTCTAAACAAGAGCAAATACTCAGAATAAAAACACAAGCTGATGGCCACAACAGTCAAACTAGGCCCACAATGTGGTTTTATAGTATTTCTAATGACCTCATGTTCTAGATTCAGCCAGAAAGTGTTGCTGTGTCGGGCTGTAGGACCATGTCTCTACACCCAGTGTGAGGGCCAGACTGTGGAGGGCGGCATCGCCTCAGGTCTGAGAAGAGCCAAGACAGGACAATGTGACTCTCATTCCCTCCAAGCACACTAATTAAACAGCGGGAGATCACGATGCAGAGCCAAGAGCCATGCCCTGCCTGGCTGTGCCTCTGTACTCTCCTCCCACCTCTCTGCAGGCGGAGCTTTCAGGGGCAGTCAGCCTTTGTCCTGCTGTTTGGTTCAGAAGGCTGAGGAGGGTGTCGGCACTCATTATCAACACACCCATCACTACAGATGGGGCTGTTCCCCGGGCGCTGATGACATGGATGTCGATTAAGGCAGCCCCCCGCACCTCTCTGATTCAGAGGGGTTGGTTTAAATGCGGAAGACAAATTTCAGTTGAATGCAATCCAGTTGTATAACTGACTAGATATCCCCCTTTCCCGATAGGGTTACCCTAGCCTAGCTTAGCCAAGAATAATACAGTATGGGCCTGCCCATTGAGAGCTAGCAGATAGCATCTCTGGTGTTGTTACTCGTGTTTTGGTTTTCTGAGTGCATTTAGCCCAATTATTCTGTCAGGGCTCTGAGCAGAAAAAGGAACATACAAAAGGTACAAAGGAGGAAGTCCCATGGGACCCGTTTATTATCGCTGAACAAAGAGAGAGCAAAGGACAGGAGAGAGAAGGATATAGCGAGAGAGAGCTACACAGGGAGGGAGAGAGGGAGATAGAGAGAGAGAGAGAGAGTGAGAGATCGAGAGAATAAGAGAAAGATGGAGGTTGCTAACACACAGCCTTGTCTCAGGTTTGAAGCATGATGTGTTCCTGTGCATCCCTATGTCACGTCTGCTCCCGCTCCCCCTCTCTGGCGCTCGAGGTCGCCAGGCTGCTTATCATTACGCACACCTGTCACCATCGTTACGCACACCAGTGCTTCATTGGACTCAATCAAGTCATTGATTGCCTCCGCTATACCTGTCACTTCCTCAGATTCATCCCCATGCTGGCAGTGATGTTGTTTTGTTTCTCTTGTCCAGGCGCTGTTTTTGCTTTGTTTCATGTCTATTTATTATTACATCTTGTCACAGTCTATCTGAGCTGTGCCTAGTTCTCTCCTTCAGTCTAAAGAAAACACAAACACAAATATCAACAGAGTCTACACTACCGGTCAAACGTTTTAGAACACCTACTCATTCAAGGGTTTTTTCGTATTTTTTTTTTTTTTTACTATTTTCTACATCAAAACTATGAAATAACACATATGGAATCATGTAGTAACCAAAAAAGTGTTAAACAAATAAAACATTTTCTTCAAATAGCCATAGCCATAGCCATAGCCATAGCAAATAGCCATAGCCTTGATGACAGCTTTGCACACTCTTTGCATTCTCTCAACCCTCTTCACCTGGAATGCTTTTTCAACAGTCTTGAAGGAGTTCCCACATATGCTGAGCACTTGTTGGCTGCTTTTACTTCATTCTGAGGTTCGACTCATCCAAAACCATTTCAATTTGGTTGAGGTCCAAACATTACACCGTTCATTTTATGTGCATTTTACATTTACTGTACTTTTTGCAGCATTTGTCAATTACGAAATCTGAAAATACTCTGGATCCATTCAGTAACATAATAAGGGGTAGGTGCAACATAAGAAAAAACGGGTTTGCGTGAGAGGTTTAACCGGTGTCTCGGAGTGGCCACACACATCTCTCCAAAGTGTGCACAGTACCGTAAGCAATTTCTTTTTTTAAATAATATGTTTATTATTTTCCAATAAAAAAGAAAATAAAAAAGACAGCAATACAAACAATGACATTCATTGTACTGTTGAATGGGATGGCCAATTTAGAGGACAAAACTAAACTTAACTCACACATACACAAAACAAAACAAGATCCTATTAGGTGGTACATGTATAAGAAGACAGCATATAGTCATTACAAGCAGTGTAGTTAAGCCAAAAATAAATATTGAGTGGAGTACAGCACAGAGTAGCAGTAGATCATCAACCCAGTTATGAAGCGGGACTAGACCATTTATCCAGTATCGGCTGCCATATTTTGTAAAACATTGGACTTCTATTGGAGGTATTGTATCAAATCTTTTCCATATGTATTACATTCCCTAAATCCCGTAACCACATTTCAAAGGCAGGTACAGTCTCCAATTTCCAAAATTGCAATATGAGCCTTTTGGCTAATAGAGTACAAAGAGAGACAGCTTTCCCTTCCTGGTTATTCCCATCAACTGTACCAAACAGAGCGATCAATGGGTCTGGGGCTAGAACTCTATCAAAGGCTTTAGATAAGTCATCAAAAATGAGAGCCCAGTAAGCATGTAACTTAGGACATGTCCAGAATAAGTGGGTCAACGTCCCCTCATCCTGCTTGCACCTCTCACACAGTGGTGAGGTGTCCGGGAATATTTTATGCAGTTTTACTTTTGAGTAATGTAACCTGTGTATCACCTTAAACTGAAAAAGGTTGTGTCTGGCATTCACTGAACTGTGGTTTATATTCCTGAGAGCTTCTACCCAGTCCACATCTGAGATTTCTGAACCAAGTTCTTGTTCCCAAGCCCTTTTAATGGTGTCTGTGGATACCTCTATGTGGGCCTGTAGCACATCATACAGTCTAGAAACCAACCCTTTTGAATGGGGTTTGACAAGGATCAAGCTATCTAATGTAGGACTATTTGGCTTCATGCCATACTGTGGGATATGTGTCCTTCAGAAATTCCTGATTTGGAGGTATCTGAAAAAATGTGTTGTTGGAATCATAAGAGTCTTTTTTCACATATGATGGACTATTAACAAGTGCAGGGAGTGAGGAACGTTGACAGGAGGCCTGCTCAATCAAAAGCCATGAAGGCATATCCTGCTGTCTCATCGCAGGTAAACTTTCCCTCCAGAAAGACACAATGTCGAGATTAGCAGCCCAATAATACCGTTTAGAGTGAGGAAGGCTAAAGCCCCCCTCTATCTTGTACTTGCATAAATGCTTCTTTGAAATTCTGGCTGCCTTGTTATCCCATAAAAATGGAGTTACTATTGAATCCAGTTTCTTAAAATAGCTTTGTGGTATGAAATTGGTTAGACATTGGAAGAGTTAAAGAAACCTGGATAGGACAACCATTTTAATAGCGTTTATACGACCAACCAAGGAGATAGGCAGAGTTTTCCAAAAATCTATATTTTGTTTAAGCTGATATATTTTCATGTCCCAATTCGCTTTCAATAGCTGATCAAGGTCTCTTGTCACTACAATGCCGAGGCTTGTGAACTTGTCCTTCACTGTTCTAAATGGGGTAGATTGCAGAAATTGCATATCCACAGGCCGTGATATTGGCATCAACTCGCTTTTTTGCCAGTTTATCTTGTAGCCAGAGAAGGAGCCAAATGTGTTTATCAAGTTAAGTAAGAGTGGAATAGAAGTTTTAGGCTTGGACAAAAACAAAAGAACATCGTCTGCATGTAGGGACCTTTTGTGCTGTGTGTCTTATTTTAACAGAAGCTATATCGGCACATGCCCGAATGCGAGTAGCAAGGGGTTCCATGGCTATAGCGAAGAGAGCAGGCGAAATAGGGCACCCCTGTCGGCACCCCTTGAACAGGCGGAATGACTGCAACATTTCCTGATTGGTTACCACGGACGCCATTGGGTGTGCATAAATAATTCTTATCCAATTAATAAATTCCTTTCCGAACCCAAAATGCTCCAGAACCGACATCATATACTTCCACTCAATCTGATCAAACTCCTTCTCTGCATCAAGAGCTATTACCACTGCCTCAACCTTATGATCATGATACATTATGTTGAAAAGGCGTCTCAAATTGTAGTATATATGTCGGCCCGGGATAAAACCTGTCTGGTCAATGTGTATGATGTCGGAAATATATTTTTGGCAGGGTAAATCTATTACCTATTGCAGATTCAGTCTTCCCAGCCTGGTGCAGGTCTACAATTTTGTTTCTGGTGTCCTTTGACAGCTCATTGGTCTTGGCCATAGTGGAGTTTGGAGTGTGACTGTTTGAGGTTGTGGACAGGTGTCTTTTATACTGATAACAAGTTCAAACATGTGCCATTAATACAGGTAACGAGTGGAGGACAGAGGATTCTATTAAAGAAGAAGTTACAGGTCTGTGAGAGCCAGAAATCTTGCTTGTTTGTAGGTGACCAAATACTTATTTTCCACCATAATTTGCTAATAAATTCATTAAAAATCCTACAATGTGATTTTCTGGATTTTTTTTTCTCATTTCGTCTGTCATAGTTGAAGTGTACCTATGATGAAAATTACAGGCCTCTCTCATCTTTTTAAGTGGGAGAACTTGCACAATTGGTGGCTGACTAAATACTTTTTTGCCCCACTGTCTGTCACTTTGAGTAGGATCTGTGGGGAACTTTTGGAAGCTAGCCTCTTCAGCTAACTCCTCGCGGGTCTGCTGTTGTAATTGATATTACAGATCAATCTGTCCATCTCTATGGGGGACATTGTGGTCCATAGATAAATCACTGCCCCTGGTCTGTCTAACCACTTTAATACTGAACATCTCATTACATGAATTACATCCTCTATATACCACGGCTACAGTACATTGTCGGTTTCTGCATCTGATCTCAATTATAATGGGAGGTCCAGTCCAGACACACTGAGCTGCAATGCACAGCAGAGCCACTGCTGCCTGGGGGGGAGACAGACAGACAGACTGCAGGGCTACCAGACACAACCAACCTTCCATCATTAACATAGACAGCACAGGCTATGCTGTTATGTCATACTTTAGTAGACTATAATCATGTCTAGCACCATGACTAACATGATGACCACACAAGCATTATGTGCGAGAGAGTTGCAAAATAAATGTACACATTCATGTAAATCAATCATCGCATCCACACTGCTCGCGCGCATCAACGAGCGTCTGCGTAGCCAGGCGCTAAAATAGAACTTGTGAAGCTTGATGCGCTGAAAGTCCGGCCTCTCACATCTCCTCATTGGTTTTTAGGAGCATTTACCCACGTGGGTGATTAAAAGAGGTACACACTCCAGTTGTGGTAATGCACTTTAAAGTTGGTTGCCAACTGCCATATAAAATCCAAAGAAGAAGAAGAAGAAGCCTGAAGGAGGAGAGATTACTAGATACAAACTTGGTTTACCCTTTTATCTGTGGATGAATTGTCGGAGTAGAGGACCTTGTGCATTTCAGGTAAAATTACAACCCAATGTTTATATCCCAGGACAAATTAGCTAGCAACAGCAAGCTAGCTAGCTAAATTGCCATGAATGTTTAATGTTTTTCAACCTGTCCCCAAATTAATATAGTTGGTTCAGAGTTCGTTTTGATATTTCAACCTTTGTGTCCAGGTCGCGTCTTGTGTGGATGTACAAAATCAACATTTGCGCAATGGTCGGAAGTACGCTCACGCCCGGTCTAGTCAGCATGTAAGAACCACAGCAGGATAACTAGCAGTTCAGTTACAAAAACTAACACAACCCACAGAGTAATAACACTTAAGACAACAGCAGGAAATCAAGGGAAACAGCACAAGCTTCAGGAGTTTTTCAACAACCAATTGGCCAATTCCGATTAGCTGTGTAGCCCGCTAGCTACAGCACATTTTATCTTAATCAATCACCCACACCGTTCCTCTACAGCGTGTCTGAAGGAGTAAAGGAACCCCATGTTACTGACCGTCATCACTGGTGTGTGGCTCAGTCCCGTTGTCAGCCTCATCGATTGTGCCTGGCTCACTGTGGGGGCTGTCACTGTGGCCACAGAGAGAGAGATGGACAGTCAGTCAATGGTCAACTCAGACACACCCACAACACTTGCATAGGTTACAGGGTCTAAAACTAATGCCTTCTTCAGTTACAGGTCATACTTGGATCACTACCAAGTGAGGGATTCATTGAAGTAGGGGTCATTTATATCAGCATATTTCTCTAGGAAGTAGTACATGTTATAGTTGGACCAGCTCCAGGTAAGGGATTCATTTAACTAGGAAAATTATGCATATTGATGCACGCTATCTTGTAGGCCACCAATGTGAAACATTCCCAAACAGTATTATTGGCATCTGTATAATAGAAATATAGTACAAAGACATACATACACACACACACACACACACACATATACACACATATTGACACCCCCGCATACAATCACACACTCACACATGCACACACACATACATATACACACATATTGACACCCCCGCATACAATCACACACTCACACATATTGACACCCCCGCATACAATCACACACTCACACATGCACACACACACACATGCACACACACACACACATGCACACACACACACACATGCACACACACAATCACCACATATGTTGCTGCTACTATTTACTACTGTATTTACTGTGCAGTTCTGTCAGTTTTACACCTGTTTACATGTACATACAGTGACTTCGGAATGTATTCAGACCCATTGACTTTTTCCACATTTTGTTACGTTACACCCTTATTCTAAAATTGATAAAATAATTTTTTCCCCTCATCAATCTACACATAACTATTTATTAAATTATGTATTAAAAATAAAAAACAGAAATACCTTCTTTGCATAAGTATTCAGACCCTTTGCTATGAGACTCGAAATTGAGCTCAGGTGCATCCTGTTTCCATTGATCATCCTTGAGATGTTTCTAAAACTTGGTGTCCACCTGTGGTAAATTCAATTGATTGTACATGGTTTGGAAAGGAACACACCTGTCTATATAAAGGTCCCACAGTTGACAGTGCATGTCAGAGCAAAAACCAAGCCATGAGTTCAAAAGAATTGTCCGTAAAGCTCAGAGTAAGATGGTACAGTTTTACATGCCCCCAGCCGATTGTGTTTTTTTGTTAGTTTATTTGCGTTGTTTGTAACTTCTTTAACTTACTTTGTACATAATGTTGCTGCTACCATCTCTTATGACCGAAAATAACTTCTAGACATCAGGACTGCGATTACTCACCACGGACTAGCAGAATCGTTTTTTTCCAATCACGACTCTGACGAGCCGGACGCGAAGGACGCACTGCTTCCTTGGGAACAGGCCCGATCCCCGTGATCTGCGTGAAGAGAAGGCGGAGAAAGAGAGGCCGAAGGTCGGGCTGCCTTCTGAGAATTCGTAGGCGATCGAATAAACCCCCACTTCCCTCCATTCTGCTAGCAAACGTTTAATCTTTGGACAATAAAATTTACGAGTTACGCGCTAGATTAAACAACCAACAAGACATTAAAAACTGTAACATCTTATGTTTCACGGAGTCGTGGCTGAACGACGACAACATCAACATACAGCTGGCTGGTTATACGATGTACCGGCAGGATAGAACAGCGGCGTCTGGTAAGACAAGGGGCGGCAGTCTATGTATTTCTGTAGAAAACGCTACCTACTGAGAGAGTTTATATCTATTATTTGTAGCTGTTTACATACCACCACAGTCAGAGGCTGGAACTAAGTGTCACGTGTGACTAGATCAATAAAAAAGTGGTCAGAGGAAGCAGATGCTAAGCTACAGGACTGTTTTTCTAGCACCGACTGGAATATGTTCCGGGATTCCTCCGATGGCATTGAGGAGTACACCACATCAGTCATTGGCTTCATCAATAAGGGTATCGATGGCGTTGTCGCCACAGTGACCGTAAGTACATACCCCAACCAGAACCCATGGATTACAGGCAGGATCCGCACTGAGCTTAAGGCTAGAGCAGCCGCTTTCAAGGAGCGGGACTCTAACCTGGAAGCTTATAAGAAATCCCGCTATGCCCTCCGACGAACCATCAAACAGGCAATGCGTCAATACAGGACTAAGATCGAATCGTACTACACCAGCTCTGACGCCCGTCGGATGTGGCAGGGCTTGCAAATCATTAGACTACAAAGGGAAGCACAGCCGAAAGCTGCCTAGTGACACGAGCCTACCAGACGAGCTAAACTACTTCTATGCTCGCTACGAGGCAAATAACAAAGAAACATGCATGAGAGCGCCAGTTATACATGGAAGACTGTGTGATCACGCTCTCGATGTGAGTAAGACCTTTAAACAGGTCAACATTCACAAGGCCGCAGGGCCAGACGGATTACCAGGACGTGTACTGCGAGCATTCGCTGACCAACTGGCAAGTGTCTTCACTGACTCTCCCTGTCCGAGTCTGTAATACTAACATGTTTTAAGCAGACCACCATAGTCCCTGTGCCCAAGAACACTAAGGTAACCTGCCTAAACAACTATCAACCCGTAGCACATGAAGTGCTTTGAAAGGATGGTCATGGCTCACATCAATACCATCATCCCAGAAACCCTAGACCCACTCCAATTTGCATAACGCCCCAAAAGATCCACAGTCTCTCAGGAGACTGAAAAGATTTGGCATAGCTCCTCAGATCCTAAAAAGGTTCTACAGCTGCACCATCAAGAGCATCCTGACTGATTGCATCACTGCCTGGTATGGCAACTGCTCGGCCTCCGACCGCAAGGCACTACAGAGGGTAGTGCGAACGGCCCAGTAGATCACTGGGGCCAAGCTTCCAGCCATCCAGGACCTCTAGTGGTGTCAGAGGAAGGCCCTAAAAATTGTCAAAGACTCCAGCCACCCTAGTCATAGACTGTTCCCTCTGCTACCGCATGGCAAGCGGTGCAGGAGCGCCAAGTATAGGTCCAAGAGGCTTCTAAACAGCTTCTACCCCCAAGCCATAAGACTCCTGAACATCTAGTCAAATGGCTACCCAGACTATTTGCAGTGCCCCCCCCACCCCCTTTTTACACCACTGCTACTCTCAGTTGTCATATATGTATAGTCACTTTAATACCTCTACCTACATGTACATATTACCTCAACTAACTGGTGCCCCCGCACATTGACTTTGTATCGGTACCCCCCTGTATATAGTCTCGCCATTGTTATTTTACTGCTGCTCTTTAATTACTTGTTACTTTTATCTTTTATTCTTATCCATATTTTTTTGAAACTGCATTATTGGTTAGAGGCTCGTAAGTAAGCATTTCACTGTAAGGTCTACACTTTTTGTATTCGGTGCATGTGACTAATAAAATTGATTTGAAATAGTCAAGGCACAGATCTGGGGAAGGGTACCATAAAATGTCTGCAGCACTGAAGGTCCCCAAGAACACAGTGGCCTCCATCATTCTTAATAAATGGAAGAAGTTTGGAGCCACCAAGACTCTTCCTAGAGCTGGCTGCCCGGCCAAACTGAGCAATCAGGGGAGAAGGGCCTTGGTCTGTGGAGATGGGAGAACCTTTCAGAAGAACAACCATTTCTGCAGCACTCCACCAATCAGGCCTTTATGGTCGAGTGGGCAGACGAAAGCCACTCCTCAGTAAAAGGCACATGACAGCCTGGTTGGAGTTTGCCAAAAGGGACATTAAAAGACTCTTAGACCATGAGAAACAAGATTCTCTGGTCTGATGAAATCAAGATTGAACTCTTTAGCCTGAATGCCAAACGTCACGTCTGGAGGAAACCTGGCACCATCCCTACGGTGAAGTATGGTGGTTGGCAGCGTCATGCTGTGGGGATGTTATTCAGCAGCAGGGACTAGGAGACTAGTCAGGATCAAGGAAAAGATGAACAGAGCCAAGTACAGAGAGATCCTTGATGAAAACCAGGTTCACCTTCCAACAGGACAACAACCCTAAGCACACAGCCAAGACAAAGCGGGAGTGGCTTCTGGACAAGTCTCTGAATGTCCTTGATTGGCCCAGCCAGAGCCTGAACTTGAACCCAATCTAATTGCTGCCAAAAGTGCTTCAACAAAGTACTGAGTAAAGGGTCTGAATACTTATGTAAATGTGATATTTCAGTTATTTATTTTGTATAAATTTGCACACAAAAAAAACTGTTTTTGCTTTGTCATTATTGGGTACTGTGTGTAGATTGATGAGGGGAAAAACCAACTCAATACATTTTAGAATAAGGATGTAACATAAAATATGAAAAAAAATCATGGAGTCTGAATACTTTTTGAATGCACTGTACAGTATCTACCTGGACTATCACCAGTATCCCTGCCCATTGATATGGTACTGGCCTTGCATATAGCTTACATTCTCCTGTCTATATTATTTCTTGTGTGTTTTTATTTCCCTGATTTAGTATTAATTCGGAGCTCTTTAAAAAAATCATCTATTCTGGATTTGACACTTTTCCATTTCTTCACATTGATATTGAATATGGCATTGTTGAGAAAGAGCCTGCAAGTAAGCATTTCACTGCACTGTTTAAACCTGTTGTATCCTGTGCACATGACAAATAAACTTTGATTTGATTTTGATTTGAATAATTAGTTCTACATGAACTTTAGAGTATCTGTATCATGAATATTGGGATAAAACGCAACAACGAGAAAAGGCCATTTAAACAGTTACATAATGTATCCTTCCATGCAGACCTGCTCTTTAACTAAATACCATTCCACATTTCTAGCCACTAGATAAAATTAATTATCTTAAGTATTATATCCAAGCACTGTCTGTCAAAGCATGTGCTTAAGAAAATACCACCCCCATAAGGAATGCACTCAAGCTTTACATAAATGAGCCTAGCATCCTCATCTCTACTACACACTCCAAATTCCGCTCTTTTCACCACATTATCAAGCAGGATGGTAATGTAGTCTGTGAGTGACCATGCCATATGCTGGAGCGGCCAGAAGAAGAACAATCTAACTGTACTGGTGCTAAACCCAGGGTTACACAAGTAACAGTATTACTGCTTTAGCCTTAGCCATACAGTATGTCTTCAATGCTTGTCTTAAAGATGGTGACCTCCCAGGTCTAGCTACTTCTCACCAGTACTCCTCTCCTCCAGTCATGCACTTCTCATAGACTGGCCCGTCCAGCTCACGGTGGCTGGGAAAGATGACCTCGTTGTGGATGATGATGGTCTTGATGACCTCATTGACATGCGCCTGGATGGCTACAGGGTCCTGTCCGTCGGGGATGGGCATCAGGGTGGGGCCAAAGCAGATGGCCAGGTTATAGGGATCCATCATGTTCTCATCACTGTACTGGGATAGACTGGAGGGGAAGAGAGAGAGAGATGAACCAGTGAACTTCATATTTACATTATGAGGTGAATTGATGGGTGGATCCATTAAACATAATCAAATACCTACGTTTGCCAATAGAAGTGAGGCCTATCTGTTTCCCTAATCAAATCAAAGTTTATTTGTCATGTGCGCCGAATACAACAGACCTTACAGTGAAATGCTTACTTACAGGCTCTAACCAATAGTGCAAAAAAGGTATTAGGTGAACAATAGGTAAGTAAAGAAATAAAACAACAGTAAAAAGACGGGCTATATACAGTAGCGAGCCTATAAAAGTAGCGAGGCTACATACAGACACCGGTTAGTCAGGCTGATTGAGGTAGTATGTACATGTAGATATGGTTAAAGTGACTATGCATATATGATAAACAGAGAGTAGCAGCAGCGTAAAAAGAGAGGGGGCACACAACGCAAATAGTCCGGGTAGCCATTTGATTAACTGTAATATAAAGAGGGTTGAGTATGGCTGTGACTGTAGACTCTACACTCTACAGTGAGTTGAGATCTACAACTTCACTGAAGTAGCAACATGTACTTTACTACATGAGTTGAGATCCATTTTGGCCCTCCACCACATCTCATCATAAGAAAATCCCCTACCTTTAGTTACAATAACCCCCAACATCCCAACTTAGCTAGCACATTCCTCAGTCTCCCTGTTAAGCTTAGATTCCCACACCCTTCCAACCTTAACAGGCCTGCCCTTAAAACTTCACAGTTTAACAGGCCTATTAATAAGCCATCCTGGTTTAGGGGGCAGTAAGCCCATCGTCCCTTCCAGCAACATCCTAGTCAGGCAAACAGCCTATCCTCACACTCATCTGTTTTAAGAGGGGCTCGTAATCAGAACAGAGTGGTGTGGCGCAGTAAAGAACTACAGCTGGCCCAGAGTCTAACTGTCTGAGGGGAGTATAAAACACAGAGGTAAAAGTCAGAATGTGGAATCAAACGCTTTGTTCTGCAGTGGAACCAAGCAAAGGGAGCATCAATAACAGCCCAATAAAACAGGACAGGTATATTACTGGGTTGATGGATCTGTTTCTGAGCCCGTAAATAAGTTCTAAAGAGCTGCTGGCAGACGCGGTAATAAATAGGAGGTGAACAGTAGGGCTGTTCAATAACTCTGGAAATCAATGGATTTTCCTCTCTGAATACTGCAGCAGAGATTCACTAGTTTTGTTGATTTAGTGCAGTACAGGGATTTCCCCCCACGGCTCCGAAGTTTTTATAAAAGTTTTTTATTTTTTAATTAGACCTTCACTCCATTCTGTTTTACTGTATGCCCTTAGTGTATAGGTTATCTGGTATAGGGACAACTCTATTCAACAACAGAGGACTGTGATATGTGAGTTGTTATGTCAATGTGGCCAACTTACTGATTGAGGAAAGCAAACAGGTATCTCATGACAATGATGACGGTGCGAGGAAGAGTCACAACAATCTGCTGGACGTGATGCGCTCTCTCAGCTCCAGACTCCAGCTCTGAAACAGAAGAAGGCCAGAGAGTCATAACACCACCTGGCACTGAGATTAATGGGAGGAAAATAAAGACATGATGCTCCATAACAACACCATGATTTATTGAATATACAGAATGATCAGACTTTAGCAGGGGGCTGGCAGTCATACTAAGGTTGTGTAATGACAACACAAACACTCCTATTATTAATAGAAATCAGAGGATATGGTGATTTGAGTGACTGGGCTATCTGGAGCAGGGTGAAACACTGCAAAGCTGTGCTGAGTTAGTCGACTGATGTGGTCCCTTCTCTCCTGCCTTCCTATTGGGTCTCAACTGAATCACAGGCAGGCAGACAGCCATGGTGTTGAGATTGTTTCCATGTGTTCCACTGCGTGCCTCTAGACCCTACCCTGCTATACCATAAAGCAGTGTGTGTAGGGTGAAGAGGTTGGGGCGTGATGATGTATCTGTGGACCTGGAGGTTGGCTTCTCTCTCTTCTATTTTGATTCTATCTCTACTAGTGAGGTACCCACCTAGATCGTGTGAATAATACAAAGGCATGTACTGTACTGTAGCCCCAATTATGTTATTTCACCACCCAGATGGATAGGAATATGGTATCATTTCAGTTACCCTGAACACATTTACTACATTGACCAACAGTGTAGAGTCTACTCACTTATAGTAGACATGAGATCCAGGAAGCGTTCCTTGGGGAACAGAGGGTTCTCCAGGCCCCTGAAGTACAGCTTGAGGACCCCTGCCACTGAGTTGATGTCATGTTCATTCTGGTCTTCAATCAATGGGTCTTCGCCTTGTAAAACAATAGAGTAGAGTTATTATTTTGGAGTATCTGACCACTGCAACAGAACTGAATCACTGAAAAGATTAGCCAATAAATAATTCATTACTGTACATATATATATTTTTTTAAGTGGGCTTACAAATTCTTGCTTGTCACACGTAGAAAATATTATGAAGATATCTACTGTATGTCTGAAGTTCAATGGGTTTTTAGTGTTATTGATCCTGAGCTGTAGAGGAAAAACTAAAAGCTAATCACCATTTACCCCTAGTCTCACCAGGGACCTACCTCTCTCAAATGAGTTTTTAATATCATTAACCTCCACCTGGGATCCAGGCACACGGAATATGCCCTGCTGCTGGAGCCCTGCAACAACACATAGAAACATCATACTGAGTCCAAGGCTGAGCATGAGCCCACCATTATCCCCACACCCAGACGGCCGACTACATGAAAGACCAACGGCAAACACACAACAGAGAGCAGGAAATGTAATCTAGTCATAAAGGGACATGTTTTTTCTTCTTCCAGGTGAGGGCCCCTCAGATGGTCTGCTGCAAATGGTTTCTGTTAGAGAACCCCTAATCAGTTTGTGGGGGTTTGATTAGGTCTAGGGGGGAGGGGAAGAGGGGTCAGGAGGAGGGTACAGGCCTTGGGGCTACACCACTATGGCTGGAGTCAGATGTGGAGGCGGACAGAAGGATAAAGATATGAGGAGGGAAGGTTGAAGTGAGTAGTAAACAAAGACCAAGGGACCTGTCAGTCCCTATGCGTGATGTGTTACCACGCTCCTGTCACGTTATTCACTGGGGGCTGAGGTGTTAAACCAAAGCAGGTACAGTACCAGTCAAAAGTTTGGATAGACCTACAGTACTCATTTAAGGGCTTTTCTTCATTTTTACTATTTTCTACATTGTAGAATAATAGTGAAGACATCAAAACTATGAAATAACACATGGAATCATGTAGTAACCAAAAATGTGTTAAAGAAATCAAAATATATTTTAGATTCTTCAAAGTAGGCACCCTTTGCCTTGATGACAGCTTTGCCCACTCTTGGCATTCTCTCAACCAGCTTCACCTGGAATGCTTTTCCAACAGTCTTGAAGAAGTTCCCATATATGCTGAGCACTTGTTGGCTGCTTTTCCTTTACTCTGCGGTCCAACTCATCCCAAACCATCTCAATTGGGTTGAGGTCGGGTGATTGTGGAGGCCAGGTCATCTGATGCAACACTCCATCCCCAAATAGCCCTTACACAGCCTGGAGGTGTGTTTTGGGTCATTGTCCTGTTGAAAAACAAATGATAGCCCCACTAAGCGCAAACCACATGGGATGGCGTATCGCTGCAGAATACTGTGGTAGCCATGCTGGTTAAGTGTGCTTTGAATTCTAAATAAATCACAGTGTCACTAGCAAAGCACCCCCACACCATCCCACCTCCTCCCCCATGGTCCATGGTGGGAACCACACATATGGAGATCATCCGTTCACCTACTTTGCGGCTCACAAAGACAGAGGTTGGAACCAAAAATCTCAGATTTGGACTCATCAGACCAAAGGACAGTTTTCCACGGGTCTAATGTCCATTGCTTATGTTTCTTGGCCCACGCAAGTCTCTTCTTCTTATTGGTGTCCTTTAGTAGTGTTTTCTTTGCAGAAATTCGACCATGAAGGCCTGATTCATGCTGTCTCCTCTGAACAGTTGATGTTGAGAGGTGTTTGTTACTTGAACTCTGAAGCATTTATTTGGGCTGCCATCTGAGGCTGGTAACTCTAATGAACTTATCCTCTGCATTAGAGCTTACTCTGGGTCTTCCTTTCTGGTGGCGGTCCTCATGAGAGCCAGTTTCATCATAGCCTCTTGATGGTTTTTCAACTGCACTTGAAGAAACTTTCAAAGTTCTTGACATTTTCCAGATTGACTGAAGTAATTATAGAATTATAGACTGTCATTTCGCTTTGCTTACTTGAGCGGTTCTTGACATAATGTGGTCTTTTCCCAAAAAGGGCTATCTTCTGTATACCACCCTTACCTGTGTCACAACACAACTGATTGTCTCAAACGTATTAAGGAGGAAAAAATTACACAAATTAACTTTTAACAAGGCACACTTGTTAATTGAAATGCATTCCAGGTGACTACCTCGTAGTACTTGGAAAATCTCAAATATAAAAAATATTTTGATATGTTTTACACTTTTTTGGTTACTACATGATTCCATATGTGCTATTTCCTAGTTGTGATGTCTTCACTATTAGCATACAATGTAGAAAGTAGTAAAAATACAGAAAAACTCTGGAATGACTAGGAGTGTCCAAACTTTTGACTGGCACTGTATGTCTCAAGACCTGGAGATGTTTTAGTGACTGTATTACCTCTACCCAGAGGATATATAATCTGTTATGTTCACAGTGGAGTTCATAGCTTTCTGAATACCCTTCTATACAGTCAATACAGTAAAGGTGTCATTTTAGTAGACTTACCATACAAATTGATGTGTCGAATACAGCTCTCAACCACAAGAGGAATAGGTTGACCAGAATCCTGAGAGCAAATCATGGCAATAGTGAGAGCAAAGCATGGATGACTGACACTAATACAGTGACAAGAAAATTATTAACCACAAATACTAGACTGTCCATATTGATAGATTCTGTTGTTTATGTAAAACAACATACATTTCAGCATACTGTGTATTCTTTTAATTTAGAGCACAGAGTATTCTAGGCCTGCCCTGCCCCCTGGCATAAGGAAATAAATGCCTCTTCTTGATGGCTTCATAAACAGCAGTGTCCACCAACATTCATATGAGCACCATTAAAGTGACAGATATAAACCATTGCTATTCACAGCCCCTCATTATAGCAAGCAAACAGTCATGAAACAAGTGGAGTAGCAGTGACATGCTATTGGAGCTCATTAGTACGACTGCGTGTGGAGGAGAAGGCAGAAATCAGCATGTAGAACTATTAGTGTAATAGTTTTCAGGTGGACCCACTCTACAGCACTGTGCCACGCGCCCTACCTCCCATCCTACCACCCCCCACTGATAGGATAGTACCTGGTTGCGGGTACGGGCATTCCGTCTTCCCCTGGGGCAGAAAGTAGCGCAGCAAGGAGGTGCAGAGGGAAGGAGGCAGAGAGGCAACACAGTTAGAGAAGCACAGATGACAGACAGAGCCCCCCCTGGAGGCCTGGAGGATAAGCACAGGTCAGAGGCCGCTGGGATGGCTTGAGATGCAGTGAGACAGGGTGCAGTGAGGGACAGAACCAACTAGCACAGGGCTCTCTACAGAGCCACTATGGGGACTATGAGACACGGTATCCTCACGTCTGAGGATTAGCCGAGGTTAGAGGCCTGTGCTACTACTACATCTAAAAGGATAGGGAGACACTAATCCTCTTTCACCCTGTCTGTGTGCATCGTCAGAGCCATGGAAGAGAGGAAGAGGAGGTGAAGTTAAAGACAGAGGTTACAGGATGAGGTTGAGCAGTGAGCAGGAAGAGAGAGCAAGGGAGAGAGAGGAGGACCCTAGCTG
Organism: Oncorhynchus clarkii lewisi; assembly: GCF_045791955.1. Taxonomy (NCBI): domain Eukaryota; kingdom Metazoa; phylum Chordata; class Actinopteri; order Salmoniformes; family Salmonidae; genus Oncorhynchus; species Oncorhynchus clarkii. The sequence goes on from NC_092153.1 coordinate 59,343,507, forward strand.
CCCTCTCTTTCCAGCCCCACAGAGGGCACTAATTCACACACCCTAGCCATGGGCGGGTACCTTGATGAAGGTCTCCATATTGCCGTTAAACAGTTTATGGTTATAGATGGAGCGCGGCCTAGGCTTCCGCATTTTCTGTGGTTTAGGGGGTAGAGTGGGGGGCCTGGGGAGATGACGGGTGAGGAAGGGAACAAAAACACCATATGCTGTGAAACAGTTGAACGAACACGCAAGGCTAAAATGCAGATATACAAACATCTCTCAATAGTCCTGACTTCCACCTTCCCAAATATCCCCATCTGCTCTATTTTATTTTATGTGTGTAAGCAGGAGGAAGTGATCCATATCCAGATGTTGAAAATTCTACCAAAATTAGACGTTTTTTAACTTATTTAAACCTGATGGCTCTGCCCTGTAATTAACCCTTAGGCAGCGCTAGGCTGGGCTGCTGGAAGTGTTGGGTCCCTGAGTGTCTCGGAGGCTGGGGGCTTGGGACCCCTTCATAAAACCCACTCTGACTGACTTATTGAAAACATGAGAGGTTAATGATTCCTAATATTTAGCTGAATGTACAAATTATCAGAGCTTATAAAATCAAGCACACCTTCTGATTGTTCAGGTTATCCCTGACATATACACTGAGTGTACAAAACATTAGGAACACCTTCCTAATATTTATTGCACCCCCTCTTTTGCCCTCAGAACAGCCTCAAGTCGTTGGGGAATGGACTCTACAAGGTGTCAAAAGCGTTCCACAGGGATGCTGGCCCATGTTGATTACAATGCTTCCCACAGTTGTGCGAAGTTGGCTGGATGTCCTTTGGGTGGTGGACCATTCTTGATACACACAGGAAACTGAAGCGTGAGAAACCCTGCAGCGTTGCAGTTCTCGACACAAACCGGTGGGCCTGGCACCTACTACCATACCCTGTTCAAAGGCACTTAAATACTTTGTCTTGCCCATTCACCCTCTAAATGGCACACATACACAATCAATGTCTCAATTGTCACGTTTGTCATAACGAGGAGACCAAGGTGCAGCATGAGATGAATACATTATTTTAATGAATAAAGAACACAGAACAAACTATACAAAACGACCATGACGCTATAAACACGAGTGCTGACATGCAACTACACATACACAATAACCCACAAAACCAAAATGGAAAATGGCAACCTAAATAGGATCCCCAATAGGAGACAACGATAAACAGCTGTCTCTGATTGGGAACCAATTCAGGCCACCATAGACCTACATTACCTAGACATACTAAAACCCCATAGATATACAAAAACCCTAGACAGGACAAAAACACCTAGACAATACAAAAACTAAACCAACCACCCTCATCACACCCTGACCTAACCAAAATAATAAAGAAAACAAAGATAACTAAGGTCAGGGCGTAACACTTTAACCTGTCTCCTCCCCTTCATCTACACTGATTGAAGTGAATTTATCAGGTCATATCAATAAGGGATCATAGCTTTCACCTGGATTAACCAGGTCAGTCTATGTCATGGAAAGAGCAGGTGTTCCTAATGGTGTGTACACTCAGTACAGTGTGGTTAGCAGACCGGTGGTACTTCGGCAAGGCCGGTCATGGACAGGGCAAACTAAAGTTTGCCTGGCTATCCAGACTCCATGCTCTGGCCAAACGCTACGCTACGCCCACGGACGTTAGTTTATTCTCCACAATGAGTCTGGATCTGAGTACCTCCCTGACCCTTCACCGAATGCGAACACATTTGGGACCGTCTGATTGGTCCAGAACCGATGGGTTGGGTCAAGGCCAGAAAACACGTGGGTGAAGCGGCGGTGACTGGCATTGATGCTCTGATTGGCTAGAGACGATCCAATCGCTGATTCATTTGTTTTCTACGATCTCAGACTAAAGATTGTAGCAAACGACAGAGCAGTGGAGGAGTCATCAGGCTCGACCAAAGTAGCATTCCTAAGATATTTGAGTCTTATCCAAACTTATAATAATATGACAAAACATATTAAAATACACCTACGAATTTACTTAAATAATATCACACACACACACACACACACACACACATACACACTAACAGCACACACACTAACAGCATGCCTGCTCCAACTGCACTGCGGTCCTGGAGCCCTTCCCAGAGACAGAGAGCAGTGACACACAGCCCTGTCCGCTCTGCCATCCAGCCGGAACTCTAAACACAGCCTCAACCATTCTGCTCATTGTGGCTTTGCATCACATGATGCTTAGGTTTGTATTAACTCCTGGCAATAAGGTAAATGGAGCCCGAAAATAATGGTTGTATGTGAACAAGATGCTCTGAGAACTCCATCCTGTATGACCTGCAGTAGCTTGTTCCTTTGTTTTGATTAATTTCACCTTTTTTAACCAGGGAGGACAGTTGAGAACAAGTTCTCATTTACAACTGCGACCTGGCCAAGATAAAGCAAAGCAGTGCGACACAAACAACAACACAGTTACACATGGGATAAACAAAAGTACAGTCAATAACACAACAGAAAAATCTATATACAGGGTGTGCAAATGTAGTAAGATTAGGGAGGTAAGGCAATAAATAGGCCATTGTGGCGAAATAATGACAATTTAGCATTAACACTGGAGTGATAGATGTGCAGAAGATGAATGTGCAAGTAGAGATACTGGGGTGCAAAGGAGCAAAATAAATAAATACAGTGCCTTGCGAAAGTATTCGGCCCCCTTGAACTTTGCGACCTTTTGCCACATTTCAGGCTTCAAACATAAAGCATAATGCTCTCCATCCAACCTCACTGAGCTCGAGCTGTTTTGCAAGGATGAATGGGAAAAAATTTCAGTCTCTCGATGTGCAAACCTGATAGAGACATACCCCAAGCGACTTACAGCTGTAATCGCAGCAAAAGGTGGCGCTACAAAGTATTAACTTAAGGGGGCTGAATAATTTTGCACGCCCAATTTTTCAGTTTTTGATTTGTTAAAAAAGTTTGAAATATCCAATAAATGTCGTTCCACTTCATGATTGTGTCCCACTTGTTGTTGATTCTTCACAAAATATACAGTTTTATATCTTTATGTTTGAAGCCTGAAATGTGGCAAAAGGTCGCAAAGTTCAAGGGGGCCGAATACTTTCGCAAGGCACTGTAACAATATGGGGATGAGGTAGTTGGGTGGGCTATTTACAGAACGGTTATGTACAGGTGCAATGATCGGTAAGCTGCTCTGACAGCTGATGCTTAAAGTTAGTGAGGGAGATGTAAGACTCCAGCTTTAGTGATTTCCGTTCCAGTCATTGGCAGCAGAGAACTGGAAGGAAATGCAACCAAAGGAGGAGTTGGCTTTGTGCTGCGGGTGGGTGCTGCTATGGTGACCAGTGAGCTGAGATAAGGCGGGGCTTTACCTAGCGAAGACTTATAGATGACCTGGAGCCAGTTGGCTTGGCGACGAATATGAAGCGAAGGCCAGCCAACGAGAGCATACAGGTCGCAGTGGTGGGTGGTATATGGGGCTTTGGTGACAAAACGGATGGCACTGTGATAGACTACATACAATTTGCTGAGTAGAGTGTTGGAGGCTATTTTGTAAATGACATCGCCGAAGTCGAGGATCGGTAGGATGGTCAGTTTTACGAAGGTATGTTTGGCAGCATGAGTGAAGGATGCTTTGTTGTGAAATAGGAAGCCAATTCTAGATTTAATTTTGGATTGGAGATGTTTAATGTGAGTCTGGAAGGAGAGTTTACAGTCTAACCAGACACCTAGGTTTTTATAGATGTCCACATATTCTAAGCCAGAACCGTCCAGAGTAGTGATGCTAGACGGGCGGGCGCGTGCGAGCAGCGATCGGTTGACGAGCATGCATATAGTTTTACTTGCATTTAAGATCATTTGGGGTCCACAGAATGAGTGTTGTATGGCATTGAAGCTCGTCTGGAGGTTTGTTAACACAGTGTCCAAAGAAGAGCCAGAAGTATACAGAATGGTGTCGTAGAGGTGGATCAGAGAATAACCAGCAGCAAGAGCGACATCATTGATGTATACAGAGAAAAGAATCGGCCCAAGAATTGCACCCTGTGGCACGCCCATAGAGACTGCCAGAGGTCCGGACAACAGGCCCTCCAATTTGACACACTGAACTCTATCTGAGAAGTATCAGACACCCACTGACATCAAATTAAATATGCACCACGATCTTTGGAAACATACATAGATGTAGGTTATCATTCATTAGGGACTTTGTTTATTTGGCTGAAGACTTGATAGTGTAGGACTGTGTATATTTTACAGTTACATTTTTATAATCATCATACAATAATCATTATTACTCTACCCAATGACTGTGCATGTTAAATCCAATTTCTATAAGTTCAGTTGAAAAGGCGTTTTGGAACAAAGGCAGGGGATTTGAAATGGTTTAGTTATCTTAAGACATCTTACCTCGTAGTCCCACATTCAGCCCTTTCTCCTGCAAACACAGAAGAGAGAAATGTCATTAAGAATATGAGGGCATGGTATGCACGGTGCGCAGGCTAACTCCTGCTCCTCTACCAGGGCTCAGTGAAGGATTTCATGGGAATAGTCAAAGCTATTGAGGGAGAACTGAATGGTCTAGCAACAACAGCATCCCTGAGACAAAGGCATTGAGCTGTCGCCGTAGAAACCTCAGAGAGGACCCTGTGGGGTGCAGGCCCACTGCCCGAGGGAAGAAAAGGGCTCTGGGTGGGAGGTGGAAGACTGGGGGTACAGGGGGGGTCATCTCATACTGGTGACACTGTTTAATGTCAGTGCCAGCTCACTGAGCCCTTTGTCCCAAAGCCCTGTGCGTGTCTCAGCACACAAAGAGACACATGTGCACGCACAAGCACCAAACCCAAATATTCAAATAGTTTCACTTTCTTTCAAACTTTCACCAAAAACACACACACAGACAGCACCTCTCTCTCTCTCTCTCTCTCACACACACACACACACACACACACACACACACACACACACACACACACACACACACACACACACACACACACACACACACACACACACACACACACACACACACACACACACACACACACAGTCACGCCCTGACCTTAGAGATCCTTTTTATTCTCTATTTTGGTTAGGTCAGGGTGTGACTAGGGTGGGTCATCTAGTTTTTTTATTTCTATGTTGGCCTGGAATGGTTCCCAATCAGAGGCAGCTGTCTATCGTTGTCTCTGATTGGGGATCATATTTAGGCAGCCTTTTCCCACTGGGTTTTTGTGGGATCTTGTCTATGTCTAGTTGCCTGCGAGCACTACATTAGTTTCACGCGTTATTGTTTTCTGTGAGTTTCATCCAATAAGCATGTGGAACTCTATGCACGCTGTGCCTTGGTACATTAATTCAACCAACAATCGTGACACACACACACACACACACACACACACACACACACACACACACACACACACACACACACACACACACACACACACACACACACACACACACACACACACACACACACACACACACACAATAAACATTTTCTAATCTCAGGTAAACACAAGACATTGAGTGTAGGTTTGGCAGTGAAGAAGTCCGTTAGTTGTTATGACTGTAATCCGTATCCATCAGAAGGGTTCTCCCACTAACCACAGCTCTAACTGCTGCATCTATGAACTCATTTCAAAGCCAATAGTTAATCAAAGGTTTATTAGCTAGGGTAGAGAAAAGCCCTTTGTCTTTTATATAGAATCCATTGAGCATTGAATGAGAGACAATAGTGATGACTGACCCATTTCTCTATACATAATGTTGGCAGTACAGATGCCCTATCTTAATCATAATGTTATGTTGATTTGTCCTGCCATCCAGGTCTCCAGTTGGTCATGTTGTACATATGTATATATAAGATGTTCTTTACGCAATCCAAAAACCGTCCATTATAAATCGCAATCTGGGTCAGGTGAGCATGATTTGAAAGCTTGTTCTATTTCCAACATGACTAGCGAAGTTAGAAAACATGATCTTACAGTGTTCGGCTTCACAAGGCAGTTCAGAGAAACAGATGGTAATGTTGGTGGGTATAGAAAGGAGTCATGAGTGCATTCAGGTTTGTGTGCTGCAGCAGATTCTCTTCAAGAATAAATAAAAATGAGCTCATTCTGTTCAGAACAACCCAGGGTATGACGACATGTCATCTTGTAATTGTACATCAAACTTAGTGATCAGAAACGTTGACCATGTATAGGACATGAGTTTTATGATTGGCCCAGCGTCATCCGGGTTAGGGGAGGGTTTGGCCGGGGGGGCTTTACAAGTAGGCCGTCGTTGTAAATAAGAATTTGTTCTTAATGGCTGACTTGCCTAGTTGAATAAACGTTGAATAAAATGTTTCATTAAAATACATTTGGAAATGTAAAGTGCACATTTGTGTTTGGCTTGCTTTACTACATCAAAGTGGTATTTATTATAATCCTCAACATCTCATCTTTTAAAATATATCAAGTCATCTTAATGTATAGCATTTCCCTCACTTTAACAACAAAAAAATTGCAAAAGTAGCCCAATTACCAGGAGAGGTTGGGGCAGCTTCTTGTCGCGCGTGGTGTTCAGAACAGCTGTCAGTCAAAACCCATACAATGCTGTGAAGCGCAGTCAGAGCTCTGACATCATGTATAGCATTCCAATTTAGACGCTTATTAGTGCCCAAATCTGCCATTTTCAACCCGTATATGGGTATGATTGTAAAGGGTTAAGTGGGTTAAGTGTTTCATCGTAACTACAAGAATACAGCAGTAATTGGTGACTGAAGCACTTTTGTTCAATGAGCCAAATGCTTTATGTAAAAGATGTAAAGTTGAGGTCTCAATATTCTAAACCTACATTTAAAATACAGTACCATAATCTAACAATAGGCAATGAATCATTATGATGGTGTATTTGTATGACTAGCTGTGAGTTCTACCTGCATTAACTGGAGATATTCATGGTGAACCTCTCTAAACTATCTAATACAGAAGATCTGTGATTTCCGCTCAGAATCCAGGAGGGAACAGTAGCTATCCCAGTCACATTGACTAGTTTTCATGTTGACATAGTGCTGTAGGAACCTGTACAGCGAGGTCTGATGTGTGCACCATGTGGTATTCTCCATGGTCCACGCACACACACACGCACACACACACACACACACACACACACACACACACACACACACACACACACACACACACACACACACACACACACACACACACACACACACACACACACACACACACACACACACACACACTTAATGAGCAGGCTAGATTGATCACCTGAATAATTAAACATTGTTGGTATGTCCCTACACAGACAGCAGCACTGGGCCACGATCACACAAACAAACAAGCTGTGGGCTATGTTCACATGAAAACACATTCAAGCAGTCTGAGGAATAAGTTTGAGGTATCAGTTCATAGAGATCTGAAGATGACAGAGGAACATTAGGGATGCCTAGACGGACAAGACAAATCCATGTCGACCAAGTTTGTGCACTATATGTGAGTATGGTGTGAAATTGTGTGTGTGTGTGTGCGTGCATGGCCTCAGCTGGTTGTGCCTGCTGTCCCTCTCTACTAGGTGAACCCCTGGTGCAGTAGCAGCTGCTGAGATGGTGCTGCTGGGAGCTGGGACATCCTGACTGATTGGGCGTAAACTACTCACGGCTGGGCCTCCTGGGAGGGGCCTCTACAAGAAGGGGAGAGGTTTCTATTACCCATACTCCTCCAGGATCCTCCTAGAGGCTACAACATACAGGAACCAACCAGTGCAATGTCTCACTCGTGCAAATGAGAAGAGAGGAGTGGGGATCGATGGTGCTTTAGTGTTTTCTTGTGATTCCTTTGATGCAACTCGCCTTTGAATTTGAACTTAATTCCTCTTCCCTGGTTCCCTTCTGCCCGTTGAGAAAAAACAAGTTCATGTGGTCTCCTCCCGCTTCCTCTGCCTGGTTCAGATTTGCTCATTAGATAAGAGCTCCACAACACTAATGGGCCTGATGGCGGCCATTTTACAGACCCATCACCTATCACATAGGGATTTCTGGCTCATACTGAGCTAGGCGTTAACACGCAAGGCCTGGCGCCTGCCATTAAAATCACTGTGACCAGAAGGAAGTAGGAGCATTAAGAGAAGGGGTGTCAAACTAACATTGATTTAAATAGATATGATGTCATTGGTGGAGAGACCGAGGGTCCTTACCTTCTCCCAGTGTCTGCTTCAGGAGGTCATGCTTGGCCTGCAGTTTAATGATGAGGTTGCTGCCGTTCAGGAACTCCTTAAATTTCTGTGAACCCAAACAGACCAGATGAAGGCGTCAGTGAGTGAACAGCGCTAATGGGATGTAACTGGAACAGGCGGAGACGCCTGCCATCCACCACAGAGGCCAGAGAACACATTCAGTCAGTTTCACTCTGTATGGAACAAACTCAATCTGTTCCAGGGATAATTGGATTTCCATGTGATTTCCAAAGCATGGGGCTTGTCATATGTGTTTTATAGAATAGTGTGATGGCTGATGGCTTGATGTTTATGTGCAGTACTGTACACTGCAGTGGCTATGGCAGTACAGCCAGGTATGTTACTTAACTGTGAAGCAGATTTAACAGGCAGTTGTCCTGAGGCATGGCTGCATATCTCAGGGCAGAACAGGCAGGTATGAAGGCTATCTATAACAGGCAGGTATGAAGGCTATCTATAACAGGCAGGTATGACGGCTATCTATAACAGGCAGGTATGAAGGCTATCTATAACAGGCAGGTATGAAGGCTATCTATAACAGGCAGGTATGAAGGCTATCTATAACAGGCAGGTATGAAGGCTATCTATAACAGGCAGGTATGAAGGCTATCTATAACAGGCAGGTATGAAGGCTATCTATAACAGGCAGGTATGACGGCTATCTATAACAGGCAGGTATGAAGGCTATCTATAACAGGCAGGTATGAAGGCTATGTATAACAGGCAGGTATGAAGGCTATGTATAACAGGCAGGTATGAAGGCTATCTATAACAGGCAGGTATGAAGGCTATCTATAACAGGCAGGTATGAAGGCTATCTATAACAGGCAGGTATGACGGCTATCTATAACAGGCAGGTATGAAGGCTATCTATAACAGGCAGGTATGAAGGCTATGTATAACAGGCAGGTATGAAGGCTATGTATAACAGGCAGGTATGCCAGCTATCTATAACAGGCAGGTATGAAGGCTATGTATAACAGGCAGGTATGAAGGCTATGTATAACAGGCAGGTATGAATGCTATGTATAACAGGCAGGTATGAAGGCTATGTATAACAGGCAGGTATGAAGGCTATGTATAACAGGCAGGTATGAAGGCTATGTATAACAGGCAGGTATGAAGGCTATGTATAACAGGCAGGTATGAAGGCTATCTATAACAGGCAGGTATGAAGGCTATGTATAACAGGCAGGTATGAAGGATATCTATAACAGGCAGGTATGAAGGCTATGTATAACAGGCAGGTTTGAAGGCTATGTATAACAGGCAGGTATGAAGGCTATGTATAGCAGGCAGGTACTCACAGTGAAGTAGAAGACCTCTGTCTCCTGCTGGTTGGCCCGTCTCTTGGCTACGTTTAGTTTGCTCATGTAGGTCTCAGAGGCAACAGACTTCATGGACTCATTGGAGCGGCTATGTTGGAAGGCATCGGACACATCAAAGTCCTCCACAGTCAGCATGTCCTGCATGGTCTGCATGGTGGCGTCCAGTGTCTTCCTCACCTACAGCAAAGGGAACGATTCAACAACTGACACAATGACAGATGAACTAGGATTTCCTACTCAGTCATTTGATCCATGTCCTTCAGAACAACAAGAAAGGGAAGAATTTCAACAACAAAAAATGAAATGGTGACAAACGAAACAGCATTTCCTCCTCAGTCATCTGATCCAGGTCCTTTGTAACATAATAGGCCAGTGAGATTTTTTAAACTTCGGGGTTCCCTACGACATGTGCAAGGTCAAGTGTGAGCCATCACCGGCATATCCCATTTCAAAGACAAATTGACCCTGAATAACAACTGGTACAGGGCTCATTCATAGGCAGTGTACCAGATGACCCACTGGTCAGCCATCCATCAGAATAACAGCAGAATATGAAGAGCGTCTGGTTTGTCTGGAGGTAAAAGGGCTGCGGACTCTTTCTCTACAGCGCTGAGATTACCCGCCAGTTATATGAGATGTTATGAGACGGAGGCATAGTCATCAGGGCAGGCTGTAGCTAGCCAGCCAGGGTCATTAGCACCTCCGTTAGCACTTGCATCTACTCAGAGGGTGAGAGGTGTGTTTGTTTGTGTGTGTTTGTGTGTGTGTGTGCGCACTGCCTGCTGCTCCCACTGAGAAGGACCAGTCATCACAACACACAATAGACCATCAACAGTGATGTACTGTATCTACATGGAACATGAACCCATTAGTGTTTTCACACAAGTTAATATCACAAGCTGAATATACTCTCTGCTCCCAAGGAGTGTGTGTGGGCCACTGAAATGAACTTGCGATGAGAGCTGATGGTCTCTAAAGACCGGCTGAGTTTGGGCATGTCAGAGAGAGAGGTGACAGAGGCTACAGAGCAGTCTCAGTGGAGGGAAGCAACAGACACACTGGGGGGGGGGGGGGGGGGGCGCTATCATGGACTCCAGAGTGGCACAGCTGTCTAAGGCATTGCATCTCAGTACCAGAGGCATCACTACAGACCCTTGTTTGATTCCAGGCTGTATCACAACCGGCTGTGATTGGGAGTCCTGTAGGGTGCTGCACAATTCGCCCAATGTCGTCCTGGTAGGCCGTCATTGTAAATAAGAATGTGTTCTTAACTTACTTGCCTAGTTAAATAAAGGTACAATTAAAAAAAGCCTTCACCTCCTCGTTCTCGATCTTGAGCGTGGCCAGGCGGGACTGCAGCTGGTGGTAGCGCATCAGGAGCTCAGTCTGCACAGGCTGCTGGGCACTCACCTGACACACCTGAGAGGACACATAGACAGAGAGGTACGGGCTGGGCAAACTGTCTCACAGGATTGGAAAAAAACATGCTTGCTGCTGGCATGAATGTGGTTTCCATGGTTTAAAAAATGTATTGGTTGTACTTGTAACTTAGATACATTTTGATAAAGATATAGTATGAATCTATAAATGTACCAAATGTATCAGTCATTTAACACCTCTCACCTCGTCCCCCATGTGGGGCAGGTACTCGAAGCGCATGGGAGGGCAGAACACCTGGTTGTGCATGTCCATGATCTTGTGCTTGTCGCTGCGGGAGTCCAGGTTGTCCACGGCGTTCTCCATGATGTCCAGGCCCTCGTGGCGACTAGTCTCCAGGTTGTACTCAGCTGACAGGTAGGTCCTGAAGGTACGTGCCAGGCTGGCATGGTAGCCCAGGTCGCAGCACTGTAGATACAGTCATTATAGTATAGTATAATACAATAACTAACATAAGAGTAGAATATAATAAAGGAGTTGATCATGACCTGACTGGAAGCATACGCCTAGGGTCCAGAGTTTTCCAGCACAAGTCATGTGTCTAAGAACATACTGGCCCTAATTATGAACAACCTGACAAACCAGTCTGAATCCATGCCCTCATTATACACAAGGCAATGTGATGAACTCAGTCTTTAGCATGCACACGATTTAGTTATACAATTCCGCTCATTTCCTACGAGCATGTTACTAACCTGACCTCCAACATGAACTAAATTCCAAATTAAACACTGTTGGGGGTTAACGGGCAGAAATAGAATAATAGAATACACCAAATTAGAGAAGCAAGTACAGATAATTAGCTCAACCATGGAGCTGCATAAACTAACCTCATTACTATAGCCAAGTGGGTTTCTAAGAGGCTTCGAGGGGCCTGAGTCTGACTGCTTAGTGATTCACTAAACGCTCTTTCATAAACACACAGGAAGTTGCACTCGACTCCAATGATAACCCCCCCATATCTGCGGTTGTTTTATAACAGGGTCGGTGTACAATGAGTAAGGATATGGGAGCACAGAGCTCTTTATGGTACAGAGTTGTATTTCAACAGCCACATCCCATAAGAAACACACTGCCTGGCTCTAATGAGTTCCATGCTTTGATTGAATCATGGTCCTATCATGAGTAGACTGTAGCAGGAGTGCTGACAGGCAGAATACTGGTACTGCAGAACTGATGACATTGTTAATTTGCATGCAAAAGACGTCTGCACTTTATTTCCATTGATTCGGGTGGACAGGGCTGACTTGCAGTGTGGATGTCTGTTTTGATGTCTGGCTGCTAGTGACTGTTTCTGTGTGGCATGACAAACAGTCCCTTATCCTCTGCAAAGCTTGTGGCGGCAAAGCACAGCGAGTCATGCTCACAATCCCTTTCCCTGCAGTGGGGCCGGATTTGGGATGACATGGCCCCTTTTGCTTGCCAGACACAAGAAGCAGCTCCAACAAAGTGACCCAGCACAGAGACACAGCCGTCATCCAGAGGTCTCCGTCTGGCAGACCCCTGTGTAGCCTACAGCTCCTGGCGCTCCTTCACACTTCACACAGTTGATGTTTAGAACATTATAAAGAGAGAAATCCTGGATGTAATCTCTCTCATTGTCAAAAGTCTGTCTAGCCTCAAGCCTCAGTTCAATTGCATCATATGTTTCTAGGCATACAGTACTTTACATATGCAGGATCTCTGTATCCAACTCCCTGACCTGTTCAGAGTATCAGAAGAGGCCAGGCAGGCCTGGGGCAATACCACAGTAACCACCCAGCAGTAGACCAGCAGGGATGTGGGAGAGAGGGGGAACATCTGGTGGTAGAACCACCAGGTAACCCGGGGCTGAATGATCCCCGGGTTACCTGGTGGTTCTACCACCAGATGTTCCCCTCTCTCCCACATCCCGACCGGGGCTGAATGATCCCTGCCACAACCACCAGGTAACCCGGGGCTGAATGATCCATGCCACAACCACCAGGTAACCCGGGGCTGAATGATCCATGCCACAACCACCAGGTAACCCGGGGCTGAATGATCCCTGCCACAACTACCAGGTAACCCGGGGCTGAATGATCCCTGCCACAACCACCAGGTAACCCGGGGCTGAATGATCCCTGCCACAACCACCAGGTAACCCGGGGCTGAATGAACCCTGCCACAACCACCAGGTAACCCGGGGCTGAATGAACCCTGCCACAACTACCAGGTAACCCGGGGCTGAATGATCCCTGCCACAACTACCAGGTAACCCGGGGCTGAATGATCCATGCCACAACCACCAGGTAACCCGGGGCTGAATGATCCATGCCACAACCACCAGGTAACCCGGGGCTGAATGATCCCTGCCACAACTACCAGGTAACCCGGGGCTGAATGATCCCTGCCACAACCACCAGGTAACCCGGGGCTGAATGATCCCTGCCACAACTACCAGGTAACCCGGGGCTGAATGATCCCTGCCACAGCCACCAGGTAACCCGGGGCTGAATGATCCCTGCCACAACCACCAGGTAACCCGGGGCTGAATGATCCCTGCCACAACCACCAGGTAACCCGGGGCTGAATGAACCCTGCCACAACCACCAGGTAACCCGGGGCTGAATGAACCCTGCCACAACTACCAGGTAACCCGGGGCTGAATGATCCCTGCCACAACTACCAGGTAACCCGGGGCTGAATGATCCCTGCCACAACTACCAGGTAACCCGGGGCTGAATGATCCCTGCCACAACCACCAGGTAACCCGGGGCTGAATGATCCCTGCCACAACCACCAGGTAACCCGGGGCTGAATGATCCATGCCACAACCACCAGGTAACCTGGGGCTGAATGATCCATGCCACAACCACCAGGTAACCCGGGGCTGAATGATCCCTGCCACAACTACCAGGTAACCCGGGGCTGAATGATCCCTGCCACAACCACCAGGTAACCCGGGGCTGAATGATCCCTGCCACAACCACCAGGTAACCCGGGGCTGAATGAACCCTGCCACAACCACCAGGTAACCCGGGGCTGAATGATCCCTGCCACAACTACCAGGTAACCCGGGGCTGAATGAACCCTGCCAACCATACTGGCCACATAGCTGCCTGTATACACAGAGCCGGCACCCAGACCCTGGCTAGGGTTTCATTCCTCCAGCCATTAGTGGTCCACAAAGCAAACTCACCTTGTTCACCAACCGTAATCACAGACTTCTCAGGCAGACTTGCTGCTGGGCTGCATTGGCTTTGCATTTTGAATTATGATGGTGGTTCACCTAGGTATGGTCTTTTCTGTCATGTAACTGTGTATTACTCTCTATTTCTATAATCCAATGGATACTCTGGAGGGGAAGTTGCATACAGTTCAACGTAACACATTATTTATTAGAAGTGGACCAAAAGAAGAGGGTGAAAACCCTGGCTGTACTGTAGATTTGAGGAATGAAGTAAAATAAAAGGGAAGTATTTTGTTTTGAAGTAGGAAGCACATAGGACCAGATTCGTTTCTGTGTGTGTGTGTGTGTGTGTGTGTGTGTGTGTGTGTGTGTGTCACCCAGGGTCATGTTTCACCATCAGTGTGTTTTGGTTGGCTCCCTGGGAGAGTGTGGTGTGTGACAGTAACAGGGCCACGCTCCGCTCCAAGTCTCTCAGCACAGCTTCCAAAGGGGCCTTAGCCCTGACAGCACTCCAAGCCCTCCCAGATATATGAGGGCATGACAGAGGGAGGAAAGGAGAACAGGGGTAAGAGAGGGAAGAGAAGACCAGGAGGAAGGTATTCTGACTGTCAACACTGAACCATTCCCTTGACAGGAAGTCATCATTCATATTCCAACAGAATCATAACAATGCCTTTTGGGTGGTAACATATATCAGTTAGATATAGTCATTCAGCCATTCAGTTAGACATACAACAGTACTACTGGAGGGCTTAGAACAAACTATTGTGTTTGAGATTAAGAGACACAAAATGGAGGTAAACACTTTCAGTGTTTCAAACCAACAGAGCAGATTGAAGCAATTCAGCAAATGGGCTGCGAACCGTGAAACAGATGGTGAGAATATATAGTGTAGCAACGTCAGACCAACATTAGACCAACGTTACACCAACGTTAGACCAACGTTAGACCAACGTTAGACCAAGGTTAGACCAACATTAGACCAACGTTAGACCAACATTAGACCAACGTTAGACCAACGTTAGACCAAGGTTAGACCAACATTAGACCAACGTTAGACCAACATCAGACAATCCCAGCTGTGAGACACAAACCAGCCTGTGTGTCTATCGCATACTTACATCAATCATATCAGAGACATCGTGGATGTAGTATTTCGCCACAACGGCATTCGTTGCTGCCAGGTTCAACAAATAGTCGTTGCGGGCTTTAGTGCACTTCAGCTTGTTTTCGGAGTACTTGGCTTGCCTCTGGGGGAAGGAGAGGGGAGAAAGAGAGAGAGAAATGGAGAGCAGACAAAGAGGGGGAAAACAGTCCATGAAATGAAGCAACGTTGAGTGGGCTAAATGGTATTTGCACAATAACATAGGAGGATTGCTGTGCAGCCTAATGGCCTGGCTTAGTGTTGTAAGGAAAGAGGTTAGAGGGGTCCACTGTAAGAGATGTTTTTTAAGAAGCCCCATGTAGACAATATCCTAAGTGGTCTACCCAGGCTGGTCCTTCAGTCACTCCCTCACAGCCATTCTGTCTGTCTGCTAACACTTGGCACAACAATCTGCACAGCCCAGATGTGAACAATGAAATAGCCATAAAATATTGTTTCGGTCCAGTGTGCTTGCAAACAAAAACAGACTAACACAAACAGTCACACGAGTGTTCTCCAATTGTGCCCACACATAAAGCAAGTCATGTTTACAATGTGTCAATGACAGGTCATCTACGAGAATGAAATCTATAGAAATATGCTGTATTTAAACAGTTTAGATTTCTCATTGCAGAAATAACACATAGCTCTAGATGGTGCACCGGCTTTGTTGCTATGGGTAACTGGGCATGCTGCATCTGCTTAAAGCATCCAGCTGGGAAATATTACATGATTCATAAAACATAAGAAGTAGTCGTCTGCTGTTCACATAGCATCACTAATGGATGCTAGTAGACCAATACATGATGGTATTGACAAAAACAATTGACTTAAATGGAAAGCAGTGGCACAGAATCATTGAGACTTGGCTCACAAGCAGGACTAAAGAGAGAGACAATTTAACAGCCAAACCTTGACTTGTGTCTGTGTGTGAGTGTGTTTGAAACCACTCATTATCCTCTTCCAGATGGATAATACTGGATAACATGTACTTCAAATACATACACATGTACTTCAAATATACATGATTCACTAACTCAAATTGCACATGTCCATTATCATGCAAATGAAGACAGTACATTGGAGAAAAGGGGATTATGGCTTGATTGTCTCATATCCTTGTCTCCTCTCCTTCTTGTCTCCTCTCCTTCTTTGTTCGGAGGTAGCTAGAAGGATTCTGAATGAGACTACCACTGTAGCCTGCAAAATGAAGTCACTAAGCAGCGCGGAGAGAAATAACGTTCATAGCTACAGCAAGTTATAAATAGTGAGTGGGGTTGGTATGGTTCTCCTGGCAACATCTCTGTGGAGATGGCAGCCTGAGGAGGGAGGAAAGCTGTTGGCCTGACAGCCTTTTGATTCCCTGAGCTGCACTGATAATGGAGATGCATTGCAAAAATTCCCCCTGAAAATCAAATCAAATTGTATTTGTCACATGCGCCGAATACAACAGGTGTAGGCTTTACCATGAAATGCCCTTGCCAAAAACGCAGCTTTCAGAGTGCATGTGTGTCTAGCTGTGGACCCATGCTCCGGGCGGTCGGCTCTCTCTCTCAGAGCGGTGAGCTTAAACAATGGACCTGCACCCACTCTCACAAAGCCTTACTATCTTTTCATTCACATACTACTGAGAGGATCCCTCTGGCCCAAAATGGGCGCACAAAATACCACTTATGGAAGTGACTAGGCTGAAAACGTACAGTACTAGCAGCAGTCCCAGCCAACAGCTGTTATAGATATTATTATGGTCATCAAGCCTTGGTGACAGCCTCACCTTCTCCTTCATCTTCTCGATCTTCCTGACGGAGCTGCGTCTCTGGGGCCGGTCCTCGTGGCGCAGCAGGTGGACGTTGAGGTCAGCAGACTTACTGAACTGCTTCTCCTCCTGCTTCTCAGCGTCCTTCAGCTTGCTCTCAGAGCTGATGCTCTCTGTGTGGTACATGTGGTAGGTCTTCATCACCTGGAGGAGCAGGACAGGATGAGGAGGGTGGAACAAAAACTGGAAGTAGAGTGAACAAATGGGTGACCTGAGGTGACACATAGTTTGAATCTCTGCTATACTACCATCAAGCTGCATGATATATTCCCTTCAACGTTGGCATGGGGAAGCTGTTATTTGCCCCTTTGTTGGCCTAAGCTCAGTGAGTGTACACACAAGCAAGAATACGTGCGTGTGCACACACACACAGACACACATGCACACACATACACTGTAGGGTGTGTGTTTCTACTTCAGTGCTCGTGTCCCCCATTTAGCCAGCAGATGCCAGTCAGATAATGTTTTCAATGGAGCATGACTGGCAGACAGACAGACAGCACAGCATATCGCTGTGGGTCTAACCCTCAGACAGACAGACAGACAGACAGACAGACAGACAGATAGCACAGCACAGCATATCGCAGTGGGTCTAACCCTCAGACAGACAGACAGACAGACAGCACAGCACAGCATATCGCAGTGGGTCTAACCCTCAGACAGACAGACAGACAGACAGACAGACAGACAGACAGACAGACAGACAGACAGACAGACAGACAGGCAGGCAGTCAGGCAGACAGACAGACAGACAGACAGACAGCACCCTTGTAAAGTAGAGCCCTGATGTGTGCAGCATCTTGAAACGCCTCCTGTGCGTTTTACTCGACAGTGAGTGAGACCCAGTACTATAACTAGATACACCCCAGGATGTTAGACTGACTGAGAGCCTGACATTAACACTAGTTTGTTCTCTTCCAGTAGTTAATGCTCACTTTGTGTAGCATCATGTGACTGGATGGTGTGGCTCCCTTTCATCTGGAAAGAGTACTAGACCCTTATGTGACCACCACAGGGTTAATGGGTTAGTTCGGGTTATGTCAACTCAAACACACAGACAGAATCTCTACTATTTCCAGCTGACTGCTACTGTATGATAGTAAGGTTTCTTAGTCAGAAGAACAGCATATATCCGTCATCTAGTCTATGCTTCCATCAACAGAGCTCCACTGCACAAGGTGCTACAAGTCTTAGGAAAAAAAACAAAAAAAGACAAAGATTTGAAAGGCAAACACGTCAAAGAAAATAAAAACTAGGATCTACTCTGGTATATGACAGAGCTCACAGTAGAAAGAAGTCACTCCAGTGTTTCGAGAAACTAGGTCAGCAGTGTGCATCTCCCTAAGTTGGCAACCCAGTTTCCAGTCAACTTTGAGCAGCACAACTAAAAGACCTGCAGCTAAAGACAAAGACATTTGCAGGAACATTGAGGTGAGGCAGGGTCTCCCTTCCAGGAGGTGTGTGTGGTTACGGTATGTCTCCACTCAGACAATACCCTGAGGCTATTTGACTTAGGAACACGCTCTGTTTTTGCACTGATGAAAGCTACCAGGAACATATTCCATTGTGGAAATACAGACATACGTGATTTCCACTTAAAGTGAACCGTGGTTGCAGCACTGACATGTTAATGCAGAGACCTCACCCAACCTAGCATGACAGACAGATAGCACAGCACAGACAGCACAGAACAGTGGGTCTAACCCTCAGACAGACAGACAGCACAGCACAGACAGCACAGAACAGTGGGTCTAACCCTCAGACAGACAGATAGCACAGCACAGACAGCACAGAACAGTGGGTCTAACCCTCAGACAGACAGATAGCACAGCACAGACAGCACAGAACAGTGGGTCTAACCCTCAGACAGACAGATAGCACAGCACAGACAGCACAGAACAGTGGGTCTAACCCTCAGACAGACAGATAGCACAGCACAGACAGCACAGAACAGTGGGTCTAACCCTCAGACAGACAGATAGCACAGCACAGACAGCACAGAACAGTGGGTCTAACCCTCAGACAGACAGATAGCACAGCACAGACAGCACAGAACAGTGGGTCTAACCCTCAGACAGACAGATAGCACAGCACAGACAGCACAGAACAGTGGGTCTAACCATCAGACAGACAGAGACAGACCGACAGCACAGAACAGTGGGTCTAACCCTCAGACAGACAGAGACAGACCGACAACACAGAACAGTGGGTCTAACCCTCAGACAGACAGAGACAGACCAACAACACAGAACAGTGGGTCTAACCCTCAGACAGACAGAGACAGACCGACAACACAGAACAGTGGGTCTAACCCTCAGACAGACAGAGACAGACCGACAACACAGAACAGTGGGTCTAACCCTCAGACAGACAGAGACAGACCAACAACACAGAACAGTGGGTCTAACTTTTAGATTTTGAATTTTGTTTACTTTCTGAATTGCCTAGAATTGCAATTTCCACTTAAAGTAAACTGTGGCTGCAGCATTAAAGAGACCTCACTCAACCTGACATGTTGCCACAAATGTGCCACTTTGATATTTTATTCTGTGTTCTATGAGCCTGTGAATTAAAGCCAAATTGTTTTCCTGTAGTTTGTCAACTGGAAAATATGAATGGGCTGTGTGAGGAGACCTGTCACAATAAACATGTCCAGTATGGATAACAATTACCAGTTACAGGAGCACCCGGAATGAAACGGGAGAGAGATGGAGAAACTGGGCCTGTTGCAACACTGACACGGTCAGTATCAGACTGTTCTGCTCATCTCAGACCCAGGTTGGAGACTGAGAGAGCATATCATCTCCATCATTTCCATCATTTGTTTAAACAAACATACTACCAGGGTGTTGTGCTGCCGCATTCATTAGACAAACAGCCTCTAGTGGGACAGAGTTAAATAACACATGAACCAAGTGAACTGCAGCAGGACTTTTTGTTCCTGTGCTGTCTGGATCAGCACAGCCAGGTGAGTAATTGACTCTGAGATCCACTGAAGAGATTGCAGGTCTTTGCTCTCATTTCTCATTTCAGATTCACTAGATATAATTCAAGCCACGGGCATCAAGCCTCGCGCCCTCAAATCAATATCTGTCTCAGCAGCAGCAGATACTTTTAACAATGTTTGAACAATAGCTGAAGCCCAACACTCTTAAATCACTCCCCTCTGTGTTAGTGCATGTGAAAGGCATTCACACGGGATTTCTGCAATTCTACTTCTGACTAAATACATTGTTGTTCGCAGTCCATAAGATCTGTCATCTGATTACCAATTAGCCAATAGCGTCAAATGTTCTAGGAGCTGCATTTGTTTTTTGCCGCCCGATGTTTTTCAACTGCAATTTTATACGGAGAAAAACTATAACGATAGTGGAAACCATAATCATCATTATCATCGCCATCATCAGAGTCTTTCGGGAAAAAGTCACTGCTGTAGGTTTTTGATTAGTTTGATTTTTGATTGGCCACCACATGATGCAGATGGGGCTTGAAGACGAGAGGGGTCATTTGAGAGCCTATCCCCGTTATCATAAAACATTATCATGGCTATTCTATTCTACCGACATATTTTGCCAAGCCATGGCTGGGCTGGGCCTAGCTGTTGAAGAGCAGGGGGAGCAGGATAATAATGATCTATTCAACTGTCTGCTCCCTGATGCATTTGGACTCTTCTGGCTGTGACCTTGAAAAGCACACCACTGCTGGAGCGACCCCCCTGAGCCTTACCCCACACAGGGTAGTGGCTTGGACACCAGCCGCTTAAGAGGAAAAACAATCTCGTCTAATTCATAAACATATCATCTCTCTGTGCTCGTGGGGAAAGCCTGGCAGACTCAAGGGCAGACAGAGGTGCTGCTGATGGAGCTGTGAGCTCTCATATTCTTTCCTTTAGTATGCAGGGGGTGCTGAGTATGTCACGTTCTGACCTCTATTTCCTTTGTTTTTGTATTTATTTAGTATGGTCAGGGCGTGAGTTGGGTGGGCAGTCTATGTTTGTTTTTCTATGTTTTGGGGCAGTTCTATGTTTTCGGCCTAGTATGGTTCTCAATCAGAGGCAGGTGTCATTAGTTGTCTCTGATTGAGAATCATACTTAGGTAGCCTGGGTTTCACTGTGTGTTTGTGGGTGATTGTTCCTGTCTTTGTGTAGTGTTCACCAGATAGGCTGTATTAGGTTTTGAGTTCTCACGTTTCTTGTTTTTTCGTTAGTTTGTTCTTGTATAGTGTCGTAAATAAAGTACAATGAACAACCACCACGCTGCGCTTTGGTCCGCCTCTACTTCACAAGAAGAGAAACGTTACAGAATCACCCACCACAACAGGACCAAGCGGTGTGGTAATGGGCAACGGAAAAAGCAGCAGCAGGAGCAGCGCGAGGAGGTATGGACATGGGAGGAGGAATTAGACGGAAGAGGACCCTGGGCTCAGCCAGGAGAATATCGCCGTCCCAAAGAAGAACTGGAGGCGGCGAAAGCGGAGAGGCGCTGGTATGAGGAGGCAGCGCGGCGTCGTGGATGGAAGCCCGGGAGTCAGCCCCAAAAATTTCTTGGGGGGGGGGCTAACAGGGAGTATGGCTACGCCAGGTAGGAGACCTGAGCCAACTTCCTGTGGTTACCGGGGGGCTAGAGAGACCGGGCAGGCACCGTGTTATGCTGTGGAGCGCACGGTGTCCCCAGTGCGGGTGCACAGCCCGGTGCGGTACATTCCAGCTCCGCGTATCGGCCGGGCTAGAGTGGGCATCGAGCCAAGTGCCATGAAGCCGGCTCTACGCATCTGGTCTCCAGTGCGTCTCCTTGGGCCGGCTTACATGGCACCAGCCTTGCGCACGGTGTCCCCGGTTCGCCTGCATAGCCCAGTGCGGGCTATTCCACCTCGCCGCACTGGCAGGGCGACCGGGACCATTCAACCGGGTAAGGTTGGGCAGGCTCGGTGCTCAAGAGCTCCAGTGCGCCTGCACGGCCCGGTCTATCCGTCACCACCTCCACACCCCAGCCCTCCGGTGGCAGCTCCCCGTACCAGGCTGTCTCTCCGGCCCATCCGTCCAGAGCCTTCCTCCTCTCCAGCGCTGCCGGAGTCTCCCGCCTCTCCGGCGCTACCAGAGCCTTCCTCCTCTCCAGCGCTGCCGGAGTCTCCCGTCTGTCCGGCGCCTCTGCCGGAGCCTCCCGCCTGTCCGGCGCCTCTGCCGGAGCCTCCCGCCTGTCCGGCGCCGCTGCCGGAGCCTCCCGCCTGTCCGGCGCCGCTGCCGGAGCCTCCCGCCTGTCCGGCGCCGCTGCCGGAGCCTCCCGCCTGTCCGGCGCCTCTGCCGGGGTCTCCCGTCTGTCCGGCGCCTCTGCCGGAGCCTCCCGCCTGTCCGGCGCCTCTGCCGGAGCCTCCCGCCTGTCCGGCGCCTCTGCCGGAGCCTCCCGCCTGTCCGGCGCCTCTGCCGGAGCCTCCCGCCTGTCCGGCGCCATCGGAGCTTCCCGTCTGCCCAGCGCCATCTGAGCTTCCCGTCTGCCCAGCGCCAGCGCCGCCCGTCTGCCCAGCGCCGCCAGTGCCGCCCGTCTGCCCAACGCCGCCAGCGCCGCCCGTCTGCCCAGCGCCGCCAGTGCCGCCCGTCTGCCCAGCGCCGCCAGTGCCGCCCGTCTGCCCAGCGCCGCCAGTGCCGCCCGTCTGCCCAGCGCCGCCAGTGCCGCCCGTCTGCCCAGCGCCGCCAATGCCGCCCGTCAGCCAGGAGCCGCCAGTGCCGCCCGTCAGCCAGGGGCCGCCAGTGCCGCCCGTCAGCCAGGGGCCGCCAGTGCCGCCAGTCAGCCAGGGGCCGCCAGTGCCGCCCGTCAGCCAGGGGCCGCCAGTCAGCCAGGGGCCGCCAGTGCCGCCAGTCAGCCAGGGGCCGCCAGTGCCGCCAGTCAACCAGGGGCCGCCAGTGCCGCCAGTCAGCCAGGGGCCGCTAGAGCCCCTCCGCCCGGAGCAGCTGCCCCTCTGTCCCGAGCAGCTGCCCCTCTGTCCCGAGCTGCTGCCGCCCTTCTGTCCCGAGCTGCTGCCGCCGCCCCTCGGTCCCGAGCAGCTGCCGCCCCTCTGTCCCGAGCTGCTGCCGCCCCTCTGTCCCGAGCAGCTGTCCCTCTGTCCCGAGAAGCTGCCCCTCTGTCCCAAGCAGCCCCTCTGTCCAGTGGGGTCATTGAGAGGGGTGGGCATGGTGAGTAAGCCTCGGAGGCGGACAATAAGGCGGACTGAGACAATGGCGAAGTGGGGTCCGCGTCCCGCGCCAGAGCCGCCACCGCGGACAGACGCCCACCCAGACCCTCCCCTATAGGTCAAGGTTTTGCGGCCGGAGTCCGCACCTCTGGGGGGGGGTACTGTCACGTTCTGACCTCTATTTCCTTTGTTTTTGTATTTATTTAGTATGGTCAGGGCGTGAGTTGGGTGGGCAGTCTATGTTTGTTTTTCTATGTTTTGGGGCAGTTCTATGTTTTCGGCCTAGTATGGTTCTCAATCAGAGGCAGGTGTCATTAGTTGTCTCTGATTGAGAATCATACTTAGGTAGCCTGGGTTTCACTGTGTGTTTGTGGGTGATTGTTCCTGTCTTTGTGTAGTGTTCACCAGATAGGCTGTATTAGGTTTTGAGTTCTCACGTTTCTTGTTTTTTCGTTAGTTTGTTCTTGTATAGTGTCGTAAATAAAGTACAATGAACAACCACCACGCTGCGCTTTGGTCCGCCTCTACTTCACAAGAAGAGAATCGTTACAGAGTACATGTGTAGGGTGAGAG
This sequence comes from Oncorhynchus clarkii lewisi, assembly GCF_045791955.1. NCBI lineage: Eukaryota > Metazoa > Chordata > Actinopteri > Salmoniformes > Salmonidae > Oncorhynchus > Oncorhynchus clarkii. The sequence goes on from NC_092153.1 coordinate 59,367,385, forward strand.
TAGATGCGTTAGTGTAGACTAGAGAGTGTGATTGGACATGGAGCTTTAGAAATTATCGGTCAATCAAATATAGTCTGCAGTGGAGAGAATGCATGAGTTTATTTACTGAAACGTATACCACATTTAGACAGATACTAATTGACTTGGTATGAAAAAGACCAATGTCATTATTATGCAGTCATACACTGAGTATACAAAACATTAAGAATCAAATCAAACTTTATTTGTCACATAAAAGTGTAGACCTTACCTTGAAATGCTTACTTACAAGCCCTTAACCAACAGTGCAGTTCAAGAAGAGTTAAGAAAATATTCACCAAGTAAAGTAAAACATTATAAAAAGTAACACAAAATAACAATAACGAGGATATATACACCTGCTCTTCCCATGACATGAACTGACCAGATGAATCCAGGTGAAATGTGTGATTGATGTCATAAAACCACTTCAATCGGTGTAGATTTTTAATTTAATTTAATTGACAGATGAATTGTGTATGTGTGCTATTCAGAGGGTTAATGGGCAAGACAAACTATTTAAGTGTCTTTGAATGGGGTATGGTAGTACAGTAGGTTCCAGTCACACCGGTTTGACTCAACAGTTTCCCTGTGTGCATCAAGAATGGTCCACCACCCAATGAACCAGCCAACATGACAGCTGTGGGAAGCATTGGAGTCACCATGGGCCAGCATCCCTGTGGAACGCTTTTGACATCTTGTAGAGTTCAAGCCCCGATGAATTGAGGCTGTTCTGAAGGCAAAAGGCAGGGGGTGCAACTCAATATTAGGAAGGTGTTCTTAATGTTTTGACCACTCAGTGTATATTTTACTTAACTGGGTAAGGGCTATAGTGCATTACAGGTGAAAGTCTGTCTTTGGTCCTTTGGCCTTGATCTTGGTTGATGATGGTTCTGTTTCGCGTTAAAAATAGTAACCTATTTGTAGCTCACTATAACCCCCTTTCTTTTCACGGTGTTGTGGAGGACATGTCCTTTGATAGGCTATCACTCATGACATCAGATGAATAACTCATCCAGTCTGCTGTACTTAGGGGGTAGCTAGAGGACTGCTGAAGTTGCCTGGAGCCACTCCAGACATGGGAGAGCTATAGGCGGGCACAAGCACAGTGTCGCACAGCCCTTCATTTCTCCCTGGTAACAATGGAACGTTTATAGAAGAGTTAATAAAGCACAGAGAGAAGCCCTGATGGACACAAAGATGCAGTAAATGGTAGAGCAAATGGTGGTTAAAGAGTTTACATTGTTGTTACTGTGGGCCCAGCCACTGGCATCAGAACAGCCTGCAATGTGGATGTGATTTGAGCTGCAGCCTGCAGCTGGCCGACTTGGAGAGAAATGCAATGTTCCTTTCCATCATCATAACAATCACCCTCCTCCTCCTCCTCCTTATCATCCCCTCCATCTGAGCTAAACACTGCAGTTGGAGAGAGAGAAAGTGAGAGAGAGAGAGCGAGAGAAAGAGAGCGAGACAGAGAGAAAGAGAGAGAGAGACAGAGAGAGAGACAGAGAGAAAGAGAGCGAGACAGAGAGAAAGAGAGAGAGAGACAGAGAGCGAGACAGAGAGAGAGAGAGCGAGAGACAGAGAGAGAGACAGAGAGAGAGAAAGACAGAGACAGAGAGAGAGACAGCTAGGAGCACTAGCCTCATCACATTGCTCTCTGTAGAGGCCTTGATACTGGCTGTGTCTGGATGGAGGGATGCATTAAGAGGGATGGATTCTGACAGGGGGGAGAAGATTGGTTTTGTTGTACTCACAGTGTAGAGTTAGTTTGATTCTGACAGGGGGAGGAGATTGGTTTTGTTGTACTCACAGTGTAGAGTTCGTTTGTCACTTTCACCAGCTCCTCATGCATCTGAATCCCAATGTCCTTACTCTGAAAAACAAGGGGTTGGAAAACAGTTAGGGCCAATGCACATCAATCAATGTACTGTCATATATTAACAAATAGCTAAAATTGCGATGAATATCCTGTACCAACAAACTGATAGGCAAAGTTTTTCAGTGTGTGGGTGGTGATGAGACACTGTCTGGACCGATTTGAATCTTGACAGCACTTTAAGAAGGTGTACAGTACAGAGAGAGACACCCTGAGAATGAGCATAGAGTATAAAGATGTGATGGATGGACAGAAACATACATCATTCCAAAAGAGAGACTTCCAGCCAGACCAGCCAGTGGAACACAATCAACCACTAGTAGTGAATTAACTACTTCCCCTCAGGCCTCGCTCTCTCTGTCTGAAGAGTGCTGGAGTTCCACCCCTCTCCGTGGGCTATGTTTAGCTACTGATGTTTATGTGCTGATTGTTAAAGCTGCTGTTTAGTTGTGGTGCTTGATGAGTAAATGTCCCATCCCTCACCTCATAAACGGCCACTTCTGGTCTGTACTGAGTGGATGGGGAAACACCCCTATCAGCAGTTATAGTGTTACCAATTACTTGCCTATATGATGTGGTCACACACAATCATGCAGTTCATTGAGGTCTTTCCATTTCTCATGCAAGTAGATGACATCAGTAATGACTCGAGCTGAGAAAAGGCACAATCAGCTGTTTCATCTTTCCCTGGTGTCAACCAATGTCCAGACTGTCATTCTGTCATGTCATGTCATGTCATGTCTTCAAAAGGAGCCTTGAGAAATATGCTGTAACTGATGGAAACTTGACGTGTCAATGACATTGAGTTCTTCTAACAGCTTTCAAGATGGACCAGGACTCTGAGTCATGTGTTTTTATTAGGTACACCACCTCGTTCACGAAAATGGTTCACTCCTACAGACGGTGAGTGACGTGGCCATGGCAGACTGGCACTGAAGCATTTAGTTACTGTTGGATTGAACGTTAGAATGGGCAAAACGAGTGACCTAAGTGACTTGATCGTCTGTGCCAGATACTGTTCCAGTACCTCAGAAACGGCCTGCTTCCTTTTCACGTACGACAGTGTCTAGGGTTTTACAGAGAATGGTGCGACTAACAAAAACATCCAGTCAGCGGCAGTCCTGTGGGTGAAAACAGCTCGTTGATGAGAGGTCGAAGGAGAATGGCAAGAATCATGCAAGCTAACAGGCGGGCCACAAACAGACAAATAACGAAGCAGTACAACAGTGGTGGGTGTGCAGAACGGCATCTCGGAACGCCAACTCGTCGGTCCTTGTCACGGACGGGCTACTGCCACAGACGACCACACCGGGTTCCACTCCTATCAGTTAAAAACAAGAAGAAGCTGCTCCAGTGGGCACGCGATCACCAACACTGGACAATTGAGGAGTGTAAACACATTGCCTGGTCCGACAAATCCATGCTGATGGCAGAGTCAGGATTTGGTGTAAGCAGCGTGAGTCCATGATGCCATCCTGTCTGGAGTCAACGCTACAGGTTGGTGGTGTAACGGTGTGAGGAATGTTTTCCTGGCACACTGCAGCATTTACAGCCATCCCACACAACCTAGCTAGTGATGATGAGACTGGGAACACACCTGGTATTGTGGGAGCTCAGTGAGAGAAAGTCATTGCTAGTATGGCTGTACGTGCGACAGAAAGCAATCTGTTCCTAGATTGAGACTACAGGGGTGTGTGAATCCACCCACACCACACATCACTGTATTTACAGAAAACGAAGTAGGCACACAAAGGAAATAACACCTTTACTAACTTCACAGAAGTATGACTGACTAACCTTTTCTCAGAAAAGTTTTTCTAGAGCAGAGACCATGAGTAATTACTCTCTAAAACTCTATCTCACGGCTAACAGTATCTTTCATTACTACCCTCACACATATATAGGACATTTCACACTCCAATATTGTCCCTACTGTTCCAGACCCTAGCTTTGTGTATATTGAAACTGATATATGGTCCCTATACGTCCATGTCTGCTAGGATTTATGGTTCTGCCTGCTAAGGTGGCCCTCTGTGGACATAAATCATAGTGGAGGGTAATACTGTGGGATCGATAGTCAGCAGCACTGCTACTCTCTGACTCTACAGCACAGAGCCAAGCACCAGGACTAATCTCTAAACACACACAGGCCTCACACACACACACACACACACACACACACACACACACACACACACACACACATGCACGTAAAGCGTGCACGCAGGCACACACACACCCTTTTCATACTTGAACGCACATCATCTATTTTTGTATGGGATTCGCCAAACAGGTTTAACCATAACAACCAAGCCCTAACATACGCAGGCTGATGACGAGTACAAATTGGAACGTGAAATCAATCACGGAGGGAGGGGCTCATAGCAGCAGGAGGAGGGGCCAGCTGAGATGGAATTTTCTGAGCTTTGGACAATACTGGTGTCTCTCTCCACCCTTTAAAATATACTGAGAAAAGATGGAGAGAAAGAAGTAGCCAAATTGTTATTTTACCTTCATCATCAGACCTCCCAGGGAGTACAGTCGTGGCCAAAAGTTTTGAGAATGACACAAATATGAATTTCCACAAAGTTTGCTGCTTCAGTGTCTTTAGATATTTTGTCAGGTGTTACTACGGAATACTGAAGTATAATTACAAGCATTTCATAAGTGTCAAAGGCTTTTATTGATAATTACACAAAGTTGATGCTAAGAGTCAATATTTGCAGTGTTGACCCTTCTTTTTCAAGACCTCTGCAATCCACCCTGGCATGCTGTCAATTAACTTCTGGGCCACATCCTGACTGACGGCAGCCCATTCTTGCATAATCAATGCTTGGAGTTTGTCAGAATATGTGGGTTTTTGTTTGTCCACCCGCCTCTTGAGGATTGACCTCAAGTTCTCAATGGGATTAAGGTCTGGGGAGTTTCCTGGCCATGGACCCAAAATATCTGTTTTGTTCCCCAAGCCACTTAGTTATCACTTTTGCCATATGGCAAGGTGCTCCATCATGCTGGAAAAGGCATTGTTCATCACCAAACTGTTCCTGGATGGTTGGGTGAAGTTGCTCTCGGAGGATGGGTTGGTACCATTCTTTATTCATGGCTGTGTTCTCAGGCAAAATTGTGAGTGAGCCCACTCCCTTGGCTGAGAAGCAACCCCACACATGAATGGTCTCAGGATGCTTTACTGTTGGCATGACACAGGACTGATGGTAGAGCTCACCTTGTCTTCTCCAGACAAGCTTTTTTTCCGGATGCCCCAATCAATTGGAAAGGGGATTCATCAGAGAAAATGACTTTACCCCAGTCCTCAGCAGTCCAATCCCTGTACCTTTTCCAGAATATCAGTCTGTCCCTGATGTTTTTCCTGGAGAGAAGTGGCTTCTTTGCGGCCATTCTTGATACCAGGCCAGCCTCCAAAAGTCTTCGCCTCGCTGTGCGTGCAGCTATACTCACACCTGCCTGCTACCATTCCTGAGCAAGGTCTGTACTGGTGGTGCCCCGATCCCGCAGCTGAATCAACTTTAGGAGACGGTCCTGGCACTTGTTCTTGATGATCCGATAAATGGTTGATTTAGGTGCAATCTTACGGGCAGCAATATCCTTGCCTGTGAATCCCTTTTTGTGCAAAGCAATGATGACGGCACGTGTTTCCTTGCAGTTAACCATGATAGACCTAGGAATAACAATGATTCCAAGCACCACCCTCATTTTGAAGCTACCAGTCTGTTATTCAAACTCAATCAGCATGACAGAGTGATCTCCAGCCTTGTCCTCGTCAACACTCACACCTGTATTAACGAGAGAATCCCTGACATGATGTCAGCTGGTCCTTTTGTGGCAGGGCTGAAATGCAGTGGAATTTTTTGGGGGGGGATTCAGTTCATTTGCATGGCAAAAAGGGACTTTGCAATTAATTGCAATTCATCTGATCACTCTTCATAACATTCTGGAGTATATGCAAATTGCCATCGTACAAACTGAGGCAGCAGACTTTGTGAAAATGTATATTTGTGTCATTCTCAAAACTTTTGGCCACGACTGTATAGGGAACATGCCCTGTTAAATCAGATATGAAAGAGCCTTGGCTTGAACGTGATAAGTGATAAGCTCTTTTAGTGAGAAATATGTGAAAGCCTCCTGGCAGCAGTTGAATGGCATTTGTATGCATGTCTGATGTCAGACACTGCAGAGGGAGGCAATGTGGAGCAGAGCAGGGAGTGGACAATCCTGATGCAACACACAGTAAGAATATAGATGTGACAAGTCAGATTGTGCTGGCCTACAAATAATACATTCATGAAATACTCTCTTCTCTCTAAACAAAAGGAGGAAGAACACAGTGCAGCCTGATTCTATTGTTTGTTCCATTTGTCTTGACCGGATTCTGAACTCTGCAACCCACTGAGACTTTGCAGTTCTCGACTGAGCCATAGCTCGACATGGGTGCTTTAATTAAGCAATAATGCACAAGGGGGTGTCGTATAGCAGCCTATACCGTATCCTATACCACACCCGGTTAGCCTAGCGGTTAACAATGATGGACCAGTAACCAAAAGGTTGCTGGTTTGTATCCCTGAGCCGACCAGGCAAACATTTTTATTTTTTTGTCATACCGGTGATATATGTAAGGGATAATCAACGAGAGGCTGTGCGTTCTATGGAAAATAATGAATGGCAAAGAAGGCGTGTGCTACGACACGCAAGAGTAATTCAATTGAGCTTCCACAGACTCAGAGGCTACTAAACCTCCAACAGAGAACACCTCACTGAGGAGAGATACTACAACAAAGACCTGTGTCTTTTTCCCTGGACAGATCAGGTCTAGAAAAGGCCTGGTCAAGTCAAAGGTCAGATCGCATGAAAATGGCACTATCTATGGAGTATTGATTTATGACTGTCTGGATATCAGAAATCTTTGGCATCCCGGGGTCTTTATTTCATGGCCTGCTTGATTCACTTGTAGCCTACTCAGCTCTCTCCTCCATTCATTTGCTTGACAGCTACAAAACTACGCAGCATATTTCTTTAACATGTTATTCATTGTCACCTCTAGGCCTGCCAGCGAGCGCACATACTGTAGCTCCATTCATATTACCAGCCAGAGGAAAAGCTACTTGAGGACACTTCACTGACTGGCAGGAGGCTGTGTTGTTCTGTTTTCAGCCCTGGCAGGTGCTCTCTACAGTGTTGCTTTTCCCCCCATTCACATTCCTGCCGACACACACACACACACACACATGCACAGTAGTGTGTGAATGGAGGATGGCAGTGCGGGCTGGGTCTCACCCCCAGGAAGTCCTGCCAGGTATAAACAGGGGTCTGGTGTGTGGGTTAGACCTCAGTCATCTCTGCTGACACAGGGCAAGACACTGCTCACAACAGAGGTAGAGGCCCAGGGGGATTAGGGGACCATGGAGGTTAGGGGGTCAGGAGGGTACCCTATCCTGCTCTACCTCAACCCTGCTACTCTACTACTACTCCACAGGTCACATGGAACCGACGGAGGTATACAATGTGCTGACACACAGGTCACATGGAACCGACAGAGGTATACAATGTGCTGACACACAGGTCACATGGAACAGACGGAGGTATATAATGTGCTGACTGACACACAGGTCACATGGAACAGACGGAGGTATATAATGTGCTGACACACAGGTCACATGGAACCGACGGAGGTATATAATGTGCTGACACACAGGTCACATGGAACCGACGGAGGTATACAATGTGCTGACTGACACACAGGTCACATGGAACCGACGGAGGTATACAATGTGCTGACACACAGGTCACATGGAACCGACGGAGGTATATAATGTGCTGACACACAGGTCACATGGAACCGACGGAGGTATATAATGTGCTGACACACAGGTCACATGGAACCGACGGAGGTATACAATGTGCTGACACACAGGTCACATGGAACCGACGGAGGTATACAATGTGCTGACACACAGGTCACATGGAACCGACGGAGGTATATAATGTGCTGACACACAGGTCACATGGAACCGACGGAGGTATACAATGTGCTGACACACAGGTCACATGGAACCGACGGAGGTATACAATGTGCTGACTGACACACAGGTCACATGGAACCGACGGAGGTATACAATGTGCTGACACACAGGTCACATGGAACCGACGGAGGTATACAATGTGCTGACTGACACACAGGTCACATGGAACCGACGGAGGTATACAATGTGCTGACACACAGGTCACATGGAACCGACGGAGGTATACAATGTGCTGACACACAGGTCACATGGAACCGACGGAGGTATACAATGTGCTGACACACAGGTCACATGGAACCGACGGAGGTATATAATGTGCTGACACACAGGTCACATGGAACCGACGGAGGTATATAATGTGCTGACACACAGGTCACATGGAACCGACGGAGGTATATAATGTGCTGACTGACACACAGGTCACATGGAACCGACGGAGGTATACAATGTGCTGACACACAGGTCACATGGAACCGACGGAGGTATACAATGTGCTGACACACAGGTCACATGGAACCGACGGAGGTATACAATGTGCTGACACACAGGTCACATGGAACCGACGGAGGTATACAATGTGCTGACACACAGGTCACATGGAACCGACGGAGGTATATAATGTGCTGACACACAGGTCACATGGAACCGACGGAGGTATATAATGTGCTGACACACTGGTCAGCTGGTAATTGTATACCTCCGTGCTTCTACACCTGCATTGCTTGCTGTTTGGGGTTTTAGGCTGAGTTTCTGTACAGCACTTTGAGATATCAGCTGATGTACGAAGGGCTATATATAAATACATTTGATTTGGTAATGTAGCTGCTCAAAAAACAGCACTGCTCACAGTCTCAAGGTAACCTACCATCAATCTGTACACCGAAGTTGGAGTACGGAAAGGATGAAGGCAAATTGCTTTCTTTCAGACTCATTTCAAAAGCCCTGGTTTGAAAGCTGGTTTGAATGCGGTTCTAACCAAAAGAAAACAATGAGGCCTGGTATTAATTGTGTATGATCACGATCTTAGAGAACGATCAACCGACATGCTGTCCATTACTGCTCAGCAAACTCACACAAAAAGCCAGAGCTCTTTTGTATCTTTGCCTCTGACCACATTGGCACTGGTGATAAGGAAAGGTGTAAACAGAGGGACAGACAGACGGACGGACAGAGGGATGACTGACGTATTAACTGACCTTCTTGAAGAGGCGGATGACGTCCTCGCTGATTTGGGCGAGGCGGACGATAACGTTGTTGGTATAGATGTCATTGAGGGTGGCGTGGTCCCTGCTCTCTCTCCTGGTCTGGTTCAGTACCAGGTACCAGCAGTTCACACTGGACAGCAGGTGCTGGTCCTTCCTGAACACAACACAGAGAGGAGGTGACGTTAGAGGGATTAGTAATGCAAGTGTTACAGTAACATACAGCACATACTGTACCTGCCATTTGTCTCTGCTTTTATCATTTCAATATTTATAAGGCCTACTATCTGATTAGGGTGTCTATTCAACAGACAACAGACCAAAAGTGATGGTCAGAGCAAATATCTGAACTCCCGCAGAAGGTTGATGACTTGCCATTAAGTTAAGCATAGCCCATCCCCAGTAAATGTGAGTGAGTACGTTGCCCACGGTTGCTCTGGGTTGACAACACCCACACGTGCATTGTGTTTTTCTCTTTGACAGCTTTTGTTGGAAAAGCTGAGGGCTACTAAATGAGGGCTACTAAATGAGGGCTACTAAATGAGGGCTACTAAGGCTGATTGCTGTTCACACTAAACAATACAGCTGCTGCGTGATCCCATTGTTGGCTGACTGCAGAGACAACCTGCAGTCATCACAGCCCTCTCTCTCTGCCTGTCTCTCCCGACTTTCTCTCCATCTCTCTCTACCTCTCTACCACCAACCCTATCTCTCTTCCTCTCTCCATCCTTCCCTCCCTCACTCCCCCCCTCTATCTCGATCCCTCTACAGTGATGGCACTAGGCCAGAACAGACGCCATTAGTTTCTCTTGCAGCGCTCCAGTCTGACAAGGCATCGATTGTTTAATTCCTTAACACTGGTAACCATAATGACCCTGAGAGGCATGGGCTCTGACTGAAGCCTAATCCACTTTCACTGCATCCCCCTCCAGTGTAGGTTAACTCTCGCTCTCTCTCTCTCTCTCTCACGCACACACACAAACACACCCCTGTCCCTCCGTCTAAACCCTATCTCAACATTAATCAAATCAACAAACTCTGGGGAAGAGGAGAGAGGGGTCTGAGGCAAAGTGAGAGAGATAGCAGAATAGGGTTTCACTGAGCCGGGGTGAAAACTGCACATGTAATTACTGCAAAGAAACGGGATGAGCGCTAACATCAAAGGCTCCCCTCTAGAGAGAGCTTCCGCAATGTTAATCACTTCTAATGAAGCTGATATCTGTCTGTTCCAGAGTGCTGCTACCATTATTCTCCCACTTACCCCCACAGCAAGACCACACAATGTACACAGTTGACATGCTATACAGTCATATGGTTCTACCACAGCCATACATACTGACAGTCTATGACTGGTGAGATGCTAATGCAGGTCAACTCAGCTGAGCCAAGATGAATCTCACCATTTGAGGAAGAGGAAGAAGGATGCTTGCTGTGAAGAAGAAGTTGGGCAGAGAATCATATTATACTTTGAAAGCAAGAATTCAGACTTCTGCATTTGAAAAGGTCTGATTGAGCATTGTCCATCGGATCACGGTTTAAAAATGGCTTTTACAGGGGGACTTTGTCAGGGAAGCAAGCCAAACACGTTGATTTGGAATCGAGAGGAATCGGAGAAGTAGTCCAATAAACCCAAATTACAGTATGGGACAGTCCAATAATCAAGAGGTCACTAGTAATAATGGGACGATTAAATTGAACTTTGCGTTGCTATGGCAAAGGGATTAACAGTCTCAGATAGACTAGACAGAGGAAACATTAGGCCTGTAGGTGACTCTCTAACCACAATACAAACTCAATGGGGTGAAACATGTTCTCCTTGTCTTCTGGGATGGCCTATTTTCTGTCTCGGCACCTTATTATGTCATCACCATATTCTCAACCAGTTCTGGTTGAGTCACCTATCTGGCTACGAGAGCTGCAGCTCCTCGCTGTATAATTGGTGTTTGTGGATGAGGCCTGAGATGCTTAATCACAACCAGGCTCACAAACACACACTTTTTCTCTCTCCCCACTCCCAGTCTCTCTCTCTCCCCACTCCCAGTCTCTCTCTCTCCCCACTCCCAGTCTCTCTCTCTCCCCACTCCCAGTCTCTCTCTCTCCCCACTCCCAGTCTCTCTCTCTCCCCACTCCCAGTCTCTCTCTCTCCCCACTCCCAGTCTCTCTCTCTCCCCACTCCCAGTCTCTCTCACTCCCCACTCCCAGTCTCTTTCTCTTCCCACTCCCAGTCTCTCTCTCTCTCCCCACTCCCAGTCTCTCTCTCTCCCCACTCCCAGTCTCTCTCTCTCCCCACTCCCAGTCTCTCTCTCTCCCCACTCCCACTCCCAGTCTCTCTCTCTCTCACCACTCCCAGTCTCTTTCTCTCCCCACTCCCAGTCTCTCTCTCTCCACACTCCCAGTCTCTCTCTCTCCCCACTCCCAGTCTCTCTCTCTCTCTCCCCACTCCCAGTCTCTCTCTTCCCACTCCCAGTCTCTCTCTCTCCCCACTCCCAGTCTCTCTCTCCCCACTCACAGTCTCTCTCTCTCACTCCCCACTCCCAGTCTCTTTCTCTTCCCAATCCCAGTCTCTCTCTCTCCACTCCCAGTCTCTCTCTCCCCACTCCCAGTCTCTCTCTCTCTCCACTCCCAGTCTCTCTCTGTCTCCCCACTCCCAGTCTCTCTCTCTCCCCACTCCCAGTCTCTCTCTCTCTCTCTCCCCACTCCCAGTCTCTCTCTCTCTCTCCACTCCCAGTCTCTCTCTCTCCCCACTCCCAGTCTCTCTCTCTCTCTCTTTTCCCCACTCCCAGTCGCTCTCTCTCTCCCCACTCCCAGTCTCTCTCTCTCCCCACTCCCAGTCTCTTTCTCTCCCCACTCCCAGTCTCTCTCTCTCCACACTCCCAGTCTCTATCTCTCCCCACTCCCAGTCTCTCTCTCTCCCCACTCCCAGTCTCTCTCTCTCCCCACTCCCAGTCTCTCTCTCTCCCCACTCCCAGTCTCTCGCTCTCCCCACTCCCAGTGTCTCTCTCTCTCTCCACTCCCAGTCTCTCTTTCCCCACTCCCAGTCTCTCTCTCTCTCCCCACTCCCAGTCTCTCTCTCTCTCCCCACTCCCAGTCTCTCTCTCTCCCCACTCCCAGTCTCTCTCTCTCCCCACTCCCACTCCCAGTCTCTCTCTCTCTCCCCACTCCCAGTCTCACTCTCTCTCTCCCCACTCCCACTCCCAGTCTCTCTCTCTCCCCACTCCCACTCCCAGTCTCTCTCTCTCTCCCCACTCCCAGTCTCTCTCTCTCCCCACTCCCAGTCTGTCTCTCTCCCCACTCCCAGTCTCTCTCTCTCCCCACTCCCAGTCTCTCTCTCTCTCCCCACTCCCAGTCTCTTTCTCTCCCCACTCCCAGTCTCTTCCTCTCCCCACTCCCAGTCTCTCTCTCTCCCCACTCCCAGTCTCTCTCTCTCCCCACTCCCAGTCTCTGTCTCTCCCCACTCCCAGTCTCTCTCTCTCCCCACTCCCAGTCTCTCTCTCTCCCCACTCCCACTCTCTCTCTCTCCCCACTCCCACTCCCAGTCTCTCTCTCTCTCCCCACTCCCAGTCTCTCTCTTTCTCCCCACTCCCAGTCTCTCTCTCTCCCCACTCCCAGTCTCTCTCACACCCCACTCCCAGTCTCTCTCACTCCCCACTCCCAGTCTCTCTCACTCCCTCTCAATTCAATTCAATTCAAGGGATTTATTGGCATGGGAAACACATGTTAACATTGCCAAAGCAAGTCCCTAGCCATCCAAACAACAAGGCTCTATTTACAGGGTTCCCTGTCTGTAGTATTGCACTCCTCCTCCGCTCGGCTAGGCAGAAACGCTGAGCAGTCATCTCCAAGCCCCTGTAATCGCTGATAAAATATTAATCTGCCCGTAAAATCCGTGTTTTCCCTGATTATTAAAATAAAGTCAGCTGTTTAGCGTGACAGCAGCTCAGGGCCAGTAGGGTGTTGCCTGGGAGAGAGGGAGAGGGAGTTACAACGCTCTGTGACAAAGCAACTGTGTGTTCAAAGGGCTGTGAGGTATTTGGGCATCTGGGTCCACAGCCTCAGCCTTATTATTATTCACTAGAACAAGTACAGAGGTTTGAGCTACATACATACAATACCTTAGCTGCCTATTCATTGTGACTTGCAATGCACCATTGAAACTGCCAACGCTGCAAAAACCCACCTACACCACTAGACCATAACTATAAGTAGAGCATCCGAAAAGAGACATCTGAGAATCCGGCCAGTCCTGTCACTGTTTCTCTGGGCCCTGGGTTAAACCCTTTTCCTGAGGAAATAGACAAAAGCATGCAGGCTCTCTTCTCCCCATCCTCATTTCACAGGAAGTGGGAGCAGAAGGCAGGTAATTAGACCTGTGTGGCTGTGTGGCTGCAGCAGGGCACATCTCTTCTCCGAGAGGGAGGGAGCTGAATATTTTCAACCAGCAGCCCACAGTGGCCCTGGTTTTATAGTACTGAATCACAGGGTGGCAGATCCACAGGTCACAGCCCTAGTATAAGTCATAAAGGGCCTCCTCATCCTCAGACCTCACACCTTACACTATAACTCCTCCCTGTGTCTCCAGGTCGGCAGCAGCCAGCTCTCTTTCCTGTCTCTCTGGATGGTTGAGTGTCAGTCAGCAGCCTTACTGCAGGGTAATTCAAGGCTTCAAAAGGTTCAGTTTTCCCAGGGTTCCTTCTGTCCCCCCAGTCATTATGGAGTTCGGTATCATAAACATGGAGAGGGTGGAGGATGAGCTCCCTGAGACTCAATAGGAGTGAGGGGTAAGGAGAGAGAAGAGAAGAGGAGAGGAGAGGAGAGGAGAGGAGAGGAGAGGAGATGAGAGGAGAGGAGAGAGAAGAGGGGAGAAGAGGGGAGAGAAGAGAGGAGAGGGGAGAGGGGAGAAAGGAGAGGAGAGCCTCTACAGCATCAGGCTCATCTGTTAGGACAATGGTTCCTAAACTTTTTCAAGGCGGCCCTTACCACATTGGAGAACATCCCGCAACCCCCCTGCGTGCACACGCACAACGTCTATTTCTATGGGCAGAAGCACTGTTCATGACACAAACTGTTCACACCCCTCTTAATGGTGGAAAGAATTTAGCAGGTTTAATTATTTTCTGCAATTCTACACATATTGTCATGGGGTGCAAATAACATTTTGCAGTTTTAAAGCAAATTATCTTGCAATTCTATACATTCTGCCATGTCTAATGTCTATGAATGTGATATTTATGTGACAAAAAAATTACAACAATATCTACGGGCTGAAAAACCTAAACAATAAAATGGTAGCTGACATGGGCTAGTTGATCAGGACATTTCTGACGTTATAAATAGCTCTCTAAGGAATGCATGACATGACAAGAGGAACTGATGATGCACTACCCAATTTAAAAATTTCACCTTGCATTATACTATTACAACTTTCAAGAGTAGGTTTAATGACTGAGTGAGTTCAATTTGGGAACCACTGTGTTAGGACACTGCTCTGTCTTTCACCAGCATGCTCACCATGTGTGTGTGTGTGTGCGTGTGTGTGTGTGTGTGTGTGTGTGTGTGTGTGTGTGTGTATGTGTGCGTGTGTGTGTGTATGTGTGCGTGTGCATGTGTGCGTGTGTGTGTGTATGTGCGTCTTTGAATAACTGATAAGCTGTCTCCATAATGTAGTCTATACCCTTAACAAGTTGAAGGGATGTGTAGAAGAAGGCTCACTCTTTAGTCACGAATGTATAGAACACATAGGACCTTTCAGAGGACTTCCACAAGGAAGTATTCATCACACCAGGGTTGCGTCCCAAATGGCACCCTATTCCATATCTAGTGCGCTACTTTTGACCAGGGCTAAGTCTGGCTAACTCTGGTCAAAAGTAGTGCACTATATAGGGAATAGGGTGCCATTTGGAACGTAACCCAGAATTTAGAGCACTTTGAAGAGCTTTTAACCCACTCTGCACTGCTTATCTCAGCAGAACCTCTTTTTTGGGGGAAGGAAGGCAGTGCCAACATTTGATAGCAAGCAGCTGCAGATTAGGCCAGAGCAATGTGGTGGTGGTGATGGTGGTAGTGGTGATGGTGGTGGTGGTGGTGATGGTGGTGGTGGGGGTGGTGATGGTGGTGGTGGGGGTGGTGGTGGTGGTGGTGATGGTGGTGGTGGTGGTGGTGGTGATGGTGGTGGTGGTGGTGGTGATGGTGGTGGTGATGGTGATGGTGGTGGTGATGGTGGTGGTGGTGATGGCGGTGGTGGTGGTGATGGTGGTGGTGGTGGTGGTGATGGTGGTGGTGGTGGTGGTGATGGTGGTGGTGGTGGGGGGGGGTTGGAGTGTTTGGCAGGGCCTGAAACACACACACACAAACACACACACACACCCTACCTGGTGCTGCTGATAGTTTCCTCATCCAGATGTAAACCTAAGGGATATGGGACTACAGGCCTCTCCCACTTTCCCTTGGAGAGGAGTTTGATGTTTGCTCTGAACACACCTAGCCTTTCTCTGACAGGGACATAGTTTAACATTGAACCCCTGTCCTGCTCTGACCCCACTACACCACCGGGGAAAGACTCAGTGATGGGCGCTGTACAGATGATGAGGGGCTGTACAGTCAGTGTGCTGGGTAGGACTGGTGGGCACATAGATCAGAGGACGTATGGTTCTCATTTATGTCCGGAGGTTAGAAATGCACTGGTTCAATACTATCTGTATAGACAGAATATGATGTACAGAACATACTGGAGTCTATACTAAGGAATATTCATTCTAAGCCATTTGGGGGAATGCAGATTGGCAGCCCTGGGACTGCCTCTGACCCAAAGGCAAGTACGCCAACCTAGCAACCCCATGCATAACACATAGCATTCTTCTGGGAGTCACTGGGAAGTTGATGCCCTCATAAGCTTATGAATAATTAGTGAAGGAATCACTGGCACATGATCATGAATACAGCACATTAATTATCAGCCGTTCAGACTAAAGCTTAATCAGGCTTCCTTGCTGATTGAGTTATCTGAAATCCTTTTATCAAATAACATCCATAAAGACATAGGATACATTTTACATTGCTGAAGGGGTCGGTATTTGGACCAATTAAGAAATTTGATATTAGATTAAATGTCAAAGGCAATCAATAGATCATAGAGTTATGGGCTGTAGCCCATAGTATGTAGCTACATAATGCATTGCAGGATGGTTTGGTTTTTAGTACGAAACAGTACAGTTCTTATTTATAATGAAAAATCATGTATAGTTAGTCTTTCATGTTTTGCAGTAACTGGTACATGTTTTGTGTTTTGCAGACAGACAGGCAGCTGGACAGAGATTGCAGGCAGCAACATCAGATGGAACGGGGTTAAGACAAATAAGAGGCCCCCAGAGTGATTGTATTTAAGCAGAACGAGCATGGAGGAGACAGTCTGGCTCGGCGCGATACCAGGGCAATCATTAATGATGACCTCTTACACCCACACGGCCACACATACACACAACATATGCACTAACACACATACGCAGGCAGGCACACACACGGTCACACACACAGACACACACACGGTCACACAATAACACACAGGATTGGATGTTATTGGAAGCTTTATCTTATCTCTCTCAGACAGGTTATGTTTCCTTTCAATATTACATGAGCTGCTTTCTAATAGCTTGCTGTTGATTATTTCTAATCCCTGTTTTGACTGACCATATTCAGCCATTTTAATTTAATAGGGTGTGATTAAAATCCCCATTTAATGATTCAACCTGAAACGTTTCCTCAATCTATGTCTTTTGTCTGTCTCATAGACATTGAAGACCATTTAATGAGCAATAGGAAGTGCCTGAAGCCCCACAAACACAATGGTTTAAAGTGATAGTTCACTCCACAATCAAAGTTGATTTGATCTTTAAGTGGTCTAATGTCAAGATGAGTCCAAATCCCATGTCATCTGTTGTGTAGATCTAGCTATATGAAAAAATGAAAAAGATAGGCACCATCTAAAGGGCAGAGACAAGCCCTCGCCCACTCTCTTACAGTGAGGCCACCATTTAATGGAATAGCAAATAGACTTCTGGTGGTTGGTGTTTTGGTGTGGGTTGGGTGGGTTGACTGGGACCAGACTGGGACCAGACTGACAGATCTCAAGCAGAGACCCAGGTAGGCTGGAGCAGTACATTCTTAGAAAAAAAGGTGCTATCTAGAACCTAAAAGTGTTCTTCGGCTGTCCCCATAGAAGATCCCTTTGAAAAACTATTTTTTTCCATGTAGAACCCTTTCCACAGATCCAAAAAGGGTTCTATCTGGAACCAAAACGGGGTACCCTATGGGGACAGCTTATGAATACTTTTTGAACCCTTTTTCAAAGAGTGTAGGTCTGAGTCTAGCTGAGCTGCAGGGATTTCTTGCATTCTTATGCCCTCAGCTTCTCCTTTCATGTGGTCCAATCAGAGGGGGAGTGATGGGATACTTCACCCTCATCTTAATTAGTCTAACGAGAGATACTAGAGCTGCATGATTTGTTAATGTAGACGAGCCAAGATGAGACTGAGCAGATAGACAGCCTCATGGCAGAGCAGCTGTAAACTACAGTGGTGTTGGGCATTGTATCAGTGACTGCTATCATAAACTCGGCTCATAAAGCCGTGTTTGCACAGTGTGGGTTAAACCAACAGGACAGGGGCAGCGACCCAGCAGCTCAATGTGGACGTCTGCCCTGGCCAGGCCAACCAGAGTCTTTAACTGTGCACTTTTCATTTCCCATAGTGTTGTGCAGTGCAGAGCAGAGGCAGCGGACTGCCATACATGAGTTGCTAGGCAGCGGAGGGGTTATGCTGTTCATGACCTATCCTTCCACAGAGAGCTGGGCTGCTAGGGTGACCTCACAACTCAGAAATACCCACAGAGAGCCAAAAACTGAGAGTTGGAGCTTGTTTGTGTTAAAACTAATGAGACAGTAAGAACAGGGTAAAATACAAGTATCCATATTACATACGTGGGTGATAAATACTGCAACTGTATATACAGTAGACGTTGTGCCCAGAGTTTACTTACGACGTGAGGGTCTTTAACAAGGCCACTGTCAATGCTAATTGGTCAAACGTTTTTATGGTTGAATTTGGTTGGCTTAATGGAGTCCAAATGAAGCCCTTTTACATTTGAGTCATTTAGCAGACACTCATATCCAGAGTGAATTACACTTAGTGAATTCATTTTAAGATAACTAGCTGGGACACCCACATATCACAGGCATAGAAAGTAAATGTTTACCTTAATAAAGTAGCTGTCAGTAGAGTCAGATGTGGCCCTCATAAAGAAGTGTGTGTAATCAAAGTGTTAACACACAAATATCCCGTGTGATAACTACACACAGCCAAAGACTCTGCGGCTACAGACTTGTAGATGGATGCTTTACACTGCAACCCTATGAGGGAGTACAGTGGTTGAGGCAGCCTTGGCGAAGGCATTGAGGTGGCAGAGGGAGATGAGATGCAGAGTCTGGTAAGAACTGTGTGGCTGCTGCCTGCTCTTCAACAACTGTTTGGATTGGTCTACTAGAAGATCTACTGTACAGTCAGTGCAAGTGTGTTGGCTAAGCCAAAGTGTCTGCAGCAGTACAGGCCTGTTTACTGCCTGCCTAGCCTTGGGGACCCTGGTGCAGGCTGCCTCCTCTAGAACAGCTGGCCTCAATTACTGAGTCAAATCCCCATCCAATTCCACATGGCCTGAACTCAATGGATGATACAAAGCCCTCTGAAACACACCCTCTACTCTATTGCCTGCACTGACATGCAAAGCTTCATAACTGCTGTTATGATCACTGTTATCATATTAACCTAGCTAACCTTTAGAATGTGTTAAAGTGTAGCTTGCTATTATATTCAAAAGTTGGGAGTACAGTTCATACTGTATAGATAGAGAATGAGGAGAACATTTTGCAGCATACGACTGCACTGTAATCAAATGCTACAGTGTGAAGGCTGGGGCTGGCTAGCAAGCTGCAAATCTATCACTGGCAGCTCACCATGGCAGAGAATAATCAAGTTATCCATTGATGTAATGGGAAACAAGGCCCATTGTTTTAGCATGCATGGCCGCGGCCGTGCCTGAACCCTATAGGATAATACTGGTGAAGGCCTGGCTGGCTGTGACTCCCTCAGCCCAGAACTACAGGAAGAGGAGCATTATATGTGGAGATTCTGGAGTGCCAATTAAAATGGAGGTTTCATCCAGAATGAAATTATTTTTTATCTCCTTTGGATGGTTTGAGATTTCTAAGGAATAAAGAGGAAAAATCTTTTTCGCTTGCATATTCTAAGAAGGATGTTTATATCCTAAGGCTATCCAATCAGAGAGTGAACCTAAAACGCAGCAGGAGTCGGTTTCGGAAAGATTACGGTGAGAAAGAGACAGGATCGAGTAGTATAAGATCTGGGAATAAAAACTTGGCAAGAATGGATATGTACTGAATAAAAATATAAACACAACATGTGAAGTGTTGGTCCCGTGTTTCATGAGCTGAAATAAAAGATCCCAGAAATGTTCCATATGCACAAAAAGCTAAGAATTAAAAAGGTATGGTTGGATTATTATTCATCTTAATTTAAGACAAATACTGGAAACAATGAAAACTAACTTCTACTATGAAAAATCTGGGAAACCAGGCCTGGTATTCATAGCTGACTTTGAAAAGGCTTTTGATAAAGTACGACTGGAATATTTCAATTTTGGAGAATGGGGTTAAGATTATGCATAGTAACCCTAGTTGTAAAATAGTCAATAATGTCTACTTCTCAGAAGGTATTAAACTGTCAAGAGGAGTAAAACATGGTTGACCTCTATCGTCATATTGTTACGCCCTGACCTTAGTTATCTTTGTTTTCTTTATTATTTTGGTTAGGTCAGGGTGTGATGAGGGTGGTTGGTTTAGTTTTTGTATTGTCTAGGGGATTTTGCAAGTCTAGGTGTTTGTCTATGGTTGCCTAGATTGGTTCTCAGAGGCAGCTGTTTATCGTTGTCTCTGATTGGGGACCATATTTAGGTAGCCATATTCCTTGGGTAGTTTGTGGGTTCTTATTCTACGTTTAGTTGCCTGTCTGCACTAGCCATATTTGCTTCACGTTTTGTTGTTTTGATTAGTTTGTTCAGTCTTCTTTCTTTAATTAAAGAAGTACAGTATATCACAAAAGTGAGTACACATTTTTGGAAATATTTGAGTATATCTTTTCATGTGACAACACTGAAGAAATGACACTTTGCTACAATGTAAAGTAGTGACTGTACAGCTTGTATAACAGTGTAAATTTGCTGTCCCTTCAAAATAACTCAACACACAGCCATTAATGTCTAAACAGCTGGCAACAAAAGTGAGTACACCCCTAAGTGAAAATGTCCAAATTGGGCCCAATTAGCCATTTCCCCTCCCTGGTGTCATGTGACTCGTTAGTGTTACAAGGACTCAGGTGTGAATGGGGAGCAGGTGTGTTAAATGTGGTGTCATCGCTCTCACACTCCCTCACACTGACTGGTCACTGGAAGTTCAACGTGGCACCTCATGGTAAAGAACACTCTGAGGATTGTAATTGTTGCTCTACATAAAGATGGTCTGGGCTATAAGAAGATTGCCAAGACCCTGAAACTGAGCTGCAGCACGGTGGCCAAGACCATACAGCGGTTTAACTGGACAGGTTCCACTCAGAACAGGCCTCGCCATGGTCGACCAAAGAAGTTGAGTGCACGTGCTCAGCGTCATATCCAGAGGTTGTCTTTGGGAAATAGACGTATGAGTGCTGCCAGCATTGCTGCAGAAGTTGAAGGAGTGGGGGGGTCAGCCTGTCAGTGCTCAGACCATACGCTGTACACTGCATCAAATTGGTCTGCATGGCTGTCGTCCCAGAAGGAAGTTTCTTCTAAAGATGATGCACAAGAAAGCCCGCAAACAGTTTGCTGAAGACAAGCAGACTAAGGACATGGATTACTGGAACCATGTCCTGTGGTCTGATGAGACGAAGATAAACTTATTTGGTTCAGATGGTGTCAAGCGTGTGTGATGGCAACCAGGTGAAGAGTACAAAGACAAGTGTGTCTTGCCTACAGTCAAGCATGGTGGTGGGAGTGTCATGGTCTAGGGCTGCATGATTGCTGACGGCACTGGGGAGTTACAGTTCATTGAGTGAATCATGAATGCCAACATGTACTGTGACTTACTGAAGCAGGGCATGATGCCCTCCCTTCGGAGACTGTGCCGCAGGGCAGTATTCCAACATGATAACGACCCCAAACACACCTCCAAGACGACCACTGCCTTGCTAAAGAAGCTGAGGGTAAAGGTGATGGACTGGCCAAGCATATCTCCAGACCTAAACCCTATTGAGGATCTGTGGGGCATCCTCAAACGGAAGGTGGAGGAGTGCAAGGTCTCTAACATCCACCAGCTCTGTGATGTCGTCATGGAGGAGTGGAAGAGGACTCCAGTGGCAACCTGTGAAGCTCTGGTGAACTCCATCCCCAAGAGGGTTAAGGCAGTGCTGGAAAATGATGGTGGCCACACAAAATATTGACACTTTGGGCCCAATTTGGATATTTTCACTTAGGGGTGTACTCACTTTTGTTGCCAGCGGTTTAAACATTAATGGCTGTGTGTTGAGTTATTTTGAGGGGACAGCAAATGTACACTCACTACTTTACATTGTAGCAAAGTGTCATTTCTTTAGTGTTGTCACATGAAAAGATATACTCAAATATTTCCAAAAATGTGAGGGGTGTACTCACTTTTGTGATATACTGTATGTACGCTTACAATGCTGCGCCTTGGTCTCCCCTTTATGACGACCGTGACACATATCTATTTATTATGGCCATCGAAATGTTAGCTATTCAAATCAGATCCATCAATAATATCAAGGGGCTAGAAATCCAAGGCTTAAAAACAATTGATTCATGTTTTGTCTTTTAAATAAACCACAAGGATCCCTCCACAGCCTCATAGAGGATCTAGATCATTTTTCTAACTTCTCCGGATTACAACCAAATTATGATAAGTGTACTTACTACATTACGTATTGGATCACAAAAAATACAACTTTTACATTACCGTGTAGTTTACTAATAAAATGGTCTGATGGTAAAGTGGACGTATTCATATCCCGAAAGAAATGGTCTCACTACAATACATTTTAATAGAAAATAGATAAGATCTTGCTACCATGGGAAGGAAAATACATGTCTATTTGTGGAAAAATCACCCTGATGAACTCTTTAGTCATATCTGTCACGATCGTTATAATGAATGTCGGACCAAGGCACAGCGCACGAAACTCACAAAAACAATAGGAAAAAAAATGTGAAGTCATGGAGTGCTCACAGGCCACTACACGCAAACAAGATCCCACAAAACACAGTGGGGGAAATGGCTGCCTAAATATGAACCCCAATCAGAGACCATGATAAACAGTTGTCTCTGATTGAGAACTATACCAGGCCAACAGACTTACAATAACCTAGATAACCCACCCTAGTCACACCCCGACCTAACCACCATAGAGAATAGAAGGCTCTCTATGGTCAGGGCGTTACAATATCCCAGTTTACATATTTGCTTAGGGCCTTGACTACACCTAGCGACTTGTTTTCTAAATGATATGAGCAAAAAATATGTAATTCTATTTGGAAAGGTAAGCCAGACAAAATTCAACGGGCCTATTTATATAATTAATATGAAATGGGAGGGAAGAAATTATTCAATATGAAAGCATAGATC
This sequence comes from Oncorhynchus clarkii lewisi, assembly GCF_045791955.1. NCBI lineage: Eukaryota > Metazoa > Chordata > Actinopteri > Salmoniformes > Salmonidae > Oncorhynchus > Oncorhynchus clarkii. The sequence goes on from NC_092153.1 coordinate 59,390,254, forward strand.
TCTCACTGAAGGCTTCAGTCATACAAAAGCTATACTTAAGTCCGAACAGGTTCTCAAGCATATTAGTAAGAATGTCTCACCCCATGTTCAAAAATGGCCTTTTCCCCTTTATTCAGATTACAACCTTTCACTTTTGGTTATTTGAAAGTGAAAAAATCCCCAAAATATTGCTATTTTTAAAACAGTCATAGAAAGTTGGTGGCAATTTCAGTTTAATCCACCAGAAAAGAGAGAACAAATATTACAACAAATATTATGGTTAAAATCAAATATGCTAATTGATTATAAAATATATATTCCTAGGAAAACAAACTGTATAATCTTTGTAAATTATATCATAAATACGAATGCAACTTATAGAATGTTATATATATGGGGGATACAACCATCCCAGCTCTGCAGATTTTGCTGCGAAGAGACAGAAGCATTAAATCATTTGTTTTGATAATGTCTATATGTAGCTTGTTTTTGGTCGCAGGTTCAGGAATGGCTGAAGAATTGCAACATTTACCTGGAGCTAACTCTGCAAATAGCACTGCTGGGTGATTTAAAAAGTCATAGTCAAATCAATAAATAATATAAAACTCTTAGCAAAAATGTTTATCTTTAATTTACAATCTGTAGAATTTATGAGAATAGAAAGGTTCAGAATTTCTGTGAAATCACAGCAGAGTTGAAAAAGATATAGCCCTTGGTTCAGTCCAGACCTGACTGCCCTTGACCAGCACAAAAACATCCTGTGGCATACTGCATTAGCATCGAATAGCCCCCGTGATATGCAACTTTTCAGGGAAGTTAGGAACCAATATACAGTGGGGCAAAAAAGTATTTAGTCAGCAACCAATTGTGCAAGTTCTCCCATTTAAAAAGATGAGAGAGGCCTGTAATTTTCATCATAGGTACACTTCAACTATGACAGACAAAATGAGAAAAAAAATCCAGAAAATCACAATTGTAGGATTTTTAATGAATTTATTTGCAAATTATGGTGGAAAATAAGTATTGGCAGTCTCTATGGGGGTGCCACAGGGTTCAATTCTCAGGTCGACTCTCTTCTCTGTATACATCAATGATGTCGCTCTTGCTGCTGGTGATTCTCTGATTCACCTCTACGCAGACGACACCATTCTGTATACTTCTGGCCCTTCTTGTTAGCTAACCTCCAGACGAGCTTCAATGCCATACAACTCTCCTTCCGTGGCCTCCAACTGCTCTTAAATGCAAGAACAACTAAATGCATGCTTCAACTATGACAGACAAAATGAGAAAAAAAATCCAGAAAATCACAATTGTAGGATTTTTAATGAATTTATTTGCAAATTATGGTGGAAAATAAGTATTGTCAGTCTCTATGGGGGTGCCACAGGGTTAAATTC